>NC_136057.1:637630519-638015519 GCF_964261635.1 Lissotriton helveticus | reverse complement strand
TCGGCTGCACCCTGCCCATTTTTTTTTAAAAAAAAGGATAAGCTTGGCCTCAGGAGGGAAGTCATGCGGTTCCCTCCCTTAAAAAATAATAAACATAAATGGGCAGGCCCGGGGATGGGGTCCCCCGGGGCAAAATCGGCCTGGGGCAGGGGCCGCACAATCCCCCCTTTCAAAATAAATAAAGTAGCAAAGGCCCAGCCCTGGGGGATGGGATCCCCGGGGCTGAAATCGGTCATTTGAGATGTGATCAGTGACATCATCAGTGATGTCACTGACCATGGCATGAGTGATGTAATATGTGATATCATAAGCAGTGAGTGCATTGTGGGGCGTGAGTTATAGTTAGCTCAGCTAACTATAACGGCTGATTTACTCTGGTTTTGTACGAGTGAAATGTCAGCCTACTATAACGTCTCTGTAACCTTTGTTTTTTACTTCCATGAACATATACATATATACAGATATATATACAGAGGAACCAAAATATATGTATATATATATATATATATATATATATATATATATATATATATATATATATATATATATTTACTGAAAAAAACATAGGTTTCAGGCCGTATATAGTTAGGAATTAGCATTTAAAAAACCTTTAAAATTCCCTCAAAAAACTATAAGTTTTAGGGGTGTTATAGTTAGCTGGACATTTCACTCATACAAAACCATTGAAATTGCTCCTATATAGTTAGTTGTACTAACTATATTTCGCACACCCGTAATCCACTGCTGATGATGTCACATATTACATCATTCATGACATGGTCAGTGACATCACTGATGACATTTCAAATGACATCACTGATGACATCACTGATGACATCATCCACGTGACAATCACATACACCTTTTCATACCATAGTAAAATCTTTCATCACTCTTTTTAAAATACAGAGTATCATATTTGAATCCATTGTTACAGCAATACAAGTATCTAAAAACCCACTCAGTGATTCATAGAGGTATACACACATCTAATCACTTACCTGTAGATTCACTCATACATGCTGTCAATGAACAATAGAACACTATCAAAAATACTTATACACCTAAAACGACATTACACACCAGCACACATCCTATTCACATATGAAGTCATCCTACTCACTTATGCAAACAATGGATCATACTTACATATTTACTTAGCTACACACGTATACAAACACAACTTCATCTATTCATTTAGATAGTAAGTCATAATTAGTGAATTATAAAATCATTATTACAAGTATAAAGTTATCCATACAGTCACTCACACAATCATTGAGTCTTATGTATACTTATTAATATACAACAACTGACACATACACTGCCTTTTATTTTTCTAGTTTGTTGGACATATACCATTGAGAAATATATTTGCTCATCACCACACCCATAAAGATATTCACTCAACCAAACAACTGTTAGAACATGTAGTTTTAACTTAATATATCTAGTGAATCAACTATTCACATATCTTTGGGCAGTCACACTCCCCCCACCGAACCACACACACACATTCACTCTCCCATACAAATACTCAGTTAACCAATCATTAACTAATACAGACTTTCACATAGCTAGTAACCAACTGGAGAACCAGTTTACACAACAAATGACAAAGTGATACAGATATTCAAACAGTTTAGTCACTATCCACTATATTTAGTGAGACACTATGAATTGGTCAAGTAAACAGTCAATTACACTGCTACTAAATCCTCCATCCAAATATTTATTTTTATATATCCACTCATTCTTCAATGCAAATTGCTGTATATATAATGCATATCTAAATGACGAAGCAAATCGCATTCACTGGATGATTGCATCAGTGATGTCATCAGTGATGTCATTTGAGATGTCATCAGTGATGTCACTGACCATGTCATGAATGATCTAATATGTGATATCATCAGCAGTGGATTGCGGGTGTGCGAAATATAGTTAGTACAACTAACTATATACGAGCAATTTCAATGGTTTTGTATGAGTGAAATGCCCAGCTAACTATAACACCACTAAAACTTATAGTTTTTTGAGTGAATTTCAAAGGTTTTTTAAAAATGAATTCCTAACTATATAACTCCTGAAACCTATGGTTTTTTCAGTGAATTTCAAAGGTTTTTTAAAATGCTAATTCCTAACTATATAAGGCCTGAAACCTATGGTTTTTTCAGTGAATTTCAAAGGTTTTTTAAATGCTGATTCCTAACTATATAAGGCCTGAAACCTATGGTTTTTTCAGTGAATTTCAAAGGTTTTTTAAATGCTAATTCCTAACTATATAAGGACTGAAACCTATGGTTTTTTCAGTGAATTTCAAAGGTTTTTTAAATGCTAATTCCTAACTATATAAGGCCTGAAACCTATGGTTTTTTCAGTGTTTTAAAAAAAAAATTGATTGGTTAACTGGCTTATTAAGTGTATCTTAGTGTATACATATATTAGCGAGTAATGTTTAAATATTTAAATATATGCATGAGTGATGTAATATGTGACGTCATCAGCAGTGCATTGCAGACGTGCAAGTTATAGTGAGTCCAACTAACTATAACGTGGGAATTTCAATGGTTTTATGCGAGTAAAATTTCCAGCTAACTATAACTGGTGTGAAACCTATGGTTTTTTCAGTGAATTTCAAAGGTTTTTTAAATGCTAATTCCTAACTATAACTGGTGTGTAACCTATGTTTTTTTCAGTAAATATATATATATATAAAATTTCTATGGCAAAATGAAACCCCTCATTTTGTTCCTTTTCAAATTAAATGTATTAAGTGTTACCACTTTATTCCAATCAAGATGACTTCAGGTGTGCCATACTTTTGTCATAAGTAAGACTGTTAGCGTTCTAGTTGTTCTTTAGAACACTCTGGGCCATTCTGTCATTGGGCTATAGTTGGGCTACATCTGGCTAATATTTGGGCTACATTTGTTTTTTTTTGTCTCTGGTGGCCATATTTGGGCTACATTGGGCTACATTGGGCTACATTTGGGCTCTAACATATATATAGCCCAATGTAGCCCAATATATATTTTTTCAAAGTTAATTTTCGTAAAAACCACTGGAGCACATATCTTGAGACATAGCAAAGGCACATTGGGCTACCAGTCCCTACAATTTTGCCAAGTTTGGTGGATAACCATTCAGCCGTTCGGGCTAAAAGTGAGTCCAACCGCCCTATGGAAATTAACATTGGGAAAACACGTTTTGGGACCCCCCTTTTATCTCGGCCCCCGCTTGACGAATCCCCCTCAAACTTTCAGGGAAGGAGCGGAGCGCCGCGAGGCAAGGTTAAGGAAAATTTCAGGAAGATTCCTCAACCGGCGCCAAAGTTATTCCCAATAGAATGTTGCGATTTCCCTATGGAAAACAATCCTAACTATATATACCTACTGGCTATCGCCAGTAGGTAATATATACATATATATATATATATATATATATATATATATATATATATATATATATATATATATCCAAAGGAAATCCTCAAACCTCCACACCGCACGGTGTGGCGAGAGAAGGAGACAGACCCCACAGCTTCAGGCAAGATGTTTCGTTTATTGATAACCTTTCTGGCGACGCATTTCGAGTAACGTGTACTCTTGATCACACACCAATTAATCAGTCAGCCTGTTGTTTTTAAATGCTTAGATTCCCTGACCCCTCCTATGGGCCACACCTCCTAACGTGCATCACATGACCATTGACCATAGGCATAGAAAAGGTACAAATTCCAAAAACAGACGATATTTCACGTTGTGTTCAGTTTAAAAAGTACTTTTTGCCTGAAACCAATGCAAGTTATGAAACAAGTCAATTCAAAATTACAATCCGTTTTATACATTTATGATAAATAAAATATTACATCAGAAAATTATTCCTATTTAAAAGATTGCACACATCTCATTGATATCCTCAACAAATATCATAACTGCATGAAAGCAGATGCCCAGGGGCTAATAAAGTAACTAGTGCTTTATCTTTGCTGCATGAATGCATATACCTTTCGGTATGTAAAGTGACTAGTACTAGTTGATATAGAATAACAATCAGATTTTTAAAAAAATCTGGTTTGTTGATTTCATAATACACCCTCCATATGTACCTAAGTGTTGCTTGATGGGTAGTATTTAATAGGCACAGGTTGACAGTTTGGCTCTAAAATACATATCGGGTGGACCAGGACTAATAAAAGTTGATACAAACCAATTGTGAACTAAAAATAGACAATTAAAGGTGATGTTTACAGAAAGGTGTGGAGATCTTCAGTCGCGTTTAGCCCATAAGGCTGTTTGCTATCCAACGCGATGATATACTGAGTTTCTAACTTTCTCAACATTTTGTCCCTATCTCCTCCCCTTCTTTGTACGGGCACTGCATCTATCACATAGTAGCTCAAGGACGACAGGTCCCTGTCGTGCGTTGAATTAAAATGCCGTGCCACGGGGTAGGCTGCATCGTGGTTCACAACTACCCAGAGATGCTGCAAAATCCTCCCGTGCACCTGCGATCCCGTGCTTCCCACATAGCACAAGCCGCAGGCGCACGTCAGGACATACACAGCAAACTCCGTGCGGCAGCTGAAGTTGCCCTTAATTGCAGTTTTAGTGCCTGAAAAGGGATTGACATAGTGCGTGGTGTTTTGCCCGAACTTGCACGCACGGCAGGAACTGCATTTGTAAAAGCCTTTTCTATTGAGCCAGTCACTGCCACTGACCAGCTCTGGACTAGGCTTCACCAGCTTGCTGTGCATGCTGAAGGCTCTTCTGAAAGTGATGATTGGTCTATCTGAAACTCTTGAGTACAGTACACCATCAGTTTTAAGGATGGACCAGTGTCTATTTATGATGGATTTAATCTGACGTTGTTGCTGACTGAAAGTGGTAATCAACCTGGGAGATTGGTCACCAATCTCAGCTTCAGCGGGCTTGGGCATAAGGAGAGATTCTCTTGATCTTTCCTTAGTTTTGATCATTGCTTTGGATAGAGTATACTCACTGTACCCCCTGGTCCTCAGACATTTTAACATCAAAGTTGCTCCCTCATCAAACTTTTCAGTGCTATTGCATATTCTTTTCAAACGCAAAAGTTCCCCCAGAGGTATACTTTCGATTACATGTCGGGGGTGTCCACTGCTGGTGTGCAATATACTATTGCCAGCCGTGGGTTTGCGATATAATCATGTCATGATGTTGACTCCTTCAATATCTATTTGGACATCTAAAAATTGGGCTGATTGTCTGCTTACATTAGATGTAAAAAATAAATTACTATTGTCGGTATTGAGAGCTTTGACAAACTGGTGTGCACTTGAGATATCACCCTCCCATACACAGAAAATGTCGTCAATGAATCGCATCCAATGGTTTACATTGCTGAAACCCGGAGTTGAGATGAGATCCCGCTTCTCTCACCAGCCTACGTGTAAACACGCATAGCTGGGGGAGAAGCAAGATCCCATCGCAACACCTCTGATTTGTTTCCAGACATCTTTACCGTACATGAAAAAGTTATTGTTGAGACACCACATCACTAGGTCACACAGTGTTTGATTGTGGCCATAGTACTCACAAGATTTCTGTCCCAAATAATGTTTGATGGCTTCAATACCCTTGCAGCGTTCGATACAGGTATACAATGATTCGATATCTAGTGTTATTATACACCAGTTGGTCTGCCACTGTATTGTGCCAAGTTTGGACAGAAAATCGCCGGTGTCTTTGATGTAGCTGGCAAGACCTTGGACATGACTCTGCAAGAAGTAATCAATGTAGCAGGAAACATTTTCACCCATGCTCTTTATCGCAGAGATAATTGGTCTGTCTGGGGAGGGTTGTCTCATTTTGTGCACCTTTGGAATGAAATATAGGTGCGGCATCACAGGGTTTTCTACATGCAGGAATGCACACTCCTCAGATGAGATCAAATTGTTCCGCTTATATGACATTAGCATTCGTTTTAGAGTATCTCGGGCCCGTTTATATTCCAAGCCACTGCTTCTGACATAGCAGTTGCTGTCGCCCAATTGTCTCATTGCTTCTGTCATATATTCCCGCTTTTGCCAAAGGACGATGTTACCTCCTTTGTCGGATGAATTAATGACTATGTCTTGATTCTTGCTGAGTTTGTCCATTAATTGGTCATATTGGATGGATTGAAAGTTTTTCTTGTTGTTATATATATTGGTTCCTCTTACCTGCAATATACTTACAATTTTGTTTTAAAGGTATGCGTGGTAAAGGCATATGCTTGGTAAAAACTTGCACAGTAGAGGCATATGCCTCGTAATAGACTCATGGTAAATGTACTGCGTGCCAACAACCATGCTGTAAAGGTTGTTTCCCATCCTCAAGTAGAGGTGATAGCAAAGTACTGTGGTTTCAAAGGGTATGGTACTCACACTCTGGAGAAAGTTTTGGGTGTAAGCCAGCATACAACACAAGTTTTGGCAGGAGAACACCAGAAGTTGTGAGACAATGAGGTAAGCAAAGTTCTAGACTGAATTAAAATTTTAAAGGGAAAAGAAGAGAAATGTACAAGAAAAGTTCCAAACACATGGTTGCGCCAAATCAATAACAATAGCAAAACATGGGAGCCTATGGAGAGAAGGTGCTGGGAAGAAAATAGAGGAACAATGGTATAACAGGGAGATAGGAGTCTCCCATGCTGGCTTGATGATCACTCACTCTGGCATACTTTTATTTTCCAAGCAATTGTTTTTAACCTATTTGGGCTGTTGGAATCAGAGATGAGACAATGTCAGTGGGAAATGATTTGACATGATGATTCCAGGTTCTGGTTTGTCTTTCCTCTCTCCAATAAAAGGAAAAGTGTTGGGATGTTGAACCTTCAAGTGTTTTTCAACAGAAACCTGGTGCATGTTAACAATTGTATAAATAAATAATGCTTAAGATGCAAAGACCCTGGATTTGTCATGCGAGACAATGGACTCATGTTGAATAGAGAAAATACTAAAGAGTTCCGATTGAGAGTCTGTCATCTTCTAGGTCAGAAGTCCACTGACCATCCTCTCAAAGACCATCAGATCTATGCTGCCCTGAATAAACACTCCGTAGGATTATTCTGGATAAGGAACTGAGTATGATATTGAATTGTCTATGTGTAATATATTATTCTGGAATGTGGCCGGGTTGCGCCAGAAAGTGGGAGATCCACAATGGGTCAATTTTGTCAGAGACTTTCCAATAGTATATGTTTGCAAGAAACCTGGTTGATGAATGAGGTGGGCATAAATGGATATAAAACCTTCCACACACCAGCGGTGAACTCGGTGTGTGGCAGAAACAAGGGGGGTCTGTGCACTAACATCTCTAACAGAATTACTGTCAATAAGATTGATTTTAAAGTTTCCAAAAGCTTCTATCAAGTTTTGCTAATGCAAATGGATAGAAAGCGTGCTGTGGTTCTTGTAAATTTCTGTAATAACATTCCCAAAGAGCAGTTATGTCATGTGTTGGATGAATTAGGGAAAGATATTTTTAATATACAAGAAAGCTCGATGGAAGACATGTATTTTTTGGGGCGGTGATTTTAATAATAATGTGTGTCAGTATGCCTTGAGGGGATCTGTGGTCTAAGCATGGAAAAAGGTGTTGAGTATGCCCACTTTCCTCATACTATAGCAGGTGAGCTGCTCAATACTATTGTTTACCAATTTGATTAAGGGTTCGTTAATGAACTTTGCTCCCGTATAGTTCTTTTTAAGAACACTTTTAATGGTAGAGGTCTTGGTTCCCTAATTGATTTTGTTTTTATTACTAAGATTCATACTAGCCCGGTGAGAAACTTTGAAACCCAAACAAACACAATGAGTGACCACTTCCCTATAAGCTTCTCTATTTGCCTACCGTGGGTTGTGCCCAACAAGGAGACCCGAGAGGAATTATTTCCTTATGAACTCTGTCTTAATACATTAAATGGATACACCCTGAGTTGGGCAAAAATTGATCCAACCTCGTTTTTTGGCCAAATAATTAGTACCTGCAAGAAGGATGTGGCTGTCTGCCTTGATGAGTTGGCAGCGGATCTCGAGGTTCAAAACTCATATGGTAGTATCATGAAAGAGATCAAGGACGGTGAAAATCAAGGAAAGAAAGATAAAAGAACATGGATGGTTTCACTCAGGTTGTACCAAAGCACATACTAATTTAAAGAGGGTACTACATAGGAAGGATAGTAGTCAATATGAAAGAAATCTGGCAAGGGGCGCCTATCAGCTGGCTCTTAAGGAGCGTAAAGAAACATTAAGAGCATAGGTCAGGCAAGCTCTGCATGATGCATATGAGCTCAAAGATAATATTAGCTCTTGGAAGGTGGTTAATGCTCCCTTTCTAGCTCCCGGAGATCTACCTTCAGTAGAATTAGCTATTAGTGAAACTTTATGGGTTGAGCATTATACTAATCTATATATTGAGGTGCAGCTAGTGCAGGCCAACTTGGACCAGGATCTTATGCTGTCGAATGAATATACTGGCATGTTCCCGTTGGATTTAGGTTTTACCCTACAAGAAGTTATATGTGCTATTAATGAAAGCGCCGCTGGGAAGGCCCCCGGACCGGATGGTGTCCCTGTGGACGTGTACAAATCTAATCTTCCGTTCTGGGCTCCTTTACTTACTCATGTTTTAAAAGCTTGTTGCCAACAGGGTTTGATTTCATTGTGGTGGGATTCTATAGTGGTCCCTATATTTAAAACGGGAGATCGCAATAGTCCTGCTTGATACAGACTGATCTCCCTGTTGGACTCTTTTCTTAAAATTACTGGTCGCATTCTTTAAATAGGCTACAGTCTTGGGCAGAAGAGAAAGGTGTTCTTTCTAAATTGCAATATTGTTTCCGCCAGGGTATGGAGACCATTAAACAGGGGCTGAATCTAGGCCTTGTGATTGGTAAATATACACTAGCGAAACAAGGTAAATTATTTTTAGCTTTTGTTGACCTCAGCTCCGGTTTTGATTGCGTTTAGGCATGATAAATTGTTGAGTATATTAAAGGAAATGGGTGTGGAGCCTCTGCTTATATTTTTTATGAGGCAGCTATGTAAAGATGCTGGTGCTAGGGTTCGTTTTGGAAAGCGGGGTGAATGCACAGCCAAATTTCCTATTAGTAAAGGTGTAAGGCAGGGCTGTGTGCTGGCTCCTTTTCTTTTTACTTTATATATTAATGATTTAGGACAATTTTTTTAACTGAACAATGTCAGGACCTTCCCATTATCAATTAAAAATCTGTGCCTGATTTGATGTACGCGGATGACACGTTTTAATGGCGCGTACTCAATTAGGTTTGCAGAAAGTTTTAACGAGTTTTACCTTATTTATGGTTGCAAGGGGTTTGAAAGTGAATATATCTAAAACTTTTATCATGAAGTGTGGTAAAAATAGTACCAGATGTCGTGACATTTTTATTGACAACACAAAAGTAGAATGTATTAATAGTTTTCCATACCTAGGCATCCAATTTGACCACTGGGGGACCTGGGTACCAGCAGTGTGGGCGAGAAAATTGATGTTCACCAGGACGATTGGTGCCTTGTTTAATTTCATCAGAAGATTAGGTAGAAGACCAGTACCCAAACTAATATTCATATATAAAGCTAAATTCCTATCCACAGCCATGTATGGAGCAGGCATTTGGGGGTACACAGATATAAACTCCATACCATTAATAGAAAATGCATTCACAAAGTACCTGTTGGCTGTCCCTAATAGCACGGATAATTTTGTCTGTCATTCGGAACTCGGGTTGACCTGTATATCAGATCTGGGTAAAATTGAGCCACTTTTACTGTGGCACAAGGTCTGGGCTTCCGTGGATACTATTTTTAACCGAGAAGTGGTTAGGGACTACTTAGGTCTGGCAAACGTGTCCTCTATCCCGTGGTTAAATTATATTAAAAAGTTCACAAGTGATATTGGCCATCCTGAATATTTTGAAAATCCTGACAGTATTACTGCAGTTACGAGAAAGTCTTTAAAAGCAATTTCCTTATTACACTTACAAACCAATAGACTTACTATGGAGATTGTTAAACAAACTGTACTGGAGAATCAACTAATGTTATCATGCTATGCTATTCAGCCATATTTAGTGTATGTACCTGGGATCTATGAGAGGATTCTTCTAACCAGTTTCGGCTTGGGGGTCTTTCATAGATTGGTGAGCTTCCCTGTCACTAATGACTGGTCGAGAAAACTGAGCGTTTGTCCGTGTGACGTCATATCGCAACAATCTACGCTACATGTTACCCTATTTTGTACGTTTTATTTGTACCCAAGGAAAAGGTTTTTAAAACTTGTTGTAAAAAAATGAGATTGAGACAATGTTGTACTGCGTTCTTGGAGACGCAAATTTTAGATGATGAACTGAATATTTTAGCTGTTGCTTCACATTTGAAAAACGTCATCAATTATAGAAAATTCTATGACAGTCTATGATCTACGTTTGTTCTTAACTACTAATTAAATGTTTTCTTTTGTAAATATGTTCTTAATGAATGAACATTTAGTATTGTGCTTTTATGATTTAGATACTAAATCGAATAAAGCTATTTTTAGTTTGATTTGATTTGAGTACTCAGAATAAACCAGTGGCTCAGACAGCCTTTCTTCGGCTTCACAAATTATCAGACAAAGTTCAACTAATTTCCAGGGACCATCACATGGGTGCCTTTAGATCCATGATGAATGTAACATTGGATCATGCAAACACCTCATACCTGGGCCCACCAGAGGCCAAGTGGGGAGATTACAAATCATTCATATTTCTAGGGCATATCTCATTGTTGATTTGAAGAAATGTGATCCAGTTTTTCTCTCACAGAGCGATAAGCACAGACTCATAGCAAGAAAACAGGATTTAAGACTCTGCATAACAAGTGTATGAACTACAAACTGTCCGAATGTTCCAGAACATTCTCCGATTTCCTGTGTGCAATGCCTGCTGGTTGTTTCTAAGCCCCACTTTAAATCGAGAAGTAATCGGAGATATTCAAGACTATGCTCCTTTCCTTTGGTGTGCGAGTGCATCCTCCACCCGTGTGCTTCCTAACCCCAGGAAGGCACCAAGACCATTCATTTTTGGGCAATGATTCTTGCTTCTTCCTTGAGACTACCATCACACCGGTGATATCAAAGTCTTTAGGTGCGTGATGTGAAAAGACAATAAGGTGAGCATTGGGTCCCATAGAAATCACGAAAGTAAATCAAGTGTTAGGCATATGGGGGTGGCTGCCATGATGTTTCCAAACCATTTTCTTCTAAACATGTATTATAAGCAGTGAGGGTGGACTTAACTTTCGCTCCAGACTTCTTCTTGCACCCAATGTCGCACCCTTTCCTTGATGGGAATGTCTGTGATCCACGTTTCCTCCCTTCTTACCTTGAAGCAACCAAAAGGGGGAGGGTAGGAGGTTTAAGGGGGGTTAGTGAGTGCTCCATTGTTACAATACAGGTGGAAAACTCATGAATAAAAAGCTGTTCCTATATGAAGGTATACCTATACAAAAAAAATTAAGGGATGTCTTCCATTTCATAGGGACAGCGGCATTAACAAAACTAAGCAAAATGGTCTCCAATTAGAGAACCTTTTGTGTAGCTCCTTTGAAGAGTGACAATTAATTAAAAGTAAAACTCAGCAAATTAGGAACCTTTAGTACGAAATATCCTGTTAGTTTTAAAGGTGAAGAATGTCCATGCAGAAAAGGGCATTATAAAGGTACAGTGATGGATATGGAAATGCCATTGTTTAATTAGTTATTGTGCAAGAAAACCCAATCTCAGAATAAAATCAATCACGCCCTTGCCAGTTTCGTGGCAGGGTCATTTAAATTTCAATCCTCTACCATAATAAATGTGAAGAAAATGTTGTTGTCAAGAAACGCTGTGCCTGAAGGAACACACACAAATGCCAGAGCTCGCTTTGTTTCGTTATACTTCCTTGAAAAAATGGCAGCCCAACAAAATGCATTTTGTGCTCTTCAGTTTATGATTCAATGCCATCATTTTGCATCTTATTGAATTGAAATATGGCACACTGTTGGCCAGATGCAAGCATGTCTGTCGTTATTTGTTTATCTGTTATGAGCTATTTGTCTCCATTAGAGAGCTGCTTGGATTTGTAACAAGGCTTCCAACATATCCTTTCTGTTGACAGTTTAATTACAGCTGGTATAGTTACACTTTAAATGTTTAACTATTTCTCTGAGTGGTCTGCTAAAGGTAGGGGTGGCGCATTGTATATGTTGGTGGTACCAGGGTATGTATTATGAACAATCAAGCATAGTACTTCTGTATACGCAATATTCTTAAACACAAAGGTGCCTTATCTGCAATCTAAATAGACATTTTGGTCGCACAGTTGGTGTTACTATTTTTGCTTCGTACCGTGAGATTGTTTTGAGTACAGGCCGAGTGCGAGTGAGGACTCTGCGGGCAATATTACTAGAGCAGCAAGATGGAAGAAAAAAATAGCACTGCACTAAGAGAGGAAGAAGTTTTTTTTGTCCATTATTTTGCGGTACAATAATCTGGGGATAATAAATGCAGAAGTATATATAGTTAGGATTATGGTTAAGGTGAGCAATACAATAAGGAAAGGGTTTCAGTTATAAGGAAAAGGAAAGTTAAGGTAAGTTCTATGCCACAGTTGAAACAGTGTATGAACGCCGAACACTGGCAGTTGGAACACAGTGTCACTTGGATGGATGTCTTTCCCATAACAGTGGCATAGAACTTTGTTAGTTTATTGACCAGTAACTGGCAGAACTCCAAGTTTATTACGGCTACAAGAGCCCTTGTAGGGATGTATGACATTACAAAGCATGCTTTTACATCGCATGCCTTTACAATGCGGTTTTTACAACGCATGCCTTTACAACGCATAGTGCTTTGGGGCGCTGGATAGTGAATTGTTTAATTTACTATTCTAACTCCAGTCCCACTGGATAGTGGGGAAGGTGTTGGATAGTACATTAAACCTATTCCCTATCCTAGAGCGCCCCCCAGCGCAATGCGTTGTAATGGTTTGCGTTGTAAAAGTTGCGTCGTAAAGGCACTGCGTGGTAAAAGTTGCGTTGTAAAGGATGTTCCCCCTTGTAGAATACTGATCTATCACTCGTTAGGACGCATCTGTTTTAAAGTCTGTGTCTAGCATGACACATGATTTTGCCCTGATGAAGCCTGTAACTGGGCAAAACACGTTGGCTGTATCTATCTATACTTAGTGAAGAATGAATTAAGTGAAGAACCACAGAATCAACCAGAAGGATTTCTCTGAGTCACTTTATTTTGATGTGTTATGCACTAATCATACATGTGAATTTCATTTTGTTGCCTCTCGATCTTGTTTCTCGTATTTAGTTAACGGAAATTTGGTAACTGGCCATCAGAAGTGGGCAATAGTTGCTTGAAATAAGAATAAGGAGACATTTGGCACACCAGCAAGTGGGTTTCCTGGGTGACAATACTTGTTCAAGTTATAGACTGCAGATGCTATCGACTGGGGAGGTAATTGCCCAGCCCAGAATCCTTACCTGCCAGGAGGCGAGGGACGCAAGCAGCACTTTTCGGGTGCATAAAAACAATTTCTACTGTCATGTTTGATTTGTTGGGTGATGGAAAGGATGATAATCATGAGATGGGGACAAACAACCTAGACATCCAAAATGCTTCTTTATATAATAAAGAGCCTCTAACAATCTAACTTTTTAGACAACCTAATGCTTCAACGAAAGAGGTCACCCCCAATTACAGAAAAATTAGGAAATAAACTGTCAAATCCTTAGATAAAGGACTAAAGGATGTAACTACAAAAGGAGTAAAGAGGCCACACAATTGGCTACAGATAATTCTTATTGATTTCAGTTTACCCCAGAATCTTCTACAGGAGATTTTGCTGTGGCCTTAGGGGATTAAAGAATTGGTTAAAACTACAATTAATTTGATGTTGTCTAGACTTCAGGCAGTTGAAGACATCGCAAGAGGCTGTTTAGATTCAATTCAAGAGGGAAAAACAATGATAAACAACAAGAAAAGTCAAAGGTGTCTAACCAAGCAGAACATTCTGCATCACTGGAGGTGTGATATAATCAAGGTCTGTGAAACAGGGTATGGGACACAATGTGAAGGTCTGGAGAGAAGCAGCTCTAACTGCTGCCCACGTCGTAACTGTACATTTATTACTGAGCCTGATCATAGAAAATGTGAAATTCTGGTTCTTCATATGCAGGCAACCCAGTACATCATTGTTCTATAAAATGTCCCCTGTGAGGATAATTAGTGAGAATCTTAGAAAACTTTGAAAAATATATTCATCCATTGGATGGCCTAGAGAATAGGTTTACAAATCAATTATTTGAATATCTTATCACAGTCCATAGGGTGAACTGGGTGGGAAAAGGTACCAAGGTTGACCAGAACGATTGTGGAAAATTCTAAATCCAGACTGGTATGCTTTTAACAATAACATATATTATAATTAGTGTACAGGAAACGTGGTCTGTGAACTGCCCCCATATAAATGGTTATCTGACATATTCCAACCAGCACTACCCTCAGTTGCGGGAGAGCCAAGCAGAGGGCTTGTAGCATACATCTCAACATTGTTCCCTGGTACTGTGAAGTATGAGAACTGGGACTCACAATATTTCAGGTTATCGGTTTTAGAGTGCTAAGGAATAGTCAAATGTACCTAATGAATTACTATACCAGTGATTTTAAAACAGAGAAAGCTAATGTGATCCATTCTATTGAGAGGGTTAGGGATCTAATTCACATTGTAAAACATCGATCTCTTTATATGTTTTGGGGTGGAGATTTTACCTCATGAGCTACTGTTAGCACTGCAGCTACCTTTGAGTAGCTCTCCGGTGTGCAGCCCAGCCTACTAATCTAAAAGTGTTTACTTGGTTGAATTAATGTAGGTATACACAAATTGAAAAGTGAGTATTGAAGATGAAAATGTGTGCTATTTTCAAAACCCCTAATTTCCATAATATATTTATAACTGATATTTGAATGATAGATTACACAGCAATGGGAGATTTAGGACTAATAATACAACCTTGGAATTATTACCTTGGTGCCAAGGGTATTGCAAACGCGGACCTTATGTATTACCCTTGTAGAGGCATTCAAAATTTAAAAAGCCTTTTTCACATTACAGCTGGTAATCCTACTCTGAGGCGATCACGTCTGGTAATCTTGCATAGGGTGGCCACTAATATAATATTTTCTTATGTGTATGGCACTAATATTATTAATAGCTTAGGATGATTTTCATAGAACATAAATACTTCTTACTACTGTAATGGTGGGATTCCCCTGGTTTTGACAAAGAAATGACACACTTTGCCCACAAGGGGTATGGAGAACAGATTAATAATATGATGTTTAACTATAATATGGTATTTGGTAATGAGGTGAGCATTCCGTATGCACCCTTTGAACACACCTTTGGAGTCCGAAGTTGCAGGACCACAATTGATTATTTGTTAATTACAATTTGGGGTGCTTGGTTTGTAATTTTAGGATGCATTCAAAGTGGATAAGTGACCATAACACGCAAAGTATTGACAATATTAGTCTTAGCAGTCAAGGGCGAGCCAATGATATAGAACAATTTACATATATAGAAATGGCTTCTACAAATGGTATCGCCTTGAAATGGAGTTAAGTTCACCCTGAAGGTTTCTTCACAAAACTTATTAGGGACAATTACATGCCCTTTAGTATTTGCCTTGAGGAGATGAGGAAGTTAAAAGAGCTTTTAAGGAAATGTCCTCTAAAATTAAAGAACAGTTAAAGATATCCATTTCAAATGCAATTATATTAATAAGGGTTGGTTTGAATCAAGATTCACTAAAACCCTTAGATCTCTAAAGATGGCACTAAATAGACCAGTGAGAAACTGGGAGGAGGTAGAAGCCTGTAGATGGGAATATAAAGCAGCCCTAGCATACAGGACACAATCTGTAAGAAATTAACCATGACAAGCATTAATTGCAACTAACTATTTAAGAGATAGCTCTTCATTTTGGAAGATAGTTAATAACCATGTCTTTAAGGACATGTCTAGCCCTGCAATTGAGATTGCCATACCTCTGGAAGAATGGGCGAATCATTTTGGTAATATTTATGAATGCAACGCTGTGGAGGGAAGTAATCAGGTGCAACCACACATGAATAAGAGTATACTGTAGCCCTTGGCCTCACTCTTGAAGAAGTGACAGCAGCCATTAATTCCAGTCAGTGTGGGAAGGCCGTAGTTCCCATTGTGGTCCCAGTTGACCTCTATAAAACAAAGTTGGAATTGTGGGCCTCACCCTTGACAAATGTTTGATCTGGGGTTTTAAAGTAATGGATAGCATCTCTGATAGTCCCAATTTACAAAAAGGGGGATCCTTACTGATCATAGTGTTTTCGGCCTATATCTCTTCCTGACTCCTCATTCAAGGTGGTAAGAAGAATGCTATTATCCAGATTACAAAGTTGGGTAGCTGGAGTGGAAGTTTTTTCTGATATACCGTATGGCTTTTGAAAATGGTTGGGGACTGTGAAACAGTGCCTTAACCTAATTCTCTTTTTAGGCAAATTCTAATTAGCTAAGCAGAGTCCAATGTATTTGTCAGTCATGGATCTGTCAAAGTGCTTCTAACTGCATAAACCACAGCACATTATGGTGCATAATGATCGAGATGGTGATTGACCGCTTGATATTAAATTTCATCAGAGAAATCTATACAGGGGCCCATGCCTCGGAAAGGTATGGTATTAATGAGGAGTGCATACAAGGTTTCAGGATTGGCAGGCATGTCAGACAAGGGTGTGTTCTCACCCCTTTTCTATTTACACTCTATATCAATAATTTCAACAAAGGGCTACTTGAAAAAGGTAGGAATGCCCAGTAGGTAGGGCCTCACCCAGTTCCCGTACTTCTCTACGTGGATGACACAGTACTTATGGCACATACTCCAAGAGGTCTTCAAACATGTACAGATATATTTGTTGATTTTATTACCAAGTTGGATCTCGAGGTTTGTCTATCCAAAATGTAGATCAGTTTAGAGACAGAGCGGCCAACCTGACAGCCGTTGGTGCCATTTTGTACCTGGGTCTTCTATTTGATGGCAAAGGAACATGGTCACAGCTGATTACAACAAGGAAATTACAATTTGAAAAACACAATTGCTGCAACCAGTTCCTTTTCTGCTAAGTTTTGGGCAACACTGCTGAAAGAACTAAGTCTTATATAAAAAGCGAAATGTCTTTCCACAGTGATGTATGGGGCGTGTGTTTGGTGGCATGTAAATGTTGGCAAATTGCAGCTGAATGAGAGCGCATACCTAAGAAACTATCTGTCAGTACCACAAGGTACTTCTACCTATGTATGACACAGGTAGCTGGGTTTTCATTTTTGGAAGACCTTATTAAGATGAACCCAAACCTATGATGACATAAGATTTGGTCAAATTCAGAGGCTATCCTGAACAGAAAGGTCACCACAGATTGTCTAACACCAGAGTATGCTGAGAAAATTCTGTGGACTAGATATATAAAGAATTTTTGTTTTAGAGTGGGTAAAGGCGATTTTTTAATGACCCTCCCTTTTTAGTAAATGTGGGAAAGGAGGAACCAAAATCTATGGCAATGAGCATGCTGGAGGAAAAGCGGTTTTATATGGAGTCCAGGAACCCTGGTGTAATCAATAATGAAATGCTGCTAACTAAGGTTGGCATCCATCCAGCTTTATCTGGAAAGTGTGTACAATGTACAACCTAGATATATATGTTCTAACAAGATTTGGGTCATTTAGTATCTATTCCAAAAATGAATGATTGGTGTCCTAGGCTTCCGTTGTGTCCATGTGATAATCGGTCAGTACAATGTACAGATCACTTTATTCTTGCCTGTAAATATTATGACAATTCGAGGAAACGTTTGATTTTACCTATTCTGTATAAGCATAATTTTAGGCGTTATAAACCTGCTATGATCTTTCTCCAGCAATTACCCAATCTAAAAATGTGTCTAGCATTATCAACTTCTACATGGCACTCTGTGACTTTGCGAAAAGGAATAGCAATTAATCGATACCAAAGTTTAGAATGAGGAATTATGGAAATCTGTTAACGTATTATGAATTCCTTTCATATTTTAAATGTTTCTATCCTCAATTTTAAGTTTATGACACATACTTTATGTTTTCAAATGTTTATTGCTATTAACTATTTATCTAAATGTATCATGTATTTTGTGCTTCAATGATCTCGCATACGAAATAGAATAAAGCTAGGACTGCAGAATTTCAAATTAACGCTCCAGGAGTCCTTGTGGTAGTGCGGTAAAATCGGTCTTACTTGTTGAGACAGAGATGATAGGACCTGACAATGTATGGAACATGAGCGTGGTGTCTAAGTTGTCCTGTATAAACTTTAAGATTACTTAGGTTGAATGAATGAAACAAATTTATAATGCGCAACTTAGCCCAAGGGCATCAAGGCGCAGGGCAAAGCCAAAGTAAAAGCAGCAACCCTGAGGTTGAAGCAAATGTCAAGATCAGTAATGCCTTATTAATTGTAAGTCTGTCTGAGTCCCCTGTATCAGAAGAACACCTTAAGAGATTATGAAGAACCTACCTTGGCCCCCGTCATTGTGAAAGTTGGGGCAGGGGAAACTTTTATTTATGAGTAGGAACCAATTCTTGCTCACCGAGGTAAGGAGCTTATGTTTCCTCTCAGGAAACTTTACCTCTGCGAATTCTGGGATCACCTGCCTCTCTCTCTGATACTATGAGACATTGTGGGATAAAATGGTTTCATTTGCAGCTTTAAGTTAAAGTCTTCTGATTTCAATGCGGTTTATAATGTACCTACAATATTACCCAAAAACAGAAGCGGCCCGTCCCCTGGCAAAGTGGCGGGGTGGGCCGAAGGAGGGGGCTGAGGAGGTGGGGTGGTATAAAGTAAAAACATTTCTTTTTTAAACCCCGACTGTCGCCGTTGTCTGTTGCTTCGTGCTCTTCGGACACAGGCTCCCAGAATGTACTGCAGCCACTCATGACGCTGCAGGAAAACAGCGTTAGGATTGGTATGAGCACTTTGCGCTCTCAGGCAGATTGGGAGCCTGTACCTGCTTTCTCTAGCCACAGCAAAACAGATAGGACTGGAGGAATCTTCACCGCACATGAGGATTTGACAGGCTTGAAATGGCCGCCAAACCCTCATGTGCAGAGAAGGAAGAAGGGAGTGCACTACCACTCCCCCACCACTGTGTCACCCCCCTGGTCCTGCCCCAAACTCGCCAGAATCCTGGGGGTGGGTCCAGGAGGAGTAAAATAAAACGATAATTAAACGGGTTTAAAACCTGTTTTATTATTGTTTTATTTTTTGGGTGTGAATGGGGGGATGGCACTCCTCCGCCCTAAGGGACACATGATTTCACACTCGGATTCTGACAAATAGAAGAGCTGCATTTTTTTTTGTTGAATCAATGGTATTGATTTTAAAAGTACAGTATACACAATACAGTCATTACAGTATGATACAGACAATTAGTGAACAGTTTCCCATTTGGCCACTGTATGAATTTCAACAGTGAAAATATCGTCAGGAGACGTTGGTTCCTTTTTTTACATCATCAACAAGCAACTCAAGTAACAAGTTGAACTAGCAGGGCACTAACATTTCTATTTGTCAAGATCCTCCTGAGTGGAAGACGTGAGGCTCGGGTTGGACAGCTAGTGTAGGAACACTACATTTGCAGACACCGGAAGCATTCCCAGCACCAGGCCAGACGATGAACAAAGGGGAAAGGAACGGGGTCGGGGGAAGAGGTATCACTCAGAGTATAACTCAAGGAGCGAGAGGGTACACAATCTTACTTCGTTCTCGGGTCCTCCCTCCCCGGAGTCCTGAGAGAGGACCTGTGACTCATACACAAGGGCATCCCACTTGAGTGCAATGGGAACTCTGTGTAAGCCTCTGACCTCCTCCCTGCGCAACGCCACAGATTCGGCTCTACTCCACTTCAGCGTTGCCGCACACCAATGTGGTATATCAAGGAGACATGCATCCTTCCATTTCATGGCAATGGTGTGCTGGGTTATAATTAGGGCCAAGTCTATAAAACGATTTGTGACGCCTCCCCGTCTCTTGCATCGGTATAACACCAGCAACCCTACCTCCATAGGTGATAGATTCTCCCTTCCCGTTCTTATCACTGTTATTCACTTTTATAATGAACAATGGTATTTAGACACCCTGAGCAAAGTTGGCTGAGTCCTCATGTCTATGTTTTACAGTTATATGCTTTATGTGAGCTATTCTTGTCTAATCCATAGATGTAAAATGGGCAAGGTGGAGGTGGTCTAAGTGTGTGAATTCACACTCAGATAAAACACTGGTATTATGATGCTTGTGCCAAGGAGGTCAGTCTTCCTGTGACTTATTTTCACATTGGGGCGTGAGCTAAAACCCCACTCTTGTTTACCACGCAGCGCCATCTCCAAAGGGTTCAATGCCCAGTGACAGCTATAAGCACCCCTATCTAAACCTTATCTACTGATTGTGTTTGATGATGTCCTTAATGCTGTGTTCCACCCTATGCTTAGGTTCTATTGTTCTAGTTTGGCATTTGCAACACCGGTTTTATCAGTAGATTTTCCAAATGTTTTTATATAACACCTTAAAGCAGCTTATTATTCAATAATATCGTGTTGTCTATAAAACCTACAAGTGTTTATATGTTGGCTCATAATATAGTGGACGCCACAACTATTGTATCTATTTTGCCACCACATTTATTTCTGTTGTCCATACTTTTATCTCTCACCTTGCCCAGGTTTGTGGATAACCTCAGCTGTCAGTGTTATGACTGTGTATGTCAGTGCTGCATTCAGCCTCCTTCAAGTTATTCTGTACAGCAACAAACAGATAAATCTATGCTGCACTGCAAGGGAAGTACGAGCGTGGGGTCCCCATGGACCTGCCATCTTCACATCTTGGCTCCACTGTCCTTTGTACTTCTTTTGCCTTTTGACGGGGAGGGGGTTCACAAAAACCCATCTGTCTCTCAGTTGAATGACCTTATATTTCTGCACCAGACATCTCTAAGATACAAATTGTTTCAGAGTAGCATAGCGTTTGTGGTGGAGTCTTGGAGATTCAGTTACTATACTGTTGAAATGAACGAGTATGAGCAAAAAAATGTGAACGCCTCAGTAAAAAGTAAGAAACATTGATAATAACTAACACAAGAAATACGTTCAGAAAGTGTGTTGTGGTTTTGTGTAGACTGATCGCCAGCACAATGTGAATTCATTGTGTGAGTGGGATTTGTTTGGGAAATGTGTGTGTATGAGTGGAGACCAGCGTGTGTGTTTTGTTGATCTTGTGCACTTCTTTTTGTAGTAGGTTATAAGTGGTTCAAGAAAGTGGATTACCCCGGTTCCAAATATAGTTTAATGTACACAGCAAACACTCTAATCACACCTGCTCCATTCACTCACAATGAAACCTCATGGAGTTGTCACTCTCTCATACATCCCAGACACACACATAGACAACAGTGGCGGCTTCTCTGCTAGGGCAGAGGAGTGTCGCCCCACTGCTCTCTGAGCTGTGCAAAGGAAAAATAAAACCATAAGAACAGAATGTTTATGTCATTGTATTTTTAGTATGGAGCCATATTAGGGTGGTGTAGGGCTGGACTCGCGTCACAAGTAGGAGGAGTGGTTGGTGCACCATAAGTGCACATGACAGTTTGGCCGGCCTGGGTGGAGAACATGCACAGCCTCCCCCCGCCTGTCTGAGTGCCAAACCAGGCCGCTCAGGCCAATCACGACGCTGCTGTCATGCTGGTGACAGCAGCGTTGTGATTGGCTAGGGGAGTTTGTGAGCCTGGGTGCTGGAGGGAGCCAGGAAAGCAGGGAGGATAGGGAGAGGCGGCGGCTGGTGAGCAGCAACCAGCAGGTAAGTCTTCTTTTTTTTCCGAAACCCCCCGCCACCCCCCGCCACCATTCCCTACCAGCCACCACTGATACACAAGACACATTCGTTTCCTCCAGTCCAATTGGACTGGATGAAAATAATGTTTCTTTTCTATTTGTGTGACTGGAATGTGTGATAGAGTGACAGCTCCAGATGGTTTGATTTTGATTGAATAGAGCAGGTGTGATTACAGTGTTTTTGTAAATGAGTTTGTGAGTAGAACGTTTGCATGCGAATATGCAGAAAATAGGTATAAGGAAGGAACTTGAACTCCACCATGGCTAATTTGGTCTGTATAAAGAAATTTAGGAAAACTAGAGCAGGCGGGAGAACTTTCCAGATGAAGGCTGCCCAGATGTGGAATCGGCTGCCGATCCACATTAGAGCTAGTGAAAACATGAACAGTTTTAGGAAAAACTTAAACTCTTTTCAAACAAGCATTTGCAATGCAATAGGTCTCGCATTAGGAAAGTTTGAGCTATTGGTATTGTAAATGACACATTTTTTATTTATGTGTTGGTTTTGAAAATAGCGAAATTAATAGCTTAGTCATTTACAATGCCAATAGTTATAACTTTCGCAAATGTGACACCTATAGCATTTGTAATGCAATATGTGTTGTATTTACATGACTTAGATGTATTGTTAATACACATAACAATGGCTTTTAATTTTTTTTATAATTAATACTTAGAAAAAAGTTATTGTAATTTATAATGGCACTAGCGTACATTTTTGTAATTAACTTTTGTGAAGATTATGTTCAGTGTATTTTATTGAGACCAAAATCCAAGAACAGAAGTGAAATATTAACATCTTTTTGTGGGCTTGAAAAAGGTACAGACGGACAGGAGGACGGTGTTGCAGCTGCTGAGATGGGGCTTGGGAGCATAGAGTGTGGCGTAACAGGACAGTGGGGGGATGGTTGGGTTTGGGGGGGGATGTGAGCCTTAGGTTCGGAGCTGCCGTCTTTGGAGGGGGTGGGGTTGGGTTTGGGTCTAGGCATGGTTTATCGTCCTAGGGCTCATGTGGAAGGGTGCAAGGGGGGGACAACGTGCTTAGGCAGCCTGGGGAGGAGGCAGCGAGGAGTTTTCATTGCTGAGTTAGGGGGAGCTCTGTATTTCTGCTGCTTTGGCCCCTGGAGGTTCGTGGTTAGGATGTAGGAGACTGATTGGAGGTTGGGACGGAGGCGCACCTGGGTGTGCAATGGGGCATGCTTTGAAGTGAAAAACGTGAACAGGGATTGTGTAGCTCTCCTCATACCGCACCAAATAATTTAACATTTGTAACGTTTTATTATTAAAATACCTTTTCCCTCGATAATACCAAAGAGACACAGCAGGAAGTCATAGACTCATGCGTGGCGTGCACAATCCCGGGCGGAAGTCAGGCAGGCCGGGGGCGGGACGTCAAGACACACCGGAAGCCCAGGCGGGAGCCTACCCAGCACTGGGACGTGTGGGCAGGAGGACAAGGGCGGCTGGTGCTAGCGGGGCTCCCGTGAGGTGAGAGAGCCCCGCACCGAAGGAAGAGACCGCCGCCGCCTGCAACGAGCCCTCGCATGGAGAGCTAGAGACGAGTACCGGTGAGTGGGGGCCTTTGCTGAGCTGCGAGGGCGGGGGGCATGTGTGTGTGCGCGTGCGCGTGCGGCGGCGGGGGGCTCTGTATGTGTGTGAGCGTGCGTGTGTGTATGTGTCTTGGAGTCTGTGTGTATGCGTTTGTGTATGCGTGTGTGTGTGTTTAAAAGAGGCCGATGACTGTGGGGGGGGAGGAGGTGTGTGTGAGCGAGCGAGTGTCTGTCTGTGTGTGTATGCGCACGCATGTTGCTGAGAATGTGGACGGAGCCGACGTGCGCGTTCAAGCAGGCAAATCCAGCAGCAGAAGCGCGTGATACCCTCCTGTCCCTAATTCCCCCGAGACGGGCGGCTATACGTCTCTAGCTGGACGCATCCTTCGGATGCTACTCCAGCGAGACCTAACTAGCTGGACGCATCCTTCGGATGCTACTCCAGCGAGACCTAAAAAGGACTAGGTAGAAATGAAGAGAGTCCCAGACTAACCAGCAAAGGTGTCAGTGTATTGTGTAGATATGAGCTGGCAATAAGGCTATAGCACCATGATACCTATAATGGTGCATGCCACGCTCTATTAATGTTTGTTATTATTGTTATTGAACGAAGAGAGTTAATATGTGGGCGTGTTTGCAAGCAGAATGTGAGTATGTGTGTGAGAATCAAGTGTGTGCGTGAGAATCAAACGCATGTGAATAGAATGTGTCTATGGCATCTTAATATTAATATGTGTGTGTGTGTGTGTGCGCGCACGAGTGAATGCAATATGTGGGTATATCTGTGTTTGATTATAGAAAGTGAATGTGAGTGAATGTTAGCAAAACGTGGGTGTAAGCAAAGTTATTGAGAGTGGAATATGTTCAAGTGGGCAAAGTGTATACAATAAGTGCGAAGTGCTTGGACGTAATAAAGTGACAGTGAATGAATTGTGGGTTTTAAAAAATGTAAACTATGAGTCTGTGTGTGTATGTGGAGTGTGCGCAGTGTGTCAAGTTGATGTGGGCATACTTTTTTATGAGAATGCTTTAGAGTGATCTAATGTCATTTGCCTTGGTTCCTGACATATTATTTGTATAATAGCATGATGAGCAGCGGGGCCGGTGTAGATAAGCGCAGTGGGGCGGGGGGGGGGGGGACGACGGATGACGGAAAAGGTAACATTCAATAAATAAATCCTATTCCGTCATCTGTCAACATCCTCCCCACCCCCCTTACCTGCACCGGCCACTGCTGAACATGATAACAAAAAAGGCATAAACTAAACACACGTCTCCATGTGGAGTGTAAGTATGTGGTTGACAAGAGTGAGTTCATGAGCCAAGTTTGTGAGTTTCATTGAAATGTCAGTGCCTGATTTGGTATGTGAGTTCAGCGTGGTGCCGCTATAACAATGTGCCATAGGCGATGCTATATGTAAGACCATTAGTTACGTCATCAGGGAGGATCTCACCAGTGATGCTAAATGAGAACTTAGGTGGGTTGGCATTGCCATGTGTGATGTTGTATGCCAGGTCACCACTAGTGAGTTTGGCTTGGGTTCTTTCATGAACTTTGAGAGATTTCCAGTCAATTGAACTCTGCTACATTATCAGTTTTTTCATTTCTATTTTATACCATATATGCTGATCATTATGCAGTACATCTAACCTTTTTGTTCCAACGACTGAAGCGTCTTGATACCTTTTAATGCGCAGTATGTCAGTACTACAGAAGAGAGGAGCAGATGTGTGCGTCCTCTGGGCTCTGTCGACAGATTCGCAAGCAGACAGGCAGAGCCTCATAACTTTACACTGGCCGCAGATGCCTTTGAACTGCTAGTTTCTCAGCATCACACGTCTTCCAAGTAAGCAGCAGAGGTGAACTGACATGCTAGACAGCGAAGGAAGGGAGTATTGAGGTACCTGGTCTATCGCCTGCACAGCCCGGCAAGTGACTGCCCAGAGAGGTCAGTACACTGACGCCTAAAGAGAGGGCGCTCTTCCATATCATGATTCGGCAGCAGGCCAGATGAATCAGCATAGCCTTTGCATCAGCCACATCCTTGGACAGAAAGGGCACTTAAGCTGCGTGGTGAGGTCAGTCTTTCCAGTGATAAGGAGGAATATTGTTGACAAAACTATCATCTGACATAAATACTGTGGGGCAGATTTATGAAGGCCTTGCGCCGCCGGTGCGTCATTTTTAACATGGGGAAAAAGTGACGCACCGGCGGCGCAAGGCCTTCATAAATCTGCCCCTGTGTCCTTAGTAACATTGACTAAAATATCGCCTAATATAAACTTTGTGATCAAAATATCACTTGCAAAAATATTGGCCTATTGTGTGGAAATTTGCTATTAACAATTCAAATTTGGTGTTTTCTTGTAAACGGTATTTAGGGCACAATATTTTGTCAGAAAACATTTAGTATGCAATATTCAGGTACCATCTCCATTTCACCCAGGAGATTTACATGGGAGAGACGAGCATGCTGCCTTCTATTGTGGCACGCTCTAGAGTTCTTTCCGCTCGTGTGTGGCACTCTCGCAAAGCATCTCTGGCCAGATGTCACTGAACAGCATACTGACAGGTGACAGGTACAGTGAAGATGACACAGCGTCCCCTATCTGCATCAGTGTGAAAGGGCGAGATTTTGATCGATACCTTATATCTATTGATCCAAACCTCGATCTGGTCGACTGAACCTTTGTTGCCTGTCTTGGAAGAAAACAGTACACCTATCTGCAAGTTAGTTCACCCAAGAAAGGACTCTACTCCCAAAGATCACGGACAACTTCTAGTTTTCAAAAGTTTATTGTAAAGATATAATGAGCTGCAAATACAGACATCTCAGAATGAGATTCACGAGATACACAGGTCCAATTACATACATGTGCTCTCGAAAAGCCCTCAGACGAGCAACAGAAATCACTAACACAAGTTCTAAAAATAATAAAGCTATCAGCATAGACGCATATCGCTCCTTCATTTAGATTGGAGGAAAACAAACACAGGTTAGGCGTCCCTACCCTGTTCTAGATGGTATCCCTACTTAACCAAATCCCAACCTAACAAAGGTGTCAGCAATGAATGACCCCAAGGAAGTCACCCACTCTAAGTCTCTTGGTGAAAACCTATAGTTCTCCAGTCATGACCCCTCTCTGCCTACCCATCCACTCTCTTAGGGGTCCTCAGGTCTCTGCTCTCACTCCACCCAGGGGTGCTGTCCCTAATACAAAACAGTCAACAACATTTGAGACGCCCCTTGCGAAACGCCTCTCACGTGGTGCAACTTCAGGCTTTTTCCATGATGCTTTGTATTGGGCCTCAGACGTTAGAGTTGACCTTGCTTCTCAGATTCTTCTCCGGCCCGCTGATACCCCTTAAACATTCCAAAACCCTCCTCCATGTCTGGGCCGTCTACTTGAACAGACCTCTATTCATTCATTTATAATTGGATCCCCCCTTTCCTGTTGCAGACAGATATCTGCCGCCAAGAACCCAACTCTCATAGACTTCTTAAAAGGCTTGCAACATTTCTCAACCCAGACATGTACGTGTAAAATAATGCTAAAACATTTCAAGCCTACAATATTTCTCATTATGATTATAGCATTCAACTTCTTCATTTAATTAAAACATGTTAATACTCTTATTCTATTATTAAGTAAACATTTCTATAAATCATGGCCTATTTAATGCAATGGCCAAAACCTTAAAACAATCTGTGTCGTGAAAAGAACCACCTTCCCTTTCCCTCCAGCTCTGGCCCTGAGGCCTACCACGTTCTGCGTTTAACCGCATACCATCTCATGTTTTAGCAGCTTCACGACATGGATTCAAAATAATCACGTCTAATAAAGTCATATAATGTCACACATTTCTGTATTAGTTCCACTTCTACTTAAATCTCTACATTAGCTATACATTTTAGGATATATTTGCAAATACTATTAGCACTCATGGCATTTCTCTTCATGACTTGTGCTCTCTACAGGTAAGTGTGATGTACTCATACATGTAAATCAGTTTGCGCTCTCTCAGTTCCCCCCTTTGATGACCTCTCGGGGTCATCACTAACATTTAAACTGCAGTTATTGCTGGCATTCTCTGCGCTTCCAGAGCTCTCAGGCTCCTGTACTGATTATCCTGTATGGCAGCCAATCTCTGCAGCTGCTCTCTTTGGGCCCTTTCTGACCTTCTTGCTCTGTACCATTTGAATACCCTCACCAATCCCCACAATATTATCCCACAGATCAATATTATGATGATAGGCTTTAGGATATACCATATAAAGCTTTTTCCTAAGGTGGAAAACCACCCTCCAACTGCACTCATTCCGTGGCCCACCTTTTCCCAGACATTTTCTCTACTCAAGTCTTCGATCTCCTTGTGTATATTAGTTATGTTCTTAATAACTTTCTCAAGGGGTTTTGAAAGGTCTGGAATATAAGTGCAACATTCCTGAACCTTCAAAGCCTTACAGACTCCGCCCTCTTTTGCTAATAGGACATCTAAGGCAAGACGATTTTGAAGAACCATAGCCCTTATCGATTGCATCTCTCCTTCTACCAGCATTAAGGACTGAGCAGTGCTGGCAGACAACCTGTCGACAACTGTTGCCAATCGTCTAATTTTAACATCATTAAGGATTATTCCCAAAAGAGGGAACATAGCTCCAAAGACATCTCCAACCATTTCTGCATCGCCTAAATCTCTCCTTCCCCTCGATGATGTCTGGCCCTCAATGATCAATAAGTCTTGTGCATGATATATTTTGGGGAAGACAATTGCCAAATAACATGATCCATACCAGTTGTCAGGTAGTCTCACGTAAGCATTTCTTCCACATACAAAATACACATTTGGAATCACTTGCATTCCCTTCAGGAAATCCTTAGTGTAGTACTCTAAATTAAAAGCATGTTCACAGTCAACTTCACCCACGTATACATTTTCATAATACGTTTTGGCTCGGTGAAGACATAACTTTCCTCTCTGCGCTTTATCTAAAGCTATTGGACCACTACTACCCTTTCTCTTATGTGACTTCTCTTCCTCGGTCCAATCTAATTTCCCTTGTCCTGATTTTTTCAAAATCTTTTGTCTCCTGTAACGATCATCCACCTGCCCTATGAACTTTTTCTCGACTTCTGACACCTTGCATGTCAGATTATTTCTACGGGCATGTGAAGTATCTAAGGTAATCCAAGGAATGAAGAATTTGGCCAACCTGTCTTCACTCTTCCAGTAATCCCATTTATTCATCTGCTTATAATTCGGGACTTCTGGCAACACTGAATCATAATTAGAGAAATAGTATTCAAAACTATCTCTCTCATAAAATATACTAAGCAATAAGCTACATGTAATGCCATATGTCAAAGGGAGGTGATGATAGCGAATTCCTTCATCTACAGACGCAGGCAACTGCATGCAGACGTAGCAATCCTTAACCTCCATGGCATCCACGTATTCATACAAAAGTTTAGCATAAGCATTTGACCTAAAGTCTCCTTGGGACTCGTCCACATGTAACCTGCGGGCTTCTGCAGCCAATAACGCTTTCTCTTGAGTGTTTTCCCTTTTCTCACCAGCAACAATAGGTGTAAGCGTTACTACAGAACTCACATCAGTTACCTTCACCTCTTCCTCATGTCCCTTTACATAAGAAATTGTTACCCCTAAAGCTATTAATATTATCACTCCTACTATTAGTGTACCTATTATACATTTAGCTCTGCGGTTCGGGGTGCCGGCCTCCATTTCGTCAGACAATCTAGCTTTCCCTTTCTCTTTGCAAAAAGTTCTTTTCCTCTCGTTCCTTTACAGTCTTTTTTCAATCCTTTTTGTCTTTAGAATCCACACAGCTGGAGGCTGACAGCCTTTTTCGCAAAAGTCCTTTAATAGTTCAAAAAGACAACCCTAGCCCTTCTCCATCAACTCAAGGGATTCCCTAAAATTCTCTGCTTCCTGGGCGCTAGGTAATCTTCTTTTTCTGCTTGCTTTATTTACAAAATCCTTTAACAATCGACTATCAGATTTGTGGTTGCAGCTTCAATAGCATAGTTCAATATTTCCAAGCGAAGAGTGTGCTCTTCATGTGCTGTTATCGTTGTACCAAAGTCGGGGAATTGCAATTCTGTAAGAAACATGTGTTTTAACTTACTGAGGCGGGGAGGTCTGGGGAGCACGAATGTTAGTGACCCTTCTTGTTCGACACCGGGTACCAACAGTCGTATTTCCACGGTGATAATGGGCTCAGAACTGGACACCACCACCGCTCGGATCCTCCCTGTCTCCGGTTTCACAGACATTTGTCGCCAGATATGTCCACTCAGGTGTGGAGTATCTTCTGTTAGGCACACGCACTCTTCTTGACCTTCTTCGGTCCGGTGCTTCAGCGCCCTGAGCACCTTCTTCTGGGTCTGAGTCTTCTGATATCGGAGGAAGGGTTGCTTCTGGAGTTGACCTCAGGCTAGAGCTCCTTCTTTGCGGCCAATTAGCTTCTCCACGTGCCCTTCTACTCCTTCTCCTTCTGGTCTGTTCTCGCTCTCTTTCAGACCTGTCAGGGTCAGACTCGTACTCCCAGCTATTTTCTCCTTCTGTAGCGTCGTCTGTTTCACTGTTGTACTGACCGTCCTCAGCTTGGTCAGACTCGTTCCCTGCTTCCGCTGGCACCTCTACAGCTGGACTAGCCCCCTCTATGGCTTCTTGGTCCTCAGCTGGACGTCCATCCGAGAGAGGAGCTGTTTCCAGAGGTGCTGGAACCCTTTTCGTATGCGACGCGTGGATCCAATTGGGCAGGCCTCCCACCTTTACAGCTGTACTTGTAATCAGGATGACCTGGTAGGGCCCACGCCAACGAATATCCAAGCAGCTTCTTCTCACATGTTTCTTCACCAGGACCCAGTCCCCAGGATACAGGTCATGGCAAGGGCCCTGGCACGCTGGAACCTCTGCAGCCTGCACCTGAAGGGACACAGAACGCATGGCGTCAGATAGCCCCTTACAATAGTCCAGGATCATATCATCTGTGATATTTAACAGTGCAGTAGCTGGAATAGATGGCAGCCTCATTGCTCTCCCCATTAACACCTCATGTGGTGACAACCCTGTTCTTCTGTCTGGGGTACTACGAAGGCTCATGAGGACTAATGGCAGGGCATCAGGCCAACTCAGGGTCGTTGAGGAACAGACTTTAGCTATTCTGGACTTGATCGTTCCATTGATCTGTTCCACAATTCCTGAGGCTTCTGGTCGGTAACTGCAATGGAGCTTTTGGTCAATATTTAGCGCAACACAAATCATCTTCACAAGCTCGCTGTTAAAATGTGTTCCCCTATCTGATTCCAAAAAGGCCGGCACCCCGAAACGAGGGATAAGTTCTCTAAGCAGTAACTTAGCCACTGTGAGGGTGTCGCACCTACGTGTAGGGTATGCCTCAACCCACCTGGAGAACACACAAACAACCACCAGGACATAGCGAAGGCGGTTGCATCTTGGCATTTCAATGAAATCTATCTGCATTCTATTGAATGGACCTCCAGACCTTCCTATGTGACTTAGTGCAACTGGTGTTCTTTTTCCTACGTTCAGCTGCTGGCAGGTCGCACAACGCTGGCACACTGCTTCTGCTGCTATTCTAAACTTAGGATTGTACCAAGTCTGTCTAAACACTCTCAGCATAGCATCTCTCCCTAAGTGTACTGGACCATGTATGAGTCTAGCCATTGGACTCACCATCTCATTGGGCAACACTGCTCTGCCGTCTGCTGAGACCCAAAAATGGGTCTCACCCATTACACATCCTGCCTTTTCCCATGTTTCTTTCTCAGAATCAGGAGCATTTTCTTGCATGGTTGACAGTTCATCCCAAGTATCAACAGTTTCCAGAATCATGGCTAATTCAGTTCTTACATTTATTCCACCCACATCCACCTCTGTGAAAGAGTAACCCTGTTCCGCGCAATACCGTGCAACTTCATCAGCATATCTATTGCCTTTCGAAACAAAGTCCTCATTTTTGGTATGTGCGATGCACTTTACAACTGCGATACTTGCTGGACATTGCAATGCTTCTAACAACAGGCGCACAAACTCTCCATTGCGAATGGGAGAGCCTGAAGAAGTCATGAACCCTCTTTGAGACCATAACTGCCCGTAATCATGAACTACCCCAAACCCGTATTGGCTGTCGGTGTAGATGGTGACTCGAATTTGATTGCCTGCTAAGCAAGCACGTGTCAGGGCAATAATCTCGGCTACCTGAGCGGAGTTTACTCCTTCCAGGCACCCTGCTTCCACAACTCCTTCAATTGTACAAACAGCATACGCTGCTCTCAATTGCCCAACTTCGTCTCTTACACATGAGCCATCGACAAAGAAAACTTCGTCTGGGTCCGTCAGTGGCTCATCTACGATGTCGGGTCTGGGTTTGGTGCATAGTTCAGTCACATCGAGACAGTCATGGTCTGTATATTCATCATCATCATCAATATCATTTGGAAGTGGCATCAAGGTAGCAGGGTTCAAAACAGAGCATCTCTTGAGGGTCACGTTCTCTGCAGCAAGAATAACCTGCTCATAGCGCGTGAGCCTGCTGTTGGTCAGATGCTGTGTTTTGGTCCTGGTCATCAACAGTTCAACAGAATGTGGCACGCACACCTCTAACGGGTGCCCCATGACGATATTTTCACATCTCTCAATGCTGACACCCGTTGCAGCAACGGATTTGAGACATCCGGGCAACGCTGCGGCTACTGGGTCTAAAGTAGCCGAGAAATAAGCAACTGGTCTACGGGCATTCCCATGGATTTGGACCAACACAGACAACGCACAACCTTCTCTCTCACAACAGTAAAGAAAAAATTGTTTATTGTAATCAGGCATTCCCAATGCCGGAGCACGACACAGGTCCTCTCGCAACTGTAGGAACGCCATCAAACAGTCTTTGTCCCATGGTACCGGATCACTCACCTCTTTGTGCGTCAGTTTTTGCAAGGGCTTTGCTTTCAGTGAAAAGTTCACGATCCACTGTCGGCAATAACCCACCATCCCTAGGAACATCCTGACCTCTCTCTGTGTCTGAGGCGCATTCATTTTCATGATCGCCTCTATCCTGTCTGGTGACACTTTTCGTTTGCCTTTCTCAATTCTGTGTCCCAAGTACTGTACTTCTGTCAGGCAGTACTGCAATTTTCCCGGGGACACCTTGTGCCCATTGGCAGCTAGGTGATTTAACAAAGCAATGGAGTCTTCCCTGCAAGCTTCTTCTGTTTCTGACGCCACAAGGAGGTCGTCTATGTACTGGACCAGAACTGACTTCTGGGGCAGCACTAGACTTTCAAGATTTTTCTTCAAAAGCTGGTTAAAGATCGATGGGCTCTCTGTATACCCCTGAGGGATACGACACCATGTTAGGACGCGATTTTCCAGCTTAAATGCGAAAAGAAAATGGCTATCTTCGTCCAAAGGGATCGAAAAGAAAGCCTGACAAAGATCGATCACAGTGAACCACTCAGCTTGGAATGGAATCTGAAACAGTATCACTGATGGATTCGGCACCACTGGACAACATGAAACGACTATGTTATTAATCTTTCGCAGGTCCTGTACTATCCGAAATTTCCCATTGGGTTTCTGCAGACCCATAATCGGGGAGTTGCATGGACTACCCACGATTTCTTTCAGTATTCCCTGTTTAATCATGGACTCGATCACGGGTTTTATGCCTGCAATCGTTTCTGGAGTCAATTTGTATTGGGGTGTTCTTGGGAACTCAGCATGCGGTTTCACTACTATTTTCACTGGGTCCACCCCTTTGACCAATCCAATTTCTTCCCCAGTGAAATCCCATACTTCTGATGCCACTGTCTCTCTCAAATCCCAGGGAAGCTCGTCTACTGTCAAAGTAGGGTACAGCTCCACACATATCCTTGAATTCGCAACTTTGAAATCTGCATCATCATCGTTGGTCAATACCTCCACTCCCTGAGGTGTACAGTATATAGTACAATTCAATTTGCACAACAGGTCTCTTCCTAGCAGACACACAGGGCTTGAATCGCAAACCACAAATTGGTGCTCATCGCTGTACTTCCCTATTTTCACCTGTACCGGTTCTGTCAATTGGCTGGTTATTCTCCTATTTGCGACCCCTACCACCTGTATGGTCTCTCCAGACATGGGCAGGTCTGGAACTGCAGCTGATCTGATCGTGGATCTAGTGGCTCCTGTGTCCACCAGAAATGTCGTAGGGCACCCTGCTACTTCTGCTTCCACATAGGGTCCCCTCTGATCTACCTCTAAGGCTGCCCCAAGGGTGCAGTCTTCTCTTTCCACTCTCTGTCCGGTTAATGGGTCCACATAATAGCACTCTTCACCTTCCACAAACAGGGGCATTTGTCTATAGGTCTTACCCATACTCCCTACTCGAGGAGGTTGCGGGAACTGGGCTCGGGGAGGAGCCCCCCCCCCTTTGAGCACCTTTCCTTGGTATTGCGTCGCCCCTCTCATAGGTGCGCTCTGGACCTCTTCCTCCTCTATCTCTTGCTCTCCTATCTCTACATTGTAAGGGCACTCGCGTTTCCAATGCCCCAGCTCGTTGCACTGGTGGCACCTAGTCGTTTTCTTCAAGGTAGCTATGTCTACTCTGGGTCTAAAGGTAGTACTCTCCTCATTACCCTTGTTCTGACTGTACTGCTTCTTACCTCCTGTACCTGTCCCTTGCTGCTGTTGTTGCGGTCCCCCCTTTCCTGCTGTCTGCAATTGTACCACCATCAGCTTTTCTTTTAGTTTCTTAGCCTTGGAGTCTACCTCATCACAGCAGTACCTGGCATATCTCAGTATTTCATCTAGGGGTTTACTTTGCCAACAAATCGAGTGTTGCTGAATCATTAAACTAATATCCGGTCTCAGTCCCAGGACGAACTTGGACACGAATTGCCCTATGTCTTTTGGATCCATTACATCCAAGCCGCTATACTGTTTAAATGCCTTCAGCAATCTCTCGTAATATTCATGAACTGTCTCTTTGGGTTCCTGTCTTGTTCGATCTATTCTGACCCAATCTATGTCTTGCATTGGCACCTTCTCTTTCAGCCAAGTCATCACTCTCTCGAATTTTGCCATCACAATCTCAGACGGCCCATTAGTCTTGGCATCTCTCTCTGGCTCCGTTGTGGGCCACTCAGCGCTAACCTTACATGCTGTCCACAGGTCTCCAGGTACTACAATGTCGAACAGCGTGTTCAGATCTATCCAAAGGACCTTGGAGATTTTTACAAATCTCTCCACTTGCTTGTACCACTCCACAGGATTCTCTCGTAACTTGGGGAAAGAGGTGGTAAAAGCAGCTAAATCTCCCCTACTCCAAGGGACATGTACATAGTTCCCATTTGCAACTTCACGCAAAGGGTAAGCTTCCACTCCCTGCTGTCCTGGTGTCATACCAATCATGCTTCTCCTGCCGGTCCCTTTCTTGGACCACCTCTCTTCCCACTTATCTAGTGCCCTCCATGTCCTAATTCCAGTAATCAGTTCCCTTATGTGTGTTTTCAGCCCAATCGTTCTCCTCTCATCTAGGTCCCGATCTGAGTAATGTAGCCTGTGGTTACCCTGTAATGCTTTGGTTCTTGACAAGTCCACCATATATTTGCCTGCCAGTTCGACTAACTTCTCATGGACTGCTCTCGCCTTTCGAGTGATGTCCTTTGCCATATACAGTATTTCATCCTGCTCATACATTTCCATTCTTTCTAAAGGCAGGGTACCATCTACCATGTCATCCAGGTCTGACCTTAAACTGGAGACATCGAGTCTTTTGGCTTTTATCTCAGCTCGCAATATGTCTTTCGAAGGGGGCTCACTGGTCTCCCTACCATCCCAACTTCGAGCTCTGCGTTTGGGCTCAGGAGAGTTAATGGGTGGCCTCCCTTGCTCCCATCTCTCCAGGTCCCATGCTCGGCCATCCGATCTTGGAAGGTGATGGAACACGGGCCTGTTATCCCTACTCTCTCTCTGCCCACTCTCTTCTTCTTCTCTCCTCTCACCGCACATCTCTCTGTTATTTTCCCTCTGGTCGGTACACTCCCTTTGCCTCGTATCGCTCAGTATCCGATACGATCCTTCCTGGTTCCCCATATTCCCTGGGCTGCGCTCATTTCTGTCATCACAGGGACTATGGTGCGACCTCTCACAACTCCCATTCTGTTCTCTGGTGCCAGGCACACAGTGTGGACACTTAAAGCTGTTCCTGTACTCTTGCGCTCTCCTCTCCCCTTCACTGAGTATTGGGCACGCCACCCCTCCATTCCCGGGGCCCCCGTTTTCCAGGTCTGTTCTACCTCCACTCCGGGCCCAATGGGTGACTCCCCTACTCGCTCTACAGTCCCACTCCGGGCTACTCTCTCCAGCCCCGCAGTGAGTCCGAGCTCGGCTGTCCTGACTTTCCCTTTCTGCTTCTGCAGCATTGATGCACTTTTGAGCCTTCACTGCCTCATCCCACTGCTTCATGTACTCATTTAGCTCTTGAAAGGATTTTCGTCCAGATCCCCTCAGATCCATTGGCCATCTGGGGCCCCCAGGATCTCCTCCTGGGTCCCCTACTGTGTGCATCGGGGTGCTCCACTCTCTGGGTATCGGCATCTGACTTGGGGAATTAGTGGTATCGTTCCTCCTTGCCTCTTCTGCTCTTTCTCTATCTTTCCGTTTCCGTTCTTCCCCTCTTGCTCTCTCTTGGTCATATATCGATATTATAGGACCTATAGTAACAGGTACCTGTAGTGCATCTGGTAATGGGTAGGATGTGGCGCTTTCCGTTTCCGGCGCTCTTTGTACCACAAACCTACCGACTACCTGTTGCACCTGACTAGGCTGGAGCAACTCTTTCTTTGGCTCAGGATCCCACTCTGAACTGGGAAGCGGTCTATGCTCTCCTGCATTGCCCCCCTTTGCTCCTTCAGTATTCTCGACCTCTCCCCCTGCTCTATTATACGGGGGTGGCCTGTCTGTCAGTAATCTGTTTATCAGGCTGTCCTCTGTTTCGCTCTCATCATCTTCTTCCAGGGGACTTTTATTTACTGGCGCCTCTAACACTGGGTATAGTTTATTTATTTCCAAATTATGCACTCTCCATCTTTTAGCATCCGCATCCCACCTGGCATCCTGCACTGCCCTTACCGAGCGTTTCACCCTTTCTTGTCGTCTGTTCATATTCCTTTCATGCGCTGCCCTAAGCCAGGCATCAAGGGCTTCGAACTGGGTTGGTCTAGGCAAGGGTCTCTTTGAGGTCATGACTGATTTCAATCGATGTAACACCTCTAATCTGAACGTCCCGTACTTCGGGAACGTCAGTTCCTCATTTCCTTCAGTAATCTTACTCCACTCTGATATCCAAAGGATCGTATGCAACCCAACATTTACTGCCATGTAACGAGCTGGCGTACCCTCCGGCGGGGCTTCTTCCCCTTCATACGATCCTCCCTTCTCTTTCTTAAACAGCGCTTTCAACCATTTAAAACACTTCATAATTATGCGCACAAAATCCAGCCTCGCTACTCTGTTTACTTCCTGATGACAATCCACCAATCCTATCGCGGCTTTGCTAGCTTGGCCTATCACAGCGCGGTCTTTCTCCTGTCGGCCAATCACGTCGCGACCCTGTCTGACGTGTTCGCTAGCTGGCCTATCACAGCGCGGTCTTTCGCCGGTCAGCCAATCACTGCGCGACACCACCTGACGTCACTTTTCTCCGCTTCGCAGCAGCACCCCTCCTTTCTCAACTCGTCTCCCGGTTATGCATGCGTCCCATTCATACACCGAAAAATGACTACTTCCAACCAAGCGGTCACTTCTCTCGACTGTACGTCCACAGTCTATCTGTAATTGTCAACACAACTGACGAGATGTCTATCGTCTCTCTGATAGGTTGCTTACACACACAGTAACTTCCGACCAGCGTCCGTTACTCACGCACTCACTCTTGCGTTCCCCCTATCTCGGTCTCTCGGGTGATCAATGGTACCTCATGACCCCCTTCACACTAGTTGACAATTACTCTAGGTGTCCGATACACCCGAACCACTTAAGCTCTCCTTGAACTTAAGATTTTCACCGGTTGCGCGCGCTCACAACCTGTTCCACAGTCACTCTACAGACATTCAACTCCGCCAGACATTACAACATAGATACAATACAAAACACCGCAATCTAACACGCATAACCCTTTATACTCACTCTCGACCGATACTGCTGCTTTTTCTGTCTCACGTCATCCGGATCTTCATCTGCGGGCTGTTCTTCCGATCATCGATTTCTAGGGGCCTTGGGGTAAGCTAACCTGGCCTAGGTCACCGTCCTCAAGAAGGCAACCATCCTCTATAGCTACCAACTGAAAGGGCGAGATTTTGATCGATACCTTATATCTATTGATCCAAACCTCGATCTGGTCGACTGAACCTTTGTTGCCTGTCTTGGAAGAAAACAGTACACCTATCTGCAAGTTAGTTCACCCAAGAAAGGACTCTACTCCCAAAGATCACGGACAACTTCTAGTTTTCAAAAGTTTATTGTAAAGATATAATGAGCTGCAAATACAGACATCTCAGAATGAGATTCACGAGATACACAGGTCCAATTACATACATGTGCTCTCGAAAAGCCCTCAGACGAGCAACAGAAATCACTAACACAAGTTCTAAAAATAATAAAGCTATCAGCATAGACGCATATCGCTCCTTCATTTAGATTGGAGGAAAACAAACACAGGTTAGGCGTCCCTACCCTGTTCTAGATGGTATCCCTACTTAACCAAATCCCAACCTAACAAAGGTGTCAGCAATGAATGACCCCAAGGAAGTCACCCACTCTAAGTCTCTTGGTGAAAACCTATAGTTCTCCAGTCATGACCCCTCTCTGCCTACCCATCCACTCTCTTAGGGGTCCTCAGGTCTCTGCTCTCACTCCACCCAGGGGTGCTGTCCCTAATACAAAACAGTCAACAACATTTGAGACGCCCCTTGCGAAACGCCTCTCACATGGTGCAACTTCAGGCTTTTTCCATGATGCTTTGTATTGGGCCTCAGACGTTAGAGTTGACCTTGCTTCTCAGATTCTTCTCCGGCCCGCTGATACCCCTTAAACATTCCAAAACCCTCCTCCATGTCTGGGCCGTCTACTTGAACAGACCTCTATTCATTCATTTATAATTGGATCCCCCCTTTCCTGTTGCAGACAGATATCTGCCGCCAAGAACCCAACTCTCATAGACTTCTTAAAAGGCTTGCAACATTTCTCAACCCAGACATGTACGTGTAAAATAATGCTAAAACATTTCAAGCCTACAATATTTCTCATTATGATTATAGCATTCAACTTCTTCATTTAATTAAAACATGTTAATACTCTTATTCTATTATTAAGTAAACATTTCTATAAATCATGGCCTATTTAATGCAATGGCCAAAACCTTAAAACAATCTGTGTCGTGAAAAGAACCACCTTCCCTTTCCCTCCAGCTCTGGCCCTGAGGCCTACCACGTTCTGCGTTTAACCGCATACCATCTCATGTTTTAGCAGCTTCACGACATGGATTCAAAATAATCACGTCTAATAAAGTCATATAATGTCACACATTTCTGTATTAGTTCCACTTCTACTTAAATCTCTACATTAGCTATACATTTTAGGATATATTTGCAAATACTATTAGCACTCATGGCATTTCTCTTCATGACTTGTGCTCTCTACAGGTAAGTGTGATGTACTCATACATGTAAATCAGTTTGCGCTCTCTCAAGTGCCACAGAAGGTTCTCAGCCCAGAGGCTAAAGCTTGGCTTCTTGCACCATAGAAGGGGTTCGAGATGTCCCTAACCCCACAGAATGTGGTGAGTGCCCCCGCAGACGCCCACATCTCACTGAAATTCGTGGGTCTTATGCTGAATGGGTGGCTGTTGGCGGGTGCCCTCTGCCCTCATGCTGCATGGGCCTGTGATAAGACGCTAAAGAGGGAATGGGTCACCCTGCAGCCTCTCCCTTGTGCATAGTATCACATGTGGCACACTAAAATCCTTTTCTTTGATATTCTAAGATATCATCTTAAATTCAAAAAGCACATGCCTTATGTAATGAGAGTATTGTTCCCATCTTCTGCTAATGGCACTTCTAGCTAATGCTTTGGCCCTGATGTTCCGTATGCACAGGTTTTTAGAGTGCAAACACTAGGACCATGAATCACCCACAGCAGGGTGATTGTGGAGCAACTTTGGGCAATAACTATGCGCCACCTCGTTACTTTAGCATGAAAGGGCATTTATTAGGAAAGGGTTAAAAAACATTTTCAACTTTGTTAACAGTAACAATACTTCCAACTTAATAAATATGACAATAAATATGACAGTTCCATTCCTCCCTGCACCATTCACATCTCACACCACTTCCCAACCTTTAAGCCCAGATCCTTTGCTTCATTCTTCCCCCTTTCATTCGCTGACCTTGTTCCATATACCCAGTTGCTCCCTCACTTGCCCTACCAAACGTCCTTCAATGAAGATCTTTTCCATGATTGTTGCATCCCACTCACCGCCTAAAGTCATGTGTGCTCCCTTTCTCCCACCCTGAGGGGTGGATATGCCCCATGTGACTCACCACCCCCCAAAATACCACATACGCTCTTAAACTAGCCCTAAATTGGCAACACGCTGTAGAAAAAACCTCACCGCCAACTTCTCACAACATGTAGGGTGGGTGGGTGGTACTGCTTAAATTTTGCTCTCTCCCAGTGGTGCAAGGAGACTGGAAGAGGCCGGACACGCCCTTCCTGACACCTATATAGTACCTTAATTAACGGCCCCTCCCCCTTGAATTAGCCTATCCCACCCTGCCCTGTGTCTGTCAGCACGAAGCACCCTGAGGGAAGACTAGTTTGCGACCGTCACTCACCCCGGGCCAACATTCTAGCAGAAGGGTTCATTTCCACCTCAGCTAAGAGCATGAAGCATGTAAAGGGCATAGCTGCAGCTTAGACAAAACCATACACATCTTCACTAACTTACTTCTTATAATAATCTCTGTGCTCGCTTCATTTTAGAATCGCAGTAATTCTTTTAATATGTTAGTTTAAAATGAGATTTTGAAACGGTTCCTGGTACACCCTATGTTTATTCATCATTCCAGAACTCTGGAGTTTGGTGCCACTCAATAATACCACTGTGTCCATAATTATTACAGAAGGGAAGTGAGAGATGTTACCTCTCTTACGAAAATAAACACCCCAGAAATTCAGTCTCTTCCATTATGTCTGAGCAAACCTGACACATTGTCATACAAAACAAAGAAGCCCTGAAAAAGCATTATTTATCCACGCTGAAGCCAACAATTACCCACTGCCACACCGCCCCTGTTATTACCGAAACGTTGAAGATGCAATTTTAGGTCCCGTTTCAGACAAAAAAATGATTAAATGAAAAAAAATGTATATATATTCTCATGTCTGTTTATTCGAAGGGAAGGCAGTCTGGAGTAATATCAAACAAAACACTTCTAGAAAATTGTAATACACAGAAAGTTTATGCAAATATGTACAGGTGTATGCAGGGGTGATCATTGCCTCCTGGCCCTACTCACCTGTACGTTCAGCTGCCCTCAACAATAGCACAGACAAACATTGCCACGTCATATTACCACATAATTCTGAGATTGACGAATCGGGCATTAAGAGTGAGACATGCCCTTAGTCAGGGTGAAAGAGGGAAAGGTAAATAGGGAAGAAGAATAGTGACCAGGTAGGGAGTGAAAGGAGGGCACCTACATCATTGTTGCAGATACTTTTGCCCTCTCCATCTTGACACCACTTCTTGTTAGACTGACGGCGAGTGAGGAAAGACTAAAAAGTGGTGGCAGTACGAGCAAGGGCTGAGCTGAAGGAAGGGTGTACGATGATTTAAACTCAAACTCAAAGTAGAGCACCATGATCAGGTAGATTCAGCCAAGCTCTGCCCTGGGAGTTCTGTTCCATCCCATCAAAATAAGAGGTATCCAGAAGGATGGATGAAGTAAGGGATAGCGCCCACCATTATGCCTATTTTAAAGGTTTGGGCCTGCTGCTCACCCTAACAGTATGCCAGGTGGGACCACTCTCCACCTCTGGAGTACAAGATGCTGGGCTGACAGACTCAAGTTCTGGGAGCCCATACAACTGCCTGAGGTGCTGACAATAAAATACAATACTGCTCAAAGCTTTGTGAATTGCTCAAATGCAACAGTGGCCATCAGACACCTGTGCTAAACACAAAGAAGGATATTAGTCACTTAAGAAGTTTTACTAATTACTGCCTCGTACGTGCATGCTTAGATGCGTATCTCTTATGTATGGGAAAGATTACCCACATTTCTTGACATGCTTTTCATCTCGGAGGATCGGTCCACAACCTGTGGTTGATTGTCAGGCAGGGGAGTAAATGATGCCTCTGCAGCCCCCACCCTTTAATCGGGCTCTCATTTAGCCTAAGGCCAAATAATATTTGTGAGAAATGGGAGACTGAAGCCCCCTTCATTTTGAGTAGCAGTACTGTTGTCAAGGTGGGTTCAACCTGGTCACAGAGTTGGTTGTCTTACTTGTGGGGCCGAAGGAAATGGTTAATAGCAATAGTGATGTGCTGGAGTTATTATTAATCAAGCATCACAATTGGTCTACACGTTTCATCCAACATAAATGCCATAATGGTAAAAAGCTTGCTTCAAGACCTGTACCCAGTCTATAAATTCTGTCCTGTCTCAAAAGTGATAATTCATACAAACACATTCATTCTAACCATGCTAATCATGTATTTGTCATAATTAACATGGCCGCCTCTCACTCATTGCAAGCTTATGGAGAATATTCATTGGGCATGTGAGCCAGCGAGGGCACCGCCTCACCTTTTGAAAGATGGCGGTCACCCCAACTCTAAATAAAGTAGGTGGACAAAGTATGCGGTAGACAGGGTATGCTGCCACGTTGTGATAGGATACCCTATCTGTCAATCTCTAATGGCCTAATAACTTGGCATATTAAAGAGTACAGCTGGCAAGATATTAACTTGGAGGAAAGTGCAATGGTACAAATTTAAATGTTTGATTTTGATTTAATTGCCCATTGCATGAGGGTTTCAAGTATTTCATAAATGAAGCACTGAATGGATTTACTGTATACATGCATCTGGTATCTCAGATAAAACTGGTAGCACTGTCGGCGGGGCTAGACAACATCTCTTGTCTTGAGAGCAGGGCCATTTTAACAGCATTATAGGCCCTTGTACAAAGCAGTGCACCTGATCCTGCCTACACAGCCACTCAAAGGAATGAACATTTTTGACTGAAAATGACAGTTAAATTCTGGTCTGCATGGGGCACCTATTCTCGTGGGGCCCCCGGGCAACTGCCAAGCGTGCCCATGTGTTGAGACGGCACTGCATGAGACTCCACCTCGGAGTAGTGGTGTATCAAGGAAAGGAGGTGGAAGGACCAGTTGCACAAAGGGGCAAACTGGGTCTGCAAAAAACGTACTGCTAAAGCATGGACTTTTTCTCAATTCACATTAAGCGTTTTTGCAATTCTTAAGCAACCAGGAACTTAGCGTATGAACAGAAGATAGCAATTCTCACATGACACTGTCGCACATTCTCATCATCCAAGATCCTTAGAACAGCTCAAGCTTCACACTAATATCCCTGGGCCCTTTCACGAAAACAGTTTGGAGTGTGAAGTATTTGAACTTATCAGCAATTAAAGCTGTCAGTGGTGTTTTAATTTGCAGTGGGAAAATGTGCAGCGTTTAATATTGACACCGTATTGCAACACACAATATATTTTGCATTGTTGCCAGTGGTTTTTCTAAAAATATCTCTTTTGCAGAGCAGCTTACAATGTTACCAATAGTTTTAACCACTATACAATTCATTTGCCCCTTACACAGTTCTGTTTATGAGGTTCAGCTCATGCTGATTTAAGTAATATGATCCCCTGACTTCTAACTTGAAACCATCCTAGATGTCTCATGAAGTGTACTTTTCTGGCCCAGCCCTGCTGCAGCGTCTCTTCCGGTGCACTTCAATCGGCTGCCCAGCTCTGTCTTCCTGGTGGTAGACTAACTATCAACAGGGCCGCAGCGAGGGTGCAAAATGTTATACATTTGCATACAATTTGGACTGAAATATTAGTATCTCCATAGATCACTTTTGTTAGGTATTGAACACACGATGTTTGGGAAAGTGGTGCTTGCAACAGGATAGTAAACAAGGACCTCACGATTCTAAACGAAACATGGATTAATGATTATCAAGAAGGACCTCATGATTCTAAACGAAACAAAGATTAATGATTGTCAACAAGGACCTCATGATTCTAAACGAAACATGGATTTATGATTTTAAACAAGGATCTCATGATTCCAAACGAAACATAGATTAATAATTGTCAAGAAGGATCTCATGATTCTAAACAGAACATGGAATAATGATTGTAAAGAAGGACCTCAAGATTCTAAACAAAACATGGATTAATGATTGTCAACAAGGACCTCATTATTCTAAATGAAACATAGATTATTTATTGTCAATAAGGACCTCATGATTCTAAACAAAACATGGATTGATGATTGTAAACAATGATTCTAAACGAAACGTGGATTAATGATTGTCAAGAAGGACCTCATGATTCTAAATGAAACATGGATTGATGATTGTCAACAAGGACTTCATGATTCTAAACGTAACATAGATTAATGTTTGTCAACAAGGACCTCTTGATTCTAAATGAAACGTGGATTAATGATTGTAAACAAGGACCTCATGATTCTAAACAAAACATGGATTGATGATTGTAAACAAGGACCTCATGATTCTAAACGAAACATAGATTAATGATTGTCAACAAGGACCTCATGATTCTAAACAAAACATGGATTAATGATTGTAAACAAGGACCTCATGATTCTAAACGAAACACAGATTAATGATTGTCAACAAGGACCTCATGATTGTCAACGAAACAGAATAATGATTGTCAATAAGGACCTCATGATTCTAAACAAAACATGGATTAATGGTTGTATACAAGGACCTCATGATTCTAAACAAAACATGGATTAATGATTGTCAAGGAGGACCTCATGATTCTAAACAAAACATGGATTGATGATTGTCAACAAGGACCCCATGATTCTCAACAAAACATGGATTAATGATTGTAAACAAGCTCATGATTCTAAACGATACATAGATTAATGATTGTCAAAAAAGACCTCATGATTCTAAACAAAACATGGATTAATGATTGTAAAAAAGGACCTCATGATTTTAAACAAAACATGGATTAATGATTGTAAACAAGGACCTCGTGATTCTAAACGAAATGTGGATTAATGATTGTCAACAAGGATCTCATGATTCTAAACGAAACATGGATTTATGATTTTAAACAAGGATCTCATGATTCCAAACGAAACATAGATTAATAATTGTCAAGAAGGACCTCATGATTCTAAACAGAACATGGAATAATGAATGTAAAGAAGGACCTCAAGATTCTAAACAAAACATGGATTAATGATTGTCAACAAGGACCTCATTATTTTAAATGAAACATAGATTAATTATTGTCAATAAGGACCTCATGATTCTAAACAAAACATGGATTCATGATTGTAAACAAGGACTTCATGATTCTAAATGAAACATAGATTAATGTTTGTCAACAAGGACCTCTTGATTCTAAATGAAACGTGGATTAATCATTGTAAACAAGGACCTCATGATTCTAAACAAAACATGGATTAATGATTGTAAACAAGGACCTCATGATTCTAAACAAAACATGGAATTAATGATTTTAAACAAGGACCTCATGATTCTAAACAAAACGTGGATTAATGATTGTCAAGAAGGACCTCATGATTCTAAATGAAACATGGATTGATGATTGTCAACAAGGACTTCATGATTCTAAAGGAAACATAGATTAATGTTTGTCAACAAGGACCTCTTGATTCTAAATGAAATGTGGATTAATGATTGTAAACAAGGACCTCATGATTCTAAACAAAACATGGATTAATGATTGTAAACAAGGACCTCATGATTCTAAACAAAACATGGAATTAATGATTTTAAACAAGGACCTCATGATTCTAAACGAAATGTGGATTAATGATTGTCAAGAAGGACCTCATAATTCTAAACAAAACATGAATTGATGATTGTCAACAAACACCTCATGATTCTAAACGAAACATAGATTAATGATTGTCAACAAGGACCTCATGGTTCTAAACAAAACATGGATCAATGATTGTAAACAAGGACCTCATGATTCTAAACGAAACACAGATTAATGATTGTCAACAAGGACCTCATGATTGTCAACGAAACAGATTAACGATTGTCAACAAGGACCTCATGATTCTAAACAAAACATGGATTAATGGTTGTATACAAGGACCTCATGATTCTAAACGAAACATGGATTAATGATTGTCAAGGAGGACCTCATGATTCTAAACAAAACATGGATTGATGATTGTCAACAAGGACCTCATGATTCTCAACAAAACATGGATTAATGATTGAAAACAAGGACCTCATGATTCTAAACGATACATAGATTAATGATTGTCAAAAGGACCTCATGATTCTAAACAAAACATAGATTAATGATTGTCAAGAAGGACCTCATGATTCTAAACAAAACATGGATTAATGATTGTAAAAAAGGACCTCATGATTTTAAACAAAACATGGATTAATGATTGTAAACAAGGACCTCGTGATTCTAAGCGAAATGTGGATTAATGATTGTCAACAAGGACCTCATGTTTCTAAACGAAACATGGATTTATAATTTTAAGCAAGGATCTCATGATTCCAAACGAAACATAGATTAATAATTGTCAAGAAGGACCTCATGATTCTAAACAGAACATGGAATAATGATTGTAAAGAAGGACCTCAAGATTCTTAACAAAACATGGATTAATGATTGTCAACAAGGACCTCATTATTTTAAATGAAACATAGATTAATTATTGTCAATAAGGACCTCATGATTCTAAACAAAACATGGATTCATGATTGTAAACAATGATTCTAAATGAAACGTGGATTAATGATTGTCAAGAAGGACCTCATGATTCTAAATGAAACATGGATTGATGATTGTCAACAAGGACTTCATGATTCTAAACGAAACATAGATTAATGTTTGTCAACAAGGACCTCTTGATTCTAAATGAAACGTGGATTAATGATTGTAAACAAGGACCTTATGATTCTAAACAAAACATGGATTAATGATTGTAAACAAGGACCTCATGATTCTAAACAAAACATGGAATTAATGATTTTAAACAAGGAACTCATGATTCTAAACGAAATGTGGATTAATGATTGTCAAGAAGGACCTCATAATTCTAAACAAAACATGGATTGATGATTGTCAACAAACACCTCATGATTCTAAATGAAACATAGATTAATGATTGTCAACAAGGACCTCATGGTTCTAAACAAAACATGGATTATTGATTGTAAACAAGGACCTCATGATTCTAAACGAAACACAGATTAATGATTGTCAACAAGGACCTCATGATTGTCAACGAAACAGATTAATGATTGTCAACAAGGACCTCATGATTCTAAACAAAATATGGATTAATGGTTGTATACAAGGACCTCATGATTCTAATCGAAACATGGATTAATGATTGTCAAGGAGGACCTCATGATTCTAAACAAAACATGGATTGATGATTGTCAACAAGGACCTCATGATTCTCAACAAAACATGGATTAATGATTGTAAACAAGGACCTCATGATTCTAAACAAAACATAGATTAATGATTGTCAAGAAGGACCTCATAATTCTAAACAAAACATGGATTAATGATTGTAAAAAAGGACCTCATGATTTTAAACAGAACATATATTAATGATTGTCAAGAAGGACCTCATAATTCTAAACAAAACATGGATTAATGATTGTAAAAAAGGACCTCATGATTTTAAACAAAACATAGATTAATGATTGTCAAGAAGGACCTCATAATTCTAAACAAAACATGGATTAATGATTGTAAAAAAGGACCTCATGATTTTAAACAGAACATATATTAATGATTGTCAAGAAGGACCTCATAATTCTTAACAAAACATGGATTAATGATTGTAAAAAAGGACCTCATGATTTTAAACAAAACATGGATTAATGATTGTAAACAAGGACCTCGTGATTCTAAACAAAATGTGGATTAATGATTGTCAAGAAGGACCTCATATTTCTAAATGAAACACAGATTGAATATTGTCAACAAAGACCTCATGATTCTAAACAAAACATAGATTAACGATTGTCAACAAGGACCTCATGATTCTAAACAAAACATGGATTAATGATTGTAAACAAGGACCTCATGATTCTAAACGAAACATAGATTAAGGATTGGCAACAAGGACCTCATGATTCTAAACAAAACATAGATGAATGATTGTCAACAAGGACCTCATGATTCTAAACAAAACATGGATTGATGATTGTCAGGACCTCATGATTCTAAACGAAACATAGATTAATGATTGTCAACAAGGACCTCATGATTCTAAACAAAACATGGATTAATGATTGTAAACAAGGACCTCATGATTCTAAATGAGGCATGGATTAATGATTGTAAACAAGGATCTCATGATTCTAAACGAAACATAGATCAATGATTGTCAACAAGGGCCTCATGATTCTAAACAAAACATGGATTAATGATTGTAAACAAGGACCTCCTGATTCTAAACGAAACATGGATTGATGATTGCCAAGAAGGACCTCATGATTCTAAACAAAACATGGATTGCTGCATGTACAAGGGGGTCTGTGCTGGCAGTAGGCATCACAAAGTGATTGTGTCAGCTCCAGGAGGGAGCAGATGTGTGCCATATCTTCGTATATTTGGCACATTTCTGCTCTTTCTGTTTCATGCAGCGCAGTGCAGCAACTTTGCTTGCTGCCCAGCGTTGCATGAAACATTACTAAATATACCTCCTCGTCTGCTATCTTTGTCATTATAGGCAAGCCATTTGTGCCTCGATCAGAGACTATGAAACAGGGACACAAAACTGTATACTGAAAGCGTTCTAGACAAGGTTTCATGGATGTCATTTAGGGGTCAATAGGGGTTTCAGTTGCAACCCTTGGCTTGCCTCTTGCGACCCTGCACACTCCTTTTGTGACCGCTAGCCTCATACGTTGCAAAATCAGTGCTAAGAATAAGGGCAGCTCCTTTATTGTCTGCCCATTTCTCATTATTCTAAATGTGAATAATAATCTATTATTCACTATTAGTGTGATAAAAAAAATGGAGCACAATCAGGACCTTTGGTGACATGTGTGGTAAAAATAGCTTTAAATGTATGAGTAATCATCAGGTGAGAATTTGTTTCAGTGAGAGTGTGCGTATATGTGAGCAACGAGTATGTATATGTGCGTGTAAGTGAGTAAGAGTTAAGTGACAGGTAGTGAGTAAGACTGTGTGAAACGAATGCTTTGATTTACTATTCTTTGATGCAAGGCAATGCTGCACCGAGTTGCAGTGCTGCCTTGAATCAAAGAAGGAGGCAGAAAATGTGTGCATTCTCTGAAGCATATTATTTGCACTGGAAGACTGCCTTCCAGTACAAAAACTATGCTTTATGGCTTTTCCCACTTTTGATGTGTGCTATACAATGCAGCACACATAAAAATGTGAAAAACTTGGAGAAATGAAAACACTTCTCTCTACACCTGCCACGAAGAGGTGTAAGAATTTGGCGATGTTTATAAATAGGGATTTGCTTTAAAACCCATAGGTGGTTGCATAGGAATGCCTGTGCACCACTCATGAAACGCCCCCTTGATACAAATTAAGGCAGAGCAGCGCAGAGCGAACTTTGTGTTACTTTGGAATACTATCCAAAGCAAATCCTGAATTGTTGTTATGTTTGAGTCATGTGACATGCCTTCTTGAAAAAACAGGGTCAGAGTTTATATGATGTCACTTACTGTGATGTCATAAAGTTCAAAGAATAGGTGATGTCTCTTCCACTATCCCTGGTATTTTGGTCAATTGAAGCCCATGCTAGGTTTCAGAAATCATTTCGCTTAATGGCGCTTCAAAATAGCACAATTTGAGAGTCACACAAATATTTGTGAGGGACTCGTTAATTGCTGTTTAAGCCCACTCACCTTGATACATTGGTAATAAATTAGATTTTGTGTTCATTTGGAGCAGACATTGAGGTGAACGATGCAGATAATGGCTTCCTGAGGGATGTTTTACACTCTATCATAAATTTCTAATTGCATTTCTCCCATAGTACAAAGTAGAAAAAGAAAAAAAGCTGAAAAATGTATTGCTCGTTAAAACCTTTTATTTTCGTTTTATAGTACTAGACAAATGGTGCAAATACGAAATGAAAAACAGAAACTGCATTATAAATTGAAGATTTCTCTTCTTTCCCCGCTGGCATTAAGTTTAAGGAGAGGGTGAGTTGGGTAACTAAAGTCCATAGCTTAGATGTTTTGGGGTCTGCTGTCCAACCCTGCTCCCCCCATGGCTCTTTCAAACAGTGGCGGCTCTTCCACGTGGGCGGAGGAGCGTCATTCCACTGCTTTCTTGCAGTGCGGTAAGCAGAAACATAAAATGGTATGAGTACCATTTTATGTTTCTGCTTCTCACACTTCGAGAAAGCAGAAGAAGGGTTTGGTTGGGGGCAGGCGGGTTGGCAGGTCGGGTAGGAGTGGCTAGCCCACTGTTGTGGGTGCTGACTGTTTTGTCACCCCCAGGGCCGACCAAACCAGTGATGCACACTCTCCCATTTTCTCCATGTAGGCTGCATGAAGTCTGCATGGAGAAAACGACCTCCCTATAGACGCCTGTGTGGTCGCCGTCCCAGCCAATCACAACGCTGCCATTACAGTGTATCATGCCTGACGCAACTGCTTTCAAGGTGCCCAAATCACACCCTATGTCTCTGCTGAGCTCTGTGAAGTAACGCAAAATGAGGGGGCCCGTTGCAGAATTTGATAAGGAGCCCACAAGTTTCCCATATCTCACAGATATTCATTGGTCTTGCAGTGGTGTAGCTAGCTCTATAGCCACCAGTGGTGGCCACATTGACGAGCGCAGGGGTGCTGGCAAGATTCGGCGCCGATTGCCACCCAGCGACGGGTACAATGTTGAGGGGGCGATTGCAGCTCGGAGATGGTAAGAGCAGGAGGAGGCAGCCGCCCCCAAAACTTGTGGGACCACATCCGCTTTTTCTTCTTGCTATAACAGTGTGGTCTTGGACTCAGTGGGGCCCCCTGAAGGGGTTGGGTGGCCCCCTTGCGCCACAGGGGTTGTGGAGGGCTGGCTATGCTACTGTGTTGCAGAGCACTATATATGGGCGTTCCATAAAAGACTGCATATTTCGGCAGGGGGCTGCAACACAATATTGTTGGACTTTTCCAGCTGCCTCTCTAAGAGTACCACAGGTCCAGCGCATTAAGGGCCAGATGTAGGTGGCCCATTACCGGTCGGTAAACCCGAAATTCGGTACATTTCAGGCTTACCGAACGGTATTGGGCCATTTTCTATGTAGGGGATGATTTGGTAAATACCGAATCGGTATTTACAGATTCGGTATTTACCGAATCATTATTTACCAATTCGGTATTTACCGAATCGGTAAATGACATGTAGGAAGCACTTTAAAGAGTGCTCCTGTGCTTTAAGGATTAGTTATTTACCATCAACTATTAGTTGGTGGTAAATAACGAATACCTTTGAAAATGCAAATTTGTGCATTTTCAACTGTGCCATGTGACAGACATACATGCCCTTAGGGCATGTATGTGTTCCACATGTGCACACAATCACTATTCAGGGGTGCAACAGGGCGTCAATGTGACACCCTGCCACCCTTGACTCTTTCCATATTTTACCGAATCGGTATTTACCGATTCGGTAATTGACATTCATTCCTATGGGCCTCTGGGCCCATAGGAATGAACGGCAATTACCGAATCGGTAAATATCGATTCGGTAAATACCGAATCTTAACGATTCGGTAATTTTTACCAAATTTTTTGCTACATAGCATTTACCGATTTTAAAATACCGAATCGGTAAAATTCGGTATTTTAGAATCGGTAAATACTATTTACCTACATCTGGCTCCAAATATCAGGTGTAGGTACAACTGGGCAAGGGCTCTTGTTTGCTTCACAGGTTTTAATCTTTTCTGCCCATAATGAGAGAGATAATGAGTATTCTGCTAGCCGTCCTGTACAGATTAGTAGTCACAGTGGAAATGATTGTGAATAGGATGCCAGCATTGGAATGAGTCCAATATCTCAAGGTTGAGGTAAACAAATTACACTGTGTGAATGCGCGTCTACCGCTCAGCAACAAAGGTGCATTATATTACCATATGTAGAGTCTATCTAGTCCTGTTTCTAACAATGTGAAAGAATCGCAGCTCGTGTGCAGAATACTTGCTTGCAGCAATGCCTATAATGCTACTGACTGCTCCAACAAAGCATGGTCTGCAGCCTGTGAAGTCCTACCACTCGGCGCCTAAAGACTGGACTAGTATTGTTACAGAGGGTGACTGTAATTAGCCTTGTTACATTCACTAGTGGTATATGCTATTACCTCCTCGTACCTCCCTTGCTTCCCTTCATTACACCAATGAGGCATCCCTGCCTCACCAGACACCCACAGCACGTGCTACAACTTTTTTCTGTTCCCCTATATAAATCCCCCACCCCCTCCAACCTCCTTTTTAGGTTTCGCCCTGGGCGTTGCAACTGCGTAGCAGTTGCTACGCCCACGGCGAAATCTCATGATCCTACATATGGGCTTTGGTTCCGCCTCTGTCTCCCATTGGCTAGCTCCATAAATGGAGGCTAGCCATTGGGAGACAGAGGCTGTCAATCACGCTTTCTCGTAAAAACGCGATTCGGGGGCGTTTCTCTGTCTTTTTTTAAGTCCCGCCCCTTTGTCCTGGGCCGCGCTGTCATTGGCTGATGGCCCGGGACACCCCGTGACGTCATTCCCCGGGCCGCGCTGTGATTGGCTGGCCGGCCCGGGACCTGACTTGTTAATGGTGTTTGGGCAGTCTCCTGTCATGGTTCTAATCAACACTTAGCATTCTTGAAGGAACACGTCCTGCTATAGTGAATTATAATCCTTTCATCTCCGAAATATGTCACCTCTCGTGTGCCAGGATGCTTGCGTGTTTAAAGGTGTGTGCGTGAAAGTGTGTATGTGTGTGTAAACATGTGCGCACGCACAGAAAGCCGATAAAGAAGCCCGCTTTCTAGATTGCGGCTCATGAACTTTATTTATATGCAGTCTATAATCACAAAAATATGACCTAGTCAGATGAGATTTAACCTTAGATATAGACTGAATGTAGTGTAAATCCATTCTCTGTTATAGGAGATACTGGTAACGGAACCACCCGAAAGGTAACGATTTTTGGCCGGTCAGGGAAGCGTAGCACCGAGAGGTGAGACATTAGCCCAGGATTGCAGTTTGCCAAGTAGGGGAGCCGGGAGTCGATCCGTGTTGTTCCAGCTCCAAGTTTGTAACAGAGCATTTAGCTCACACTGCCTCTTCCCAGTGCGGATGCGTTTGACTGCTTCGCCACATCGTGGTTGTGTGCACCTGGGAATAGTGTATGTGACCTTGAGATATGCTTCCTGTTCACGTAATGCAGATACAAGCCCCCGGCCGGTACCCCTGCCTGTCGTCAGCGTTTGCCCACTGAGCTATGGCTGGCTAACGCAGACGCTCCCAAGGCTGGGCAGAGGTGTGGCAACTCATCCGCGCTCCATTGACCTAAGCTTCTCTGTCAATGAAGAAATACAATGAGCGGATTTGGACGAGGAAGTGCTGCACTCTATTAAGTGCCAGCGAGCACCAGAATAGACTGCGACAGCTGCGGGCTGGCGGGCCCAGGGCGGCCGCCACTGGCCCTGCAGGTCTTTTAAAGCAGTCACTCAGTGTGCAGTAAAATAAACCATTTATTCTATCCCATCTCAGCTGCCTTTCAGCCAGGTTTGTGCTATACAAATATCACATCTATCTATATATCGATCGATCGATAGGTAGATTATATATGTGTGTGTGTGTGTGTGTGTGTGTGTGTATATATATATCGCCTAAATCGCCGACTTGGACTCGAGGGCAGTAGCGGACCGAGGGACCCAGGGAGGGACTTGTGGACTTTGGTGAACCTCGATGTACAGCCCCATCACCTACCTGCATCACCTGGGCAAGTCTCCTGCCACACAATCGGCTTCCCCCACACCACCGACCCAGAAGGACTGACACTTGGCATTCTGGGAGTTGAAGTCCGTCCATTCAAGCGGCAATCAACAGGTGAGCTCACTCAGCTTGGGGGAGGAGCATCCAGACCAGCATTCAAATGCAGGCGGTATCAGGACATTTTGCTGAGGCTGAACATGCAATGACAGGGCGCTGAAGAAGGTCTACGCCGAAATGCATTCGCCAAACATTGCTGAAAATCGCTAAATAAAGCTGGTCTTTTCCCTGGAAATCCCTCTGGCCTCTGTCCTTTCTCGTGTGGAAGGGAGTTTTTTTCATGTATTATGCTCCAGCCGGAGGAGCATTCCAGATGGCCCTGCTACGCAAGTGACCTGGACGTTTCCTGGCACACCTGCGCTGTTCATAGCGTCATCTTGGCTCGGGGTACCGAGAGTTCCAGGGTCCGCCTTCCAGTTCAGGAAAGCTCGGGCGGAGCGAGGTATCTTACCTCCACTGGACGCTGTAGCCTACGGCTGTCCCTGCCTAAATCGCCGACTTGGACTCGAGGGCAGTAGCGGACCGAGGGACCCAGGGAGGGACTTGTGGACTTTGGTGAACCTCGATGTACAGCCCCACCACCTACCTGCATCACCTGGGCAAGTCTCCTGCCACACAATCGGCTTCCCCCACACCACCGACCCAGAAGGACTGACACTTGGCATTCTGGGAGTCGAAGTCCGTCCATTCAAGCGGCAATCAACAGGTGAGCTCACTCAGCTTGGGGGAGGAGCATCCAGACCAGCATTCAAATGCAGGCGGTATCAGGACATTTTGCTGAGACTGAACATGCAATGACAGGGCGCTGAAGAAGGTCTACGCCGAAATGCATTCGCCAAACATTGCTGAAAATCGCTAAATAAAGCTGGTCTTTTCCCTGGAAATCCCTCTGACCTCTGTCCTTTCTCGTGTGGATGGGAGTTTTTTTCATATATATATATATATATATATATATATATATATATATATAGAGAGAGAGAGAGAGAGAGAGAGAGAGAGAGAGAGAGAACGACACACAGCCTGCATTCCCAGCAGGCGGGCCTCGCGGGGTGTCGCTGTGTTTGGTGATGTCAGGGAATGATGTGACAGCTATTGTCATCCCCGCCATGCTCTGCATGGCTTCCATTCAGTGTTAACTCGACTGACACAGCTTATGCTGTACTTTTCAGGGGGTAATACAAAAAACTATAGGTAACGTTGTGTAGGGAGATATTTGCTCCCTTTGCTAGGTGCACTACGATTCTTGTCGCCCGTCTACTGTGTCTTTAGATTGACATTTCTAGGGGTATGGCTTGCCACAGAGCAGCGTGAAGCCAGGGAGGTTAGGGGCACCTGGAATCGCCTTTACTGCCCATCCAGGGAACAGAAAGTCCATTGTATTTGCTTGCATCCTTGCTGCACAGCTGCCCATTTCTACAAGTCGACATCTTGCCACAAAGTTTCGAGGAAAGCCTGGTTTTGGAACGTGTCTCGGCAGCCCTCTCAGCGTCATTCCTTGTGTTGAGCAGTAGCTTGCTTGCTGAATGCTGTTTGGATGTGACTTTTCTGTTGTGCTTGTAATTATTAAGCTCCTCATTACCAGCGGCCCAGTGTTAGGGGTGGAATATTATTGCACCTGATATATAACAATACTGTGGGGTGTGTTGTTGATCAGGTGCAACGAATTACGAACGCATATACCAAGTTTTTGGGGAATAAGAGGCTGATTTTCGAACTTAATACACCGAAATCCGAATGTCATCGTAAACACGTATTGTTTCCCCTGGTGAGCTTCTGCTGAAATTTAATCAAAGGCAACGTTTTTAACGCACCCAATAAATGTCGGGGTTCAGTGAATACCACACACCTCGGAATTCCAACCCTGATTGCACAGGGGTCAGAAAACACCGAGCAACTCAGAATCAGGTCCCAAATGTGTGGCATCTGATTAAAAAATGTGGCTTGCTAGTATGTTTGTGCGTGGATTGGCCCATGAGCAGCATGTGTTGCAAGCACTAAACAGGACATAACAATACTGCCTCTCACTTGTTCGCCTGTTGTTCCTCGAACAGCTGTAGTCCCTACACCTGTAATTCACATGAATGATGTTATTTCCTTGAATTATTTCACATATAAGCATTGAATTATGGATCGCAACAGAAACCTTGATTTTTAAGTGTAACATGAAAAATACGTAGCACTTCACATCATCTTTCAGTAATGTCATCTGAGAGGAAAAAGGATTGCTGTATGGCGTCTGAGTGGGTGGTGTGCGGCAGCAGAGGTCACAAGCCTACAATTGAAGATATCTTGGGTTGCTGGATTCGACACCTCTACCCTCATATTATATTGTGGTCTAACCAAAGGTACCTTGGCGGACGGGGAATTTGCTCTGCAAAAGTTGTGGTGTTTTTCTATGCTCTTGCAATACTTTCTTCTGCAGCAGCAAACTGCACACTGTGGGCTTTGCTTATTGGTGAGATGCACTTGTAACAGGGGTTTGGTTTCATTGTTTGCTTTAAATTCTGTAAACTGGCAACACTGGTAAACCACTTGGCTTTGGCGTTATGTTTAATTGTCATAACGTCATTATAAACGTTGGCTTTGTAGGACCACCTGCATGGTTCCCCCTTAACTATGGTGTGCGTGTAATATTACTAATTTGAGCACAAGGGCTTGTGGCTCTGTGTGTGTGTGTGGGTGTGTGTGGCTCTGTGTGGTTCTGTGTGTGTGTGGGTGCAGATGCAATAGGTTTCGCATTTGCGAGAGATTAAGCTATTGGCATTGTAATGACAATGCCATTTATTTATCTGTTTTCAAAAACAACACGTAAATAAAACGTTTGTCATTTACAATGCCCATAGCTCTAACTTTTGCAAAGGCGAAACCGTTGCATTGTAAATGCTTGTTGTCATTTGTCTCACCGTACGTAAGGCACGCGTACCACACGCCAGCTGTGTGCGGTGCTGCGGTCGTAGTTTTGGCTGTGTTATCTTCGTTGGGAATCGCTTCTCCAGTGGAAGGGATGCTGTTCTTTTGAAGATGTTCGGGCTTGGTGGGCCGGCATGGGCAGTAGGGTGCCTTCCCTCACTGCATCTGGGAGCGTGGTGCGCTCTTGGTGGCTGAGCAGGCTGGGTCCGTGGACGGAGTCACCGGCTCGGCGTGGCTGGGGCTCTACTTCCGGGTTGGAGGCCGGATGGTGATGCGGCAGCAGATGAGACAGCATGGCTCCTCGGCTGTCTGTTTCTACATACAGGACACAGTAAGGGCATTGAAAAAGGCCGTTTTTTAAATAAGTTTTACAATCTTTCATGTCAGTTAGGAATTGGTTGTTTGTTTTCCGGTTGGTTGTTTGTGACTGGGGTTTTCTCCCAGTTTATGTCTGCTGTTCTGGTTGGTCCTTTTTAAAGAAAGTTATTGCCTATATCTAGGTGTCTTCCTGCTGAATTTGTTGTTGTGTCTCATTATGGTGGGGAAACGTGCAGTTAAGCGCAAGCATGTCCTGTCCTCTTCGTCTGACGATGATGAGTCGATTTCTACTCGCTGGAGTAGGTCCAGGGGTCGGGTGGATTTGTCTGCCCTACTCTCAGCTTCTGAGGTGCAGGCTATGATTGAGGCTGCTGTGGCTCATGCTCTGAAGTCCAGGGTTCCTCCCAAAGGCAAGGGCTCTTATCCTGCAGTGGGTCCAGCAGATTCGCCCTCTGACGATTGTTCGGCTTCTGGATGTAGCTGTCCTTCAACCTCTACAGGGCAATTTGTGCATAGAGAGGACGTTCTGGATATTCAACATATCCGGGAAAATCTGGGATTTTCACAATTTTCTGCATCTGAGGGGATGGAGGGCATATTTCCCCAGTACGTTAAGCCACCTGTTTTTGATATGCAATTTCATGGTTGCATCCAGGACTTGATTGCTGGGGAATGACGTGACCTGGAACATTCATCGGTCCCCCACTTTCTACAGAAGCTGTACTCACTGGAGGAGGGGGTTAACTCTGTTACTCATTCTGTGACGGTGGACGCCATGTTGGCTACTCTGATCGGTCGTACAGGGATCAATCCAGAGGATTGTTCTCCTTCGGATGCAACTGACAAGAAAGTTGATGGGGCTCTGAAGAAGGCTTTCTCTGTGGAGAATTTGACTTTAAAGGCAGGCATCTACTCTGCTTATGCTGCTCAGTCCTTGGTTTCCGATTTTGAGAAACTGACCAGGGCTATTCAGGAGGAAACTACAGGGCAGATTTACAAGCCCCCTACGCCACATTTGCGCCGCCGTTGTGTCACTTTTGGGATGCAGCGGCGGCGCAAAGCCAGCACCATGCTGCAGGGTATTTACAACGTGACGCATCAGGGAGATGCGTCACGTTGTAAAGCCCTGCGCTACATGTGGGCGTTCTGGCGCATGGGGGGGGGCATTCCAGCGAAGGAGCGCCTCCTAAAAGTGGCTGAGTGAAATCTACAAGATTTCACTTAGTCACTTTTAAGGCCATGCTGTGTCAAAACCCTGCGCCTGCTTGAAGCAGGCGTAAGGATTGACGCAGTATGTTAGGCATAGGGACATCCCGAGCCTTGCTGGAGCTGTGTCGCGCTTGTGACGCGACTCCAGCAATGCGTCACCTTTATGGTAGCAGATGCATCACACATCAGTCTACTCTTGCCCCATGGTGCGCAGCATTGTAAATGCGGCGCATCCATGGTGGCGCAAGAGGTGTCTGCAGTGACACACAATAACTGACGCATCCCTGCTGATATGCAGGGATGCGCCAGTTATTGTAAATCTGCCCCTGATTGTTCTAGCTTACTGGTTCAAAGGGAGCAACAGGTGAAAATATTGGCAGACATCTCTTCAGATGTCTTTAATTCTTCTGCCATGGTTTCTAGTTCCATGATTTTGGCACAGAGGAATCTGTGGATGCAAGACTAAAATGTAGATTTCTCCGAAAAGTCTTCGCTCCTTAAAATTCCATTTGAGGGTAAGATGCTGATTGGGGAGCAAGGACTGTAAGCATGCGCTTCCCTACAAGGGGAAGACTTCCTCTTCTTCATTTCATTCCTCTCGTCAGTCCTCCAAGCCATTTTCGCACTAGTGGCGGAAATTCCAGCCCAAAAACCTCTAATCCTTGAGAGGCGCCAAGGGTCAGCCTGATTCCTTCAAGCCGAAGTCCTGACAACGATAGCAGGGTGGCCTCAAGTCCTGTGGGCCAGAGGCAATTATTTTCTGCAGGCTTAGAGTAGAGATGTGAAGTATCACTGGGCTTTGGAAGTCGTCAGGACCGGTTATCATATAGACTTTGTCGCTCTGCCTCCCTGCTGGGGCGCCATCCGTAATCCTATCCCCAGGGATACAGGGAAGAGGCGGGCTCTTCTGGGCCGGGTTCAGGCCCTTCTGAAAAAGAGGGAAATTGTTACTGTACACCTGGAGGAACAGGGAATGGATTGCTATTCCATGCTTTTTCTTGTTCAAAAAGTGTCGGGGGGGAAAAGGCCTGTTATGGAATTGAAGAGAGTGAATGGGTGGGTCAGGACCATTGACTTCAAGATGGTGGCTTTACTGTCTATAATTCCATTGGTTGGGGTCCAGGACTTTATGACTTCCATCGATCTCGAGGACGCTTATCTGCATGCTCCCATGGCATGGGAGCATCAGCAATATCTGCATTTTGTGATCGGGGACTGCCACTTTCAGTTTGCAGTGTTGCCATTCAGTCCACTCCCTGGGTCTTCACCAAACTGTTGGCAGTGTTGATGACATTTGACTGTTGGGGGATTTTTCTCCATCCTTACTTGGATGACTGGTTGGTTCATGCACCCTGATTCAGGTGGGCTCTCAGTCACACGGGGGTGGTTCTGGACATTTTGCGAGAGCACAGCTTTCTTATCAGTGGGGAAAAATCTTGCCTTGATCCATCCCAGGACCGTCTCTTTATTAGAGCAAGATTTCATTCAGATTTGGGGGTGGTCACGTTACCCGAGGTGCAGGTGTCCAAGATCCAGTTTCACATTCTGGCTTTATTGTCCAAACAAGGCCAGGTGGCAGCTCATTGGCTCCAGGATCAGGGGGATCTGATGGTCATGGTTTTTCTGGTCCCTTGGGCCCGATTTCATTTACACGAGCTGATGGCGCACATTCTTGCACATTGGTCTCCTCATTGTCTTCCCCTCTCTTCTCTGATTCCGGTGTCCCCTCAGATCAGAGAGGATCTGGGTTGGTGGCTGGTTCAGGATTATCTGCTATCGGGGGTGTCTCTCCCCTCCTGCATCTTTGTTGGTTACGACAGATGCCAGCCTCTCGGGTGGAGGGGCCTGGATGGGGGTTCATCAGACCAGGGGATTCTGATCCCACTCTCAGAGCAGGAGATCTTCGAACTGGAGGGAGTTGGAGGCAGTTTGTTTGGCTCTGAGGGCATTCTCGCTATTGCTGAGGTGGTCAGTTGTCTAGATAAGGGCAGACAATGTCACAACCATTGCTTATATGAACAGACCGGGGGGGGGGCCAAGTCCCCTTCTCTGTCTCTGGTGACAGAGATGTTGTTCTGTTGGGCGGAGTCCCGTCTGTTGATGATCTCGGTGCTTCATATTCACGAGTGTCCAATTATCTGGTGGGTGCTCTTAGCAGAACCATCCCATCCTCTGTGAAGTTTTGCCTCTGTCAGGAGGTGTTTGTGGAGCTGACAGTACGCTGAGGTGTTCCGGTGATGGACCTATTTGCAAGTGTGGGCGATGCCAAGGTGTCCAGGTTTTGCTCCCGGAGTTGGAGTCGGAGAAGTATGCATTTCCTCCCTTTCCTTTGCTTATCCGTTTCCTTCTGCAGGTCCAGTCCTCGGGGGTGTCGGTGGTCCTGATTTCACTGGCTTGTCCTCGGTCCTCTTGGTTTCCTCAGAACTGAGGTCAGAATTGGAGTGGTTACTGCCCCTGACTCCTTCGTCCTTGATGTTCCCTGTGATGTAGCAGGATGTTCTGTCCCGGATGCGCTTGGTGGCCTGGAAGTTGAATGCCTGAGGCTGAGCATAAGGGGGATCTGGCTGGTTTGACTTTGACTCTGCAGGCTGCTAGATGCTCCTCTACCTACAAATCTTAGTTGAGGCACTGGCGTTCTTTCAGTAGGTGGTGTTGTGGTAAGGGTTTGGATCCTGCGTCCTCAACCTTGTTTGAGGTGATGTTATTTCTCCAGGATGGGGCTTCCTTGGGATTGAAGGTTTCCTTCCTTTGTATTCAGTGGGCTTAAGGGTCTCTGGAGATCTTGGAACAATCTCTCTAATCCTGAGGTTCTTATTGGTCGTCTTTTCAAAATGTTGCTTAATGTTCCACCTGTCCCTCGGAAGCACTTTCCGTCTTGGGATCTGACTTTGGTTTTGGAGGCCTTTATGTCTCCTCCATTTGAGCCTCTGGGGTCTGTGGATTTCCGTATTTTTTCTTTTAAGACCTTCCTTTTAGTGGCTATTATTTCTGCTCGCCGTTTAAGTGAACTGGGCGATTTGCTTGTCAAGCATCCCTTCTATAGGGCTTTTGAGGACAGGATAGTTTTAAGTTCTGTCCTTTCCTTTCATCCTAAGGTGGATTCCCAGTTCCATCTGGACCAGGAATTGATACTGCCATCCTTTTTTGGCTCTCCTTCCTCGGAATCTGAGGTACAGCTGCGCTCGTTGGATGTCAGGAGGGCGTTCCTGATCTATATGGAACGGGTCGCTTCCCTTCGTCTTTCTGATTCCCTTTTTGTGAATTTTGGGTCTGTGAATCGGGGATTGCTTCCTTCCACTTTTCCTTGAGCCAGTGGATTCAGTTGCTGATTTCTCTGGCTTACAAGTATGTTGGGCAGGTTTCTCCCTTGGGGGTGCAGGGTTGTTCCACCAGGTCCATGGCGGCTTCCTGTGCTGAGCTCCATCGGGCTTCCATTTCTGAGATTTTTTGAGATGCAACCTCTGCTTCCCTCTTGACTTTTGACTCTCATTATCAGATTGGCCAGGAGGTTGACCGTTCTGAGGTTTTTATTTCCAGTGTTCTTTCCGCTATGATTCCTGAATAGCGGTGATGCCTTGTTGACTGTGTTTTTCTAATAAACCTGTTATATGCTTATCCAAATTGATTATCCTGTTTGGCTTTGTACATCTTGCTGGGAGAGGAGTTGGCCTAATGGCTAGGGTGGTCGTCCTCGAATCTGGCGAACTGGGTTAGAGTCTCAGCAATGACGCTGAACATCCTGTGATTCTGTGCAAATTATTTAATCTCCCAGTGCCTAACAAAAAAAAAAAAAATGTGTTCCTCATGTAATACAACTGGTTCTATGTAAAGCGCTCTGATACCCGATTCGGGTCAAGTTCGCTCTATATAAAACTCTGTAAAATAAAAAATAAAATAAAGTAGGTGTAATGAAGGGAAGCGAGGGGGGGGAGAGGAGGTAATGCTCCAATTACTTACTGGTAATTGCATTACTCTGAGTACTATTCCTTGGCTTCTATTCATTACATCCCTCCCTGTTAGTCCAGGCCATCCTTATGGTATGGTTTCGGATTATGTGGTATTACAGGAGGTTGGAGAGGTGTGGGGGTCTTATACAGGGGAACAGAAAAAAGATGTAGCACGTGGTATGGGTGTCTGGCGAGACAGGATACCTCATAGGTGGAATGAATAGAAGCGAGGGAGTAGGACTCATAGTAATGCTGTTACTGGTGTGTAATTGGAGCAATACCTAAGGAACCAAACAGCTGTTTCACAAGTTATTATCAAAAAAGGCATAGGTGCAATATAGTGGTAACAAGCAAAGAAGTTGTTTGATAAAAAACATAAAAGTGCTGCTTCGATTTGAGAACAACAAATAAGATAAAATTACTACCAACAGCAGAAGAATTACTCATGCAACACGTACTCAGCATATTCAGTGGTGTTCCTTGCTAAATTCACACGGGCTATCACAGACAAGCTACCTGACTACCCAGGAAAACAAATTGACGGTGGAGGTTGGCCGTGGTGTGTTTTACACAAAGCAGCTATGGATTTGCTAGTCTGCGGAACCGTGAGTTAAGTGTGAGATTTTAGATGATTCTATGGTATAGTGTTGTGGTGTTATAAATAGAATGATTATTCACAACACAGGATTGCTGGCAAGTTACCGGAAGTCAAGAAGCACATTGCAAGGAGAACCAAGAGGAGATAATTGAAATATTGGAAATACTTTCCCAGATTTAAATCTTTTTGTTAGCTGATGAAAGAGGAGAGAAGCACGTATTAAAGCAGCTTTCTCTATCAAGTGATTCTTCATATCAGATTTGTACACCAATAATTGTACATTAAAGCCCAACATAATCAAAAAATCGTTGTCTGTTCGCAATCTTTCTGAACATTTACTGCCTGAAACTAATAACGGTAATAGTAGTAAGCCCCAAAAACCCTCTAGCTCCCGACCTTCCCCTGCAACAAAGCATGTGGTCCCTTCTAGGTAATAAAATAGGGGTAAAAGGCGTCTCTATGAAGTTTTTGCATGTCCCCTGTGGTCCTTTATCTGGCATAAAATCAGTCTATTTCAGGTGCCAGACTGAGCTAAACCTATCGACTAGGAGAATTGAGACAATGGAATAAGTACAGATATATGCAGAGTAGTGCATCATCACATTATGTAGGGCCAGGCCTTAAGCACTAGTCATACAAGAATGGGTCATGTCTCCTACCCAACCTCAAGTCAAATTGACTTTTGAAACATTTTCCCTTTCCATACATAAAACACATCATTTGCTTCAAAGGCCGCCGTCTCAGAGATGTCTTAGGTTTTCATCAGAAAGTAAATCGAATAGATAGATGCCAGCAATAACTGGCACATCCTGTTTAGAGAAATTCATTATTTTCCGTCTTCTAGAGGAGTTTGAAAGTCCACTAAAATGATTATTAGCCGATTCTTTTCGGTGATGGGTACCCAACATACCCTTTGAATTTGCTAAGCGACATGTTCTTCAGTGCAGGCCTTCAGTTCTTCAGCGCTGACCTTCAGTTCTTCAGTGCAGGCCTTCGGTTCTTCAGTGCAGGCTTTCGGCTCGTCAGTGCATACCTTCAGCTCTTCAGTGCAGGCCTTCACCTCTTCAGTGCGGACCTTCGGTTCTTCAGTGCAGGCCTTCAGTTCTTCAGCGCTGGCCTTCAGCTCTTCAGTGCTGGCCTTCAGCTCTTCAGCGCTGGCCTTCAGCTCTTCAGTGCTGGCCTTCAGCTCTTCAGTGCAGGCCTTCACCTCTTCAGTGCGGACCTTCGGTTCTTCAGTGCAGGCCTTCAGTTCTTCAGCGCTGGCCTTCAGTTCTTCAGTGCAGGCCTTTGGATCTTCAATGCAGGCCTTAAGCTCCTCAGTGCAGGCCTTCAGTTCTTCAGTGCCGTCCTTCAACATTCAGTGCAGGCCTTCAGTTCTTCAGTGCAGGTCTTCAGTTCTTCAGCGCTGTCCTTCAGTTCTTCAGTGCAGGCCTTCAGCTCTTCAGTGCGGGCCTTCAGTTCTTCAGTGCAGGCCTTCAGCTCTTCAGTGCAGGCTTTCAGCTCTTCAGTGCAGGCCTTCAGCTCTTCAGCGCTGGCCTTCAGCTCTTTAGTGCAGGCCTTCAGTTCTTCAGCGCTGGCCTTCAGTTCTTCAGTGCAGGCCTTCGGATCTTCAATGCAGGCCTTAAGCACTTCAGTGCAGGCCTTCAGTTCTTCAGTGCCATCCTTCAACTCTTCAGTGCAGGCCTTCAGTTCTTCAGTGCAGGTCTTCAATTCTTCAGTGCAGGTCTTCAGTTCTTCAGCGCTGGCCTTCAGTTCTTCAGTGCAGGCTTTCAGCTCTTCAGTGCGGGCCTTCAGTTCTTCAGTGCAGGCCTTCAGCTCTTCAGTGCAGTCTTTCAGATCTTCAGTGCAGGCCTTCAGTTCTTCAGTGCATGACTTCAGTTCTTCAGTGCAGGCCTTCAGCTCTTCAGTGTAGGCCTTCCGTTCTTCAGCGCTGGCCTTCAGCTCTTCAGTGCTGGCCTTCAGCTCTTCAGTGCAGGCCTTCACCTCTTCAGTGCGGACCTTCGGTTCTTCAGATCTGGCCTTTCGTTCTTCAGCGCTGGCCTACAGTTCTTCAGTGCAGGCCTTCAGTTCTTCAGTGCAGACCTTCCATTCTTCAGTGCTGGCCTTCAGCTCTTCAGTGCATGACTTCAGCTCTTCATTGTAGGCCTACCGTTCTTCAGATCTGGCCTTCCGTTTTTCAGCGCTGGCCTACAGTTCTTCAGTGCAGGCCTTCAGTTCTTCAGTGCAGACCTTCCATTCTTCAGTGCTGGCCTTCAGCTCTTCAGTGCAGGCCTTCAGTTCTTCAGTGCAGACCTTCCATTCTTCAGAGCTGGCCTTCAGTTCTTCGGTACAGGTCTTCAGTTCTTCAGTGCAGGTCTTCAGTTCTTCAGCGCTGGCCTTCAGTTCTTCAGTGCAGGCTTTCAGCTCTTCAGTGCGGGCCTTCAGTTCTTCAGTGCAGGCCTTCAGCTCTTCAGTGCAGTCTTTCAGATCTTCAGTGCAGGCCTTCAGTTCTTCAGTGCATGACTTCAGTTCTTCAGTGCAGGCCTTCAGCTCTTCAGTGTAGGCCTTCCGTTCTTCAGCGCTGGCCTACAGTTCTTCAGTGCAGGTCTTCAGTGCAGACCTTCCATTCTTCAGTGCTGGCCTTCAGCTCTTCAGTGCATGACTTCAGCTCTTCATTGTAGGCCTACCGTTCTTCAGATCTGGCCTTCCGTTTTTCAGCGCTGGCCTACAGTTCTTCAGTGCAGGCCTTCAGTTCTTCAGTGCAGACCTTCCATTCTTCAGTGCTGGCCTTCAGCTCTTCAGTGCAGGCCTTCAGTTCTTCAGTGCAGACCTTCCATTCTTCAGAGCTGGCCTTCAGTTCTTCGGTACAGGTCTTCAGTTCTTCAGTGCCGGCCCCCAGCTCTTCAGTGCAGGCCTTCAGTTCTTCAGCGCAGGCCCTCAGTTCTTCAGCCAAAGCCTTTAGTTCTTCATCGCAAGCCTTAAGTTCTTCATCACAGGCCTTCATTTCTTCAGCCCTGGACTTCAGTTCTTACGCACGGGCCTTCAGTTCTTCAGTGCAAGCCTTCAGTTCTCCTGTGCAGGCCTTCAGGCTCTTCAGTGTATCCTTCAGCTCTTCAGTGCAGGCTTTCAGCTCTTCAGTGTAGGCCTTCTGTTCTTCAGATCTGGCCTTTCGTTCTTCAGCGCTGGCCTACAGTTCTTCAGTGCAGGCCTTCAGTTCTTCAGTGCAGACCTTCCATTCTTCAGTGCTGGCCTTCAGCTCTTCAGTGCAAGCCTTCAGTTCTTCAGTGCAGACCTTCCATTCTTCAGAGCTGGCCTTCAGTTCTTCGGTACAGGCCTTCAGTTCTTCAGTGCAGGCCCCCAGCTCTTCAGTGCAGGCCTTCAGTTCTGCAGTACAGACCTTCCGTTCTTCAGCGCTGGCCTTCAGTTTCTCGGTACAGGCCTTCAGTTCTTCTGTGCAGGCCTTCCGTTCTTCAGCGCTGGCCTTCAGTTCTTCTGTACAGGCCTTCAATTCTTCAGTGTAGGCCTTCAGGTCTTCAGTGCAGGCCTTCGGTTCTTCCTTGCAGGCCTTCAGTTCTACAGTGCAGGCCTTCAGTTCTTCAGTACGGGCCTTCAGCTCTTCAGTGCAGGCTTTCAGTTCTTCAGTGAGGGCCTTCAGTTCTTCAGTGCATGCCTTCAGTTCTTCAGTGCATGCCTTCAGACCTTCAGTGCAGGCTTTCAGGCCTTCAGTGCATGCCTTAAGGCCTCCAATTCTTCAGTGCAGGCCTTCAATTCTTCAGTGCAGGCCTTCAGTTCTTCAGCACAGGTAAAGTAAAGCAGATGATTGCACCACATGTATCTCCATAGATGTCAGTGCTTTAAATAGTACATGTTTTCACAGCAGAGCCAATGAGAGGGGAGGGATGGAAGAACATATGAGACTTGGAGGCAGAGACTTTCACCGCTGCTTGGTGAGAGGAACTGCTCCGGCCTTTGACAGTTGGAGGTGTGGACAAAAGGAAGAAAGTTTTCGGCCGTACTGAAGGTTTCTAAGGGAGGATTTTACCAAACCTTTTGAAAACTCATGCAAGACGCTCAAAAGAATGTATCTGGTATATATGAATTCCTTTTTTTGTCAGTGGGAAAGTTATAGTTGGACTTTTCAACGTCTGTGGAACTTCTCTCCTGTGCCAGTATGGCATAGATGGGCACCTGGGCAAACAAGTGTTGCTACTGCATAGACAATACAGGAAACAGTTGTAAATGGAAACATTTGCAGTGGACCTTAATTGGAGCTGTGAATATCCAGGGCGACTGGAAACCATGGATTGGAGTATCATATGCTAATTACAGGCGACTTTACATAATGTACAAGGTTTATAGATTACTAGACCATCTTTCCTGGTTAAATATTCACCATTGCATAGGTTTGTTTGGACGAAAATTGATTACCCTTTAAACTGTGCCCTTCTTGACTTAGTGAATTACAAAGAACTGCTGGAAAATTATGTGGAAACGTTCACATCTGCTATGCTTTCTTCTCAAACTCGATTAAAGAGTTTAGGTCCCTTTCTACCCTTATCTCTCTCTCCCACATCTCCGATAGTTTCATATATGGCACTGGCAGTGAGCGCAATGGACGGCTCACCCACATTTGGAGAACTGCTTGTTTCATGTAGAGATTCTAGCATTAACCCTCCCATCTCCCTAGCACTCATATCCCACCTGTATGGAGGCCCTTTACTGAAAAAGCCATTGTTAATATCCCTGTACACTGGCGACTTTATATAAATGATGTGCTTTATTAGTACATTGTGTGACACTGTGGGGAATATTTACAAGGAGTTAACGCCACCAGACCATCACTTTTTCCGACATTCTGATGGTGTCAACTCCTTCGCCATATTTACAAGGCGGCGTTAAGCCACTTAACATGGCTTAATGCTGCCTTGTAAATAATGCCCCTATTCATACAGCACTCAGCGGGTTTAGGGGTGTGCAATGTGTGTTGCAGTGGCCGTTGCGCCTCAACACCCATTGCTTTTTGACTCTTCCCCATATTTTCAAGGTATGGGGCAGCACCAAAATTACCGCCGGGGAATACCTGGTTTTAAGCAGGCGATTTGAGGAGAAATGTTTTATTTCTCCTTCAGATTTTGCTCTTATCATGTGTGCTGCATTCTGCAGCCCACATTGAAACAGAAAATCACCTGTAACGATTGTTTATGTGCAAGAAAGTGTCCCTTCCTGAACATAAACAATTGCCCCTGCAGCACAAGCACCCTAGCAAAATGGAACTAAGGTGCCTGCACTGGTGCCAGGCGTTTTTTTTATTGCAGGGGTGCACTGCATTCTTGTGAATACAGCGCATCCTGCGTTATGTTTAGCCAGAGTGCGACATTACCAATTTTGGCATAACACTGTGCTCCCCAGTTTCTTGTAAACATGCCCCTGTGTTTCTTATTATTCTTTGCATTTCATTGGTTGTGCCTTTTCGTGTTGTCTGTTTCCCATACAAAAGTGCACTTGCCAGGCACAGAGGAGCAAGCAAACTGGAGGAAAGACCTTCTCCTGAGCTCTTTGGATCCATCTAAGGGTAGCCTAATGGGTACAAGCACCAGCCTTCAGCAGCTCCACATATGAGCACAAGCACCAGCCTTTGGCAGTGCCACATATGAGCACAAGCACCAGCCTTCAGCAGCTCCACATATGAGCACAAGCACCAGCCTTCGGCAGCTCCACATATGAGCACAAGCACCAGCCTTCAGCAGCTCCACAAATGAGCACAAGCACTAGCCTTCGGCAGTGCCACATATGAGCACAAGCACCAGCCTTCAGCAGCTCCACATATGAGCACAAGCACCAGCCTTCGGCAGCTCCACATATGAGCACAAGCACCAGCCTTCAGCAGCTCCACAAATGAGCACAAGCACTAGCCTTCGGCAGTGCCACATGTGAGCACAAGCACCAGCCTTCAGCAGCTCCACATATGAGCACAAGCACCAGCCTTCGGCAGCTCCACATATGAGCACAAGCACCAGCCTTCAGCAGCTCCACAAATGAGCACAAGCACTAGCCTTCGGCAGTGCCACATATGAGCACAAGCACCAGCCTTCAGCAGCTCCACATATGAGCACAAGCACCAGCCTTTGGCAGTGCCACATATGAGCACAACCACCAGCCTTCAGCAGCTCCACATATGAGCACAAGCACCAGCCTTCAGCAGCTCCACATATGAGCACAAGCACCGGCCATCAGCAGCTCCACATATGAGTACAAGCACCAGCCTTCAGCAGCGCCACATATGAACACAAGCACCAGCCTTCAGCAGTTACACATGTAAACACATGGACCAGCTTTCATCAGTGCTACGTAAGAACACAAGCACAAACCTTTACCAGTGTCACGTATGAACACAAGCACCAGACTTCACCAGTGCCACATATGAGCACAAGCACCAGCCTTCAGCAGAGCCACATAAGAGCACAAGCACCAGCCTTCAGCAGCGCCACATATGAACACAAGCACCAGCCTTCAGCAGTTACACATGTAAACACATGCACCAGCTTTCATCAGTGCTACGTAAGAACACAAGCACAAACCTTTACCAGTGTCACGTATGAACACAAGCACCAGACTTCACCAGTGCCACACATGAACACATTTACCAGCCTTCACAGGTGCCACAAATTAACACAACCACCAGCCTTCACCATTGCCACGTATGAACACAACTCCCAGCCTTCAGCAGTTCTGCATAAGAACACAACCATCAGCCTTCCCCAGTGCCACGTATGAGCTAAAGGTCCAGCCTTCACCAGTGCCACGTATGAAAACAACCACAGCCTTCACCGGTGCCGTGTATGAACACAGCCAAGAGCCTTCAGCAGTTCCACATATGAACACAAGCACCAGCCTTCACCAGTGCCAAGTCTAAACACAAGCACCAGCTTTCATCAGTACCCCATATTAACACAAGCACCAGCCTTCACCAGCGCCACGTATGAATAGTACCACCCACCTTCAGGAAGTCCATGTATATACATCACCGCCACCCTTCACCAGTACCACGTATGAACACGAGTACCAGCCTTCATCAGTTCAATGTATGAACACAACCAACAACCTACAGCAGAGCCACGTATGAACCCATGCACCAGCCTTCACCAGCGCCAGGTCTAAACACAAGCACCAGCTTTCATCACTGCCCCATATTAACACAAGCACCAGCCTTCACCAGCGCCAAGCATGAACACAACCACCCACCTTCAGCAAGTCCATGTGTGTACACCACCACCACCCTTCACCAGTGCCATGTGTGAACTCAAGTATCAGCCTTCAGCAGTTTCATGAATGAAGACAACCACCAGCCTTCAGCAGTGCCACGTATGAACCAGCCTTAGCCAGTGCTATGTATGAAATCAGCCACCAGCCTTCAACAGTTCCACATATAAACACAAGCACCAGCCTTCACTAGGGCCACGTCTAAACACAAGCACCAGCTTTCATCACTGCCCCATATTAACACAAGCACCAGCCTTCACCAGCGCCACATATGAACACAATCACCCACCCACCCACCTTCAGCAAGTCCATGTATGTACACCAACACCACCCTTCACCAGTACCACGTATGAACATAAGTACCAGCCTTCAGCAGTTCCATTTATGAACACAAGCACCAGCTTTCAGCAGTGCCACGTATGAACAGAAGCGCCAGCCACACCAGTTCCATGTCTGAACAGAAGCACCAGCCTTCATTAGTGCCACTTATGAACACAATCACCAGCCTTCAGCAGTGCCACGTATGAACACAATCAATCTAGCAATCAGAGGTTTTAAAGCACACTACTCACCCGTGAGGGTCTCAAGACGCTGGGGGGGAGGGGTGTAAGCAGCTCCGTAGGTCATTTGCAGACCCAGGTCTTGAAGTCCTTTCTGAATTGGTGCAGTGTCGGGTTTCATCGGATGCGGAGAGGGAGTTTCTTCCAGGTCTTGGCCGCCAGGTAGGAGAAGGATTTGCCACCTCCTCTGGCCTTGTGGATGCAGGGGGCCGTGGCTAGGGCGAGGTCGTGGGAGGTGATTCATTCTTTGAAATATTGGGGTCCGTGTTATGGAGGGCTTTGTAGGTATGAGCAGTTTGAAGGTTATTCTTCTTTTGACTGGGAGCTAGTGGAGGTCGTGGAGGTGCTGGGTGATGTGGTCATGTCATGTGATGCCGAGGATAAGTCTGGCTGCGGCATTGTGGGCAGTCTGGAGTTTGCGGAGGAGTTTTTTGTTGATTCCAGCATGGAGGGCATTTCTGTAGTCCAGTCTGCTGGTGATGAGTGCGTGGGTGATGGTCTTCCTGGCATCGGGGGGTGGGGGGGTTCCATTTGAAGGATTTGTGAAGTATGCAGAGGGTGTTAAAGCAAGTGGAGGACACAGCGTTGCTCTGGCGGTTCATGGTGAACAAGAACCAGCCTTAAGCAGTGCCATGTATAAACAGAAGCACCAGCCTTCATTGGGCCCATATTTGGTGGGGAAGGCTTACCAGAACCTCTCCTAATTGTGTGGGGTAAGTCTTAACCTTTAACCTTTCCCTTGCCAGCATCCAAAGGTGGGGATACATTTATGTAAGGTACAAACTTTTTTTTAAGAAATCCACAGCAGAACCGAAATCTGGGCCACACCTAAACTGGCTTCTAAAGGTTCTAAATAATATTTTTGGTGGTCACGCAAATAAAATATATTTAACTAATTGAAAGGCTCTAGCAGGGAGAACGAAACTCCGAGAAAAATACACCCAGACAAATTGAATAGGGATTAGGAAATTACAGTTCCGGAGTCCTCATGTATTTCTTTAGTAGCATAACAGTAAAACATAAAAGTAACCACATGTCAAGACAGATTTGAGATAGTAATTGTAAATCTTTGAAATTCTGTTTCTGTGAAACATGTGTTCAAGATTCTGCGTTTAGACTAGAGGGGCCAATATCTTTCTGCAAAAAGAAACGGTGACAGTGCCACGTTTATGAAGCCGGCAGAGAGTGCAGTAAGGATAAAAAGCGCATATATTTATGATGGTTTCCATCAGGGGCTCCCACGCGCGCGGTAACACTGAGCTGCGTTCATCAATGATGCAGGGACGAACTTGTGCCAATAAGATGAGTCATGTATACATTGAGCAAAAACAAATGAAGAGGCATGTTTGATGTGCAAATGCCAAGCACCAGGTCTCCGAGACCAGGGTGCAACTCCGAAACTGTGCCCTTTCAGAGGAGTGGTTTTTTAAATAATTGTTCAGACCGTGCCCACGGGCACACCCTCAACAAACCACAAATATGCCTCCTATTTATTTAAGAATTTAAATCCCTTTCAGGGTGTCAGCAGAGAAAATAATGTTGATCAACATACTTCAACACCGTCTTTGAAAGTTTGCTACCTAACTTACAGTTAAGGATCGCATGCTAGTGATGGAAGAGGTTTCTTCCTTGATAAATGGGGCCTTACTGGTGTGCAGGGAGAGCTCCATGCCCCCCCCGTTCCCTGTCACCATCAGTGTATGGGGCTCCTCCAGTCCTCTCCCCTAACAGTTTCCATACTAAGAGGGAGCCCTAGATATTGTCCTCTGCTCTGGCCCACACTCACCTAGATTCCATTCAGCGAGCCTGCGAAAGTAAACAGGCTGGCATACCCTTGACTGCTAGTGGGTAAGTCCCATGCTTTTCTGGTCTCCCGTACCTCTTCCGGGGATCCACACCTGAATGACCAGCGTCTGCCGGTGCCTGTGGCCTACCACTTACCTCGGCTAGAAAACAGGGAGTAGGGGTGCGAGTGCCAGGCCCTGAAACAGCATCTAGCCGCAGGCTAAGCCCAGTGTCACTCACCACAGGGGCTAACAACAATCAGAGCCTGGCAGGGGCCCACAGAAACATTCCACTTCTTGCGATCAAAGCAGACATGGGGTCTTACAGTGTCTCTGAACACACATACCATAGTCCAGGTAGACCAACATCTGTTTGAATGTAGAGTGCAGGGGTTGGGGCTCCTGCCTGATGGTGACTTTGCTCCCTTGCCCCAGTCCCAAGTCACAATGCCTGAGTAACCACATCCTGCTAGTACAGGAGGAACTCTCCAGGGTTATTTTAGGTAGCCCCAGCTGCGGCCCGTCCATAGGGGCAGAGGGGCCATGCCCCCTCACCTTTTGTCCCTCAAGAAGAGCGTCTATCAGGCTGAGCAAAGGTCAGCCTGACAGACACTCTTCGTTTTTTGGGTCAGGCAGCCAGGAACTAGACATGCGCTAAATGGACACGCTCCTAGCTGCCTGAGCTGAATTTTGCTGGGCTGAGGATGTCACAGCTCCTGTGGGTATGACCTCCTCAGCCCAGGCAAGATCCGGGTGATGAGGGGGAGTGCCACTCATTGTCCCAGACTTGGGCGCTTCAGTTTTAAGCCCTTAGAGCCGAGTGTCAATCAGTGACACCTCGTCACAGAGTGAGGTGGGGACTGCCGCCTCACTGACCCCATCCCACTCTGTGACAAGGTTGGAAGTGCTGCCTTCCCTCATTTGGTTGATCTAAGGTCAGCCAATGAGGGAAGGCAGCTGTCCCAACCCTCCTGGGACCTCCAAGGCTTAAGACTGCTGTCTTCCCTCATTGGCTGACCTAAGGTCAACCAATGAGGGAAGGCAGCAGTCCCAACCCTCATGGGACCTCCAAGGTAGAGCTGCAGATAACTATGATTTTTTTAAATTAATGTTTGGTGCATGTGTGTGTGAGAGAGCACAAGTTTGAAAAAAATGTATAAGTACGCCATATTTACAAGCACGTAGTTAGTTTAAACATGTTTTGCACACGAGTGGTTTATATTCAGTAGTGAAATGTATAGAATGTTAAGTAGAGTAACTATAATTATAACGGTGTGAGAGTAATGTAGAAATGTTGGAATATATGTGAAAACCTCATGTTCTCATGTTAAAAGAATCATGTCCGAATTAAATGTAACTTTGAAAATCCAGTATTATGTGTAGGCCTTAGGGCAATTCACAGCAAACCTGAACGTGCTGCTAAATTAATGTGAGATAAGGTTGACATGGTTCTTCCAAATGTACTATTGAACTTAGGGTTAAAAGTATATGCTTTATAGATGTGTTATTTTAGAAACGTATGCTAGTTAAGAATGTTTGCTGTTTAAATCAAGTTAACGTTTTAAGAGTGCAGGGACCTGCTGCATGTAAATCAAGTAGGCCAGAGGAGATAATGTCATGTCGTGTAAATCGTCATGTGCTCGTTAGAGAAGAGGTCGCGAGGTGTCCAGCACCGAGCTTTGAGAGTGTTTTATGACTAAAGATATGGTGGAGTCTGGAATTTGAGGCCCACTGCAGGACGAGCTGTATGCAGGTGCGAGGGTCCTAATCAGCTCGAATGAAAGGGACTTTGTTCAGTGGCGCCTTGCGCAGGCCTGTAGGAGTTTCCAGGAATTTCAGGGGGTATCAGCGCACTGAAGAAGAAGCCTGGGAACCAAGGTCAACTATAACGAGGGTCTTCAAGAGTACCATCATGGAGTTTGCCGCGCAAAGATGTACCACGTGAGGGGCGTCCCAAGGGGCGTTTCTATTGAAAATGTGATTTGGTATTAGGGAAAGAGACCCGGGAGGAGAGCAGAGCAGATGATTTTGGGAGCCTAAGGAAGCGGATGGGTAGGCAGATAGGCTGATCAGGAGAGACCCATTATCAGAGAGAAGAGACAAAGAGAAGTGCGTGATCTTCTTAGGAAGTCACCACGGCTGACACCTAGAGGGGTAAAGATCTTGCTAAGTAGGGATGTCACTTAGTGTAGTGTAGGGACAGACTAACCTTAATTTTCTTTTCTGTAATGACTTTGAGGTTGCAACTTGTATCCATTTTGGCAACCCTGATGGTTTTCGAGCTTGTACTCATTATTCTGTTTTTCAGACTCAGACTATTCAAAAAGTTCATGTTTATAGTGATACCGATTTATCTTCTTAATCTCATTTTGAGAAGTTTGTATCTTCAGTTATCTTTGACTTTATATTAAAACTTTAAAACTTAAATTTGGTCAGTGGTCATTTAGAGTGGTGTAAGTTCTTAAATTGATTGATTTATTGCGAGATTACCTTTTACTCAAGACAGGTACCAACGATTCAGTCGACATAGATGGGATTTGGTAAGATAATTAGTAACCAGTAATCCCGCGTTAGCAGTTGGTAGCAGAGTGAGGATGGTTATCTTCTTGAGGAAGGTAATCTAGAGAGGTTAGTTTACCCCAAGGCCCGAGACGCCGAGAGACGAGCAGCGGAAGAATCGTGTGCCGAAAGGTGCAGACGGTGCGAGAAAAGCAGCAGTATCGGAGAGTGAGTATAAAAAGGGTCATGCGTGAACAGATTGCGGTGTTTTGTGTTGTATTTGTATTGTAATGTCTTGCGGAGTTGAATGCCTGTAGTGTGAATGAGAGAAGGTTGTGAGCGCGCGCAACCTGGTAAGCTGGTAACCTGGTAAACGGGTGAACTGGTGAAATCTTAAGTTCAGGCCAGAGCTTAAGTGGTTTTGGGTGTATCGAACATCCAGGGTAGTTGTCGACCATAGTACGGAGGTCACGAGGTACCATTGACCGCCGTGGATCCAAGATAGGGGGAGTGTAAGAGTGAGTGTATGAGTAACGGACGCTGGTCGAAAGTTACTGTGTGTGAGTAACCTATCGGAGAAGGCGATTGTCTGGAAGTAATCGGAAAGACATTTCGCCAAGTTAAGGTGACAACTACAGAAAGACTGTGGGCGTACAGTCAAAGAAAGGTGATCGCTTGGACGGAAGTAATCATTTTTCAGAGTATGAATGGGATGCGTGCATGACCGAGGAGACGAGCTGAGAAAGGAGGGGAACTGCTGCGAAGGGGGACGGGTGACGTCGGCTAGAGTCGCGCTGTGATTGAGCGGTTGGTGTGACGTTAGCTAGAGCCGCGCTCTGGTTGGGCGGCTAGCGTGACGTCGGAGGAAAGTCGCGCACGGATAGGCCAGTTAGTGAGAACGGCGCCGAGATTGGTGGAGTGTCATCAGGAAGTAAACAAACGCAGAGAAAAGAGAAATCATGAAGTGTTTTAAGTGTTTGAAAGGGATTTTTAAACGTAAACGAAGTGAACATTATTACGGGGAAGAGGCTCCCCCGGAGGGTACACCAGCTCATTATATGGCAACGAATGTTGGGCTGCATACGATATTGTGGATTGGGGCTTGGAATAAGCTTACGGAAGGGAATGAGGAAATGCAGTTCCCGAGGTACGGGACGTTTAAATTAGAGGTGTTACATCGGCTAAAAGCAACCATGTCCTCATTGAAACCCTCACCCAGACCAACACAGTTTGAGGCTCTTAATGCATGGATTAAGGCTGCACACGACCGAAATTTGAACAGGCGTCAACAAAGACTGACGCGATCGGTAAGGGCAGTGCGAGATTCCAAATGGGATGAGGAGGAAAAGCGTTGGAGGGTACGGACTATTGAGGTGGAGAAAATGTATCCGATGAGGGAGGTGTCAGGAGGAGGAAACCTCATGGAAGAAGACGAGGAAAGCGAGTCGGAGGACAATCTGATAAACAGATTGTTAATGGATAGACCACCTCCGAGAGTGGAGTTAATAGAAGATAGAGGGCTCGCAAGGGAAGATGGGAATGACATAGAGGGATATACACCACTCCCTATATCGGAATGGACACCTATCAAAAGTGGAGAAACACCTCCAAACAACACTGTACAGAGTGTAGTGGGAAGGTTTGTGGTGCAGAAAACGCCAACCACAGAAAGGGTTGAGTCTGTGGGATTGCCAGACGCTCTTCAAGTGCCTGTTACCATAGGACCCATAGTTTCGATCTATAATTCTGAGAGAGATAGAGGGGAACAACAAAGGCAATTGGATAGGGAAAGGATTGAGATGGAAAGGAGGAATAATGTGACAAATGCATGGAAACAATTGCCAGGATCAGTAACATGGAATACCCCATTAGACACAACTGTCGGTCCCAATTCAGAACAGGGAGGTCCGAGAGGACCAATGGACCTAAGGGGACCGCGGCCAAGATCTTTTTCAGAGTTAAGAGCTGATTTGAGGGAATGGGACGGGTCCATAGTATCTCCGAGTAACAGGACAAGAACGGAACCAGAGTGGGAAAGCAGGGGTAACGGGACTGTATCTCATTGTGGGGCCAGCGAAAGCAGTCAGGGCCGGGAAGGCCAAAGTCAAGAGAATAGAGGGGATGCATGTCCTACAAATCAGAGAGAACAGCCGGAACAAAATACTAGGATTGTAGAATGTGAGGAAATGTCCCGTCTCTGGGGGAAAGGAGGAGATGAGGCGGTACGGGCTTTTCAGAATAGGTTTAGGTGCCTTCATCATACACTCGGGGAAGACGTTCAACATTGGAGAAAGGAGAACAGCGATAGGTCCCGCCACGCCTCGAATAATCAGGAATCACAGGGAAGTAGGGAAGAAAGAGGGAGTAAGGGAACATCTTACCCTCCATCCCGTGAAACTAGCCCGGATGGGGAGAGAGGGGCTATGAGGCATGAAGGAGTGTTTCACCACCCACCCCGAGAAGATGGAAAGGCATGGGATCTAGAAAGATGGGAACAGGGGAGGACTCCCTATAATTCACCAATACCCAAACGTAGATCTCGGAGCTGGGATGGGAGAGATGCGGATGGAGGAGCTAAATTGAGTGTCTTGAAAGCTGAAATTAAGGCAAAAAGGCTTGATGTTACCAGTTTAAAATCAGATGTTGATGAGATAATAGATGGAACCTTGCCTTTGGAAAGGATAGAATTGTATGAACAGGATGAGTTATTGTTCATGGCAAAGGATATTACTAGGAAAGCTAGAGCGTTTCATGAGAAATTGACTGATTTGGCAGACAGGTATGCCGTGGATTTGTCTAGGACAAGGGCATTACAGAGTAACCACAGATTACAGTACGCAGACCAAGATCTAGATGAGAAGAGAACTACTGGATTAAAAACACACATAAGAGAGCTGGTAACAGGGATAAGAGTGTGGAGGGAACTGGATAAATGGGAAGAAAGGTGGTCGAAAAAGGGCACAGTTAGGCGAAGTACAAATGTGATGACCCCTGAGGGAAGGGTAATGCAGATGGAGGCATTCCCTTTGCGAGAAATATCAAATGGAAATTATGTACATGTGCCCTGGAGTAGAGGAGACTTAGCCGCATTTACCAACTCATTTCCGAAGTTGCGGGACAATCCAGTTGAATGGTATAAGCAGGTAGAGAGGTTCGTCAAAATCTCGAAAGTATTGTGGATTGATTTGAACACGTTGTTTGACATCGTGGTCCCATCTGATCTGTGGACCCCTTGTAAGACTAGTGTCGAATGGCCAAATGCTGAACCATTGAGGGATGCTCGGACTAATGGACCGTCTGAGATTGTCATGCGAAAGTATGAAAGGGTAATAGCATGGCTGAAAGATAAGGTACCACCACAGGATATAGATTGGGTAAAGATAGATCGAACAAGGCAAGAACCGAAGGAGACAGTTCACGAGTTTTATGAAAGATTATTGAAAACATTCAAGCAATACAGTGGACTAGATGTAATGGATCCCAAAGATATAGGGCAGTTTGTGTCAAAGTTTGTTTTGGGGTTGAGACCTGATATTTGTTTGATGATACAGCAACATTTAATCTGTTGGCAGAACAAACCACTAGATGAGATTTTACGATATGCGAGGTACTGCAGTGACGAGATAGATTCTAAAGCCAAGAATCTAAAGGAGAAATTGATGGTGGTGCAAATGCAGTCCGCTGGGAAGGGTGGCCAGCAGAAGCAGGGGATGGGACGAAAACCAAATGGTCAGAGCAAAGATAATGAAGAAGGGCAGAGACCTAGGATAGACTTTGCCACTTTAAAGAAAACGACAAAGTGTCATCAGTGTCACCAGGTGGGGCATTGGCGACGCGAGTGTCCCTTTAACCCTGAAAATGGAGAGCTAGAAGTAGAAGAACAGGTCCAAGAAGACCCAGTGCAAAAGGTGACAGTTCCAAGCAGTAAGGTGGCCAAAGGGGGGACTTCGGCTCCACGGGCCCAATTCCCACAGCCACCGAAGATAGCAGCTGGAGGAAAGGTCTTTAAACAAATGCCTCTGTTTATCGAGGAAGAAAAATGTTATTACATTGATCCATTGACAGGACAACGGGTGAGCAGTGAAGAGGACTGTACCCTCGGGGCAGTTCTAGAAGTGGATCAGAGAGGGCCATTTGTTGAGGCAGAAGTGGCAGGGTGTCCCACTACGTTCTTAGTGGACACTGGGGCTACTCGTTCGACTCTGAGATCAGCGGTAGTTCCAGACTTGCCAATGTCAGGGGAAACAATTCAAGTGGTAGGAGTCGCAAATAAAAGAATGACTAGTCCCTTGACAGAACCAGTGTCTGTGAAAATTGGAAACCACATGAACGAACATCAGTTTGTGGTTTGTGACTCGAGTCCGGTATGTCTGTTAGGAAGGGATTTGTTGTGCAAATTGAATTGCACCATATACTGCACCCCACAAGGAGTGGAGGTACAGACTACCGACGATGATGCTACCTTTAAGGTGGCCAATTCAAAATTCTGTGTAGAACTATATCCTACTCTGACTGTAGAAGATCTTCCCCAAGATTTAAGAGATGCAGTGGCGTCAGAGGTGTGGGATTTCACAGGAGAAGATATAGGATTGATTAAAGGGGTAGAACCGGTAAAAATTCTGGTAAAACCAAATGTCGAGTTTCCAAGAACGCCTCAATACAAATTGTCCCAGGAAACGATTGCGGGAATAAAGCCTGTGATCGAGTCAATGATACAACAGGGAATACTGAAAGAAATCGTGGGCAGTCCTTGTAACTCCCCGATTATGGGTTTGCAGAAACCTAGCGGGAAGTTTAGGATAGTTCAGGATTTACGAAAAATTAACAACATAGTTGTTTCATGTTGTCCCGTGGTACCGAATCCATCAGTGATATTGTTTCAAATACCATGTCAAGCAGAATGGTTCACAGTGATAGATCTTTGTCAGGCTTTCTTTTCAATCCCATTGGATGAAGAGAGCAGGTATCTTTTTGCTTTTAAAATGGAAGATCGCGTTTTAACATGGTGTCGAATCCCACAAGGATTCACAGACAGCCCATCCATCTTTAATCAGTTGTTGAAGAAGAATCTTGAGAATCTAGTACTGCCACAGAATTCGGTTCTGGTACAGTACATAGATGACCTACTTGTTGCGTCAGAGACAGAGGAAGCTTGTAAAGCAGATTCAATTGCCTTACTGAACCATTTAGCTGAAAATGGACATAAGGTATCTCCGAGCAAGTTGCAGTATTGTTTGACAGAAGTACAGTATCTAGGGCACAGGTTAGAGAAAGGGAAACGTAAGGTGTCCCCAGAGAGGATAGAGGCGATAATGAAAATGAATGCGCCTACAACACAGAGAGAAGTTAGAATGTTCCTAGGAATGGTGGGTTACTGCCGACAGTGGATAGTTAACTTCTCACTGAAAGCAAAGCCCTTACAGAAACTGACGCACAAGGAGGTGAGTGATCCCGTACCATGGGATGAAGAATGTCTGGTGGCGTTTTTACAGCTGAGAGACGATTTATGTCGTGCTCCAGCTTTGGGAATGCCCGATTACGAGAAGTCATTTTCACTGTATTGCTGTGAGAGAGAGGGATGTGCTTTGTCAGTCTTGGCACAGACCCACGGTAATGCCCGTAGACCAGTTGCATACTTTTCGGCTACATTAGATCCAGTAGCCGCAGCGTTGCCCGGATGTCTCAAATCCGTTGCTGCAACGGGTGTCAGCATTGAAAGGAGCGAGAGTATTGTGATGGGACATCCAGTAGTGGTGTATGTACCACATTCAGTTGAATTGTTAATGACCAGGACGAAGACGCAGCATCTGACCAATAGCAGGCTCACGCGCTACGAGCAAGTTATACTTGCCGCAGAAAACGTGACTCTCAGGAGATGCTCTGTCTTGAATCCTGCTACTTTGATGCCATTACCTACTGTAATAGAAGGCGAAGGATGTGAAGACCACGATTGCCTTGATGTGACTGAACTATGCACGAAACCCAGACCAGATATTGTGGATGAGCCATTGTCTGACCCCGATGAAATTTATTTTGTTGATGGCTCATGTTTAAGAGACGATACTGGTCGGTTGAGAGCAGCTTATGCTGTTTGTACCATTACTGGAGTTGTGGAAGCCGCTTGCCTGGAAGGAGTACATTCCGCACAGGTAGCAGAGATTATTGCCCTAACTCGTGCCTGCATAGCAGGAAATGGAAAGAGAGTCACCATCTACACGGACAGCCAATATGGTTTCGGTGTGGTTCATGATTTCGGGCAGTTGTGGTCTCAGAGGGGTTACATGACCTCCTCTGGTTCGCCCATTCGAAATGGAGAATTTGTGCGATTGCTGATAGAAGCATTACAAGGTCCTGTTGACATCGCGGTAGTGAAGTGTGTAGCTCATACTAAGAATACAGATTTTGTGTCGCAAGGTAATAGATATGCTGATGAAGTCGCACGCTATTGTGCGGAACAAAGTTATTCTTTCTCAAAGGTGGAAATAGAAGGTGCAGAAGAAAAGACTGAATTAAGTATGATGTTAGAAACTGTAGACACTTGGGAGGATTTAAGAATAATGCAGGAGAACGCACCTGAAACAGAGAAAAAGGCATGGGAAATAGCAGGTTGTGTGCGAAGTGAAATGGATTTTTGGGTTTCAGCAGATGGGAGAGCTGTGTTACCTGAAGAATTAGCTAATCCCATGGCGAGAGAAATACATGGTCCAGTACATCTAGGAAGGGATGCTATGATGAGAGTTTTTAGGCAGACTTGGTATTGCCCGAAATTCAGAATAGCAGCAGAATCAGTATGTAAGCGATGTGTTACTTGCCAACAGCTGAACGTAGGCAAACGAACACCAGTCACACTGAGTCACATTGGGAGGTCGGGGGGGCCTTTCAATAGAATGCAACTAGATTTCATCGAAATGCCAAGAGTCAATCGCCTTCGGTATGTGTTGGTGATTGTATGCGTATTTTCCAGATGGGTTGAAGCGTACCCTACACGTAGGTGCGATACACTCACAGTGGCTAAATTGTTGCTCAGGGAGTTGATACCGCGCTTCGGGGTGCCTGCCTCTTTGGAATCTGACAGAGGAAAACATTTTAACAGCGAAATAGTGAAGATGTTGTGCTCCACACTGAATATCGATCAAAAGCTGCATTGTAGTTATCGACCAGAAGCTTCAGGAATTGTGGAACAAGTGAATGGCACTTTGAAGAATAGATTGGCTAAAGTAGTGGCATCCACATCCTTGAGTTGGCCAGATGCTCTTCCTTTAGTGCTCATGAGCATGCGCAGCACACCTGATAGGAGGACAGGTCTCTCTCCTCACGAGATCCTGATGGGGAGGGCCATGAGACTTCCTACAGTTCCAACTACTGCTCTATTGAATATTACAGATGATCTGATCTTGGATTATTGTAAAGGACTGTCTGACGCCATCCATTCTGTGTCCCTTCAGGTGCATGCGGCTGAAGTTCCAGCAGCGAGGAACCTGTGTCATGACCTGAACCCAGGGGACTGGGTCTTAGAAAAAAAACACGTCCGGAAGAACTGCCTAGATGTTCGCTGGCGTGGGCCCTTTCAGGTAATCCTGATCACGAACACCGCGGTGAAGTGCGGGGGGCTGCCAAATTGGATCCATGCTTCCCATACTCGCAGAGTTCCAGCACCTCTAGAAGGAACAGCTCCCATCCCAGACGAAAGCCCGGAAGTGGAAGAAGAGTCGCAAGAAGGGATTGAGGCAGCTGAGGGGGTGTCGGAAGAAGTTGGGAACGCATCGGATTCAGAAGAAGAGCGAAGGCAGGACGGCAGTGAGACAGAAGACGCAACTGAAGGAGAGAGCAGAAGTGAATACGACTCAGACTCAGATCCGTATCGGAGCGACCAAGAACCAAGTGGGAGGACAAGAAATAGGAGAATAAGGCTTGGAGCTGCCACTTGGCCAACAAGGAGAAGAAGGCTAAGTTTGAGGTCGGCCCAGGAAGAAACGCTTACTCCTATATCCGAAGACTCAGATCCAGAAGAAGATATCCAGGATCAAGCCGAGGAGGGTCTTAGAAGATCAAGGAGGGTGCGAGTGCCTAGTAGAAGATACTCTACTCCCGACTGGACCTACCTCGTTGCAGATGTCTGGGAGACACAGAACAGGGAGGATCAGGGAAGTGGAACTGATCAGAACTGACCCGATCATCACAGTGCAAATAAGGTTTCTACTGCCAGGAGCGGAGACCGAAAGGTTGCTGACACTCAACATCGTTCATCCTGCTCTCCTGAGTGGAATAAGAAAGTTGATTTTAGAAACAGTTGAGTTTCCAGTTTGCTGTTCACGATATCCAATATTGGAGGGAACTCTTCTTCGTTTGGAAATGCTTGAGCGAGTAGTAGAAATGCTAGGAGCGCTTATTGTTGTGGATTAATACCATATTGTGAATGTCTTCAAAGGGGCGCAGAACTGGAAAGGTGAAGAAAGTGATCTTGATTAGAACGGACCCCTTTGTAATTGTGGATGTAGAACTGATAGTACCAGGAGTGGAAATTGAAAAAACGCTAACTCTCAATTTTGTCCGTCCACTTGTCTTAAGCGAAATAAGGAGAATAATCCTAGAAAAAGTTGACTTTCCATGTTGTGGTACGAACTGTCCAGAACCTGAGGCAATGATACTTCGGATGGACATTTATGAAGACGTAGTGTCACTCCTTGAGCCATACATAACTTTAGATGAAAACAAGACTTTTGAAAAGAAATTGTAAACTTGTTGCAAGATAACCTAGCGCCGAGTGGAAGAAGAAAAGTGATAGGGGTTTCATTTTAGTGGATGGAGAAGGGCTAGGGTTGTCTATTTTCTACTGGACTTTGAACTGTTTTGCGGAAACAAATTGTCAAGCTTCCAAGTGTTCAAAAGAGAGACATTACAAGAGAGAAGGACTTTGTTTGAAAACGGGGAAGAAGTGAATGCTAGAAGAAAGAAAAAAAAAACTACACTGTTTGAGAACATGGAGGCTGGCAACTCGAACTGCAGGGCAAAAAGTATAGCTGTTATACTTTTAGGAGTAGTGGTTTCTCTTATAATTTTAGTGGTAACTGTTTCATTCCTAGCGGGACACGAAGGGGATGAAACCGCAGTTAAGGAGGATAAGGGAGTATCAACACCGAAAACTACCATTATTAAAGAGAAGGGAAACATCAATGAGAAAGACAAAGCATTGTTAGATGCAGAAATAAAAAGGCTTCACACCGACGAGTCACAGGGAAATTACAAGTCAAATGCTTATGCTAAATTGCTTTATGAATATGTTGATGCCATGGAAGTAAAGGATTGTTATGTTTGTATGCAATTACCAGCTTCAGTGGAGGAGGGTATCAGATACCATCATCTTCCGTTGACATATGGAATAACGTGCAGTTTATTGTTAAGTATGTTTTATGGACGAGACGGATTTGAGTATTACTTCTCGAATTTCGACTCGACATTGCCAGAGGTTCCGAATTTCAAGCATTTGAACAAATGGGACTACTACAAAAGCGAAGACAGATTACACAAATGGTTTATTCCATGGAAAACGTTAGATACTTCACATGCTCGAAGGAACAATCTGACTTGTCAAATATCAGAAGTTGAGAAAAAGTTTATAGCACAGGTAGATACTAGATACAGGAGGCAGAAGGTATTGAAGGCATCAGGACAAGGGGAAACAGATTGGACCAAGGAGGAAAGGGCACAACAACGAAAAGGTAGTATTGGTCCAATTGCTTTGGATAAGGAGAAACGGGGGAAACTGTGCATTCACAGGAGTTACTCCTATTATGAAAACGTTTATGTAGGACAAGTCAATTGTGAACATGCCTTTCAATTGGAGTATTACTCTAAGAACTTCATGAAAGGGATGCAAGCAATACCAAATGTATATTTTGTATGTGGAAGATATGCCTATGTGAAGTTACCAGATAATTGGTACGGATCATGCTATCTGGCTGTTGTCTTTCCTAAAATATATCATGTTGAGAATTTAGACACGCCTAAGAAAGAAATATCAACTAGATGGAAGCGAGGGCTGGGTGCAGCAGAAGTGGTTGGAGATGTAATAGGTGCTGCATTCCCTTTCTTAGGATTGATAATGAATGACATTAAGATCAGGAGGTTAGCTACAGTCGTAGATAGACTATCTGCCAGTACTGCAAGATCCTTGATGCTGATAGAAGGGGAGATGCAATCGATTAGGGCAATGGTTCTTCAGAACCGACTTGCTTTAGACGTTCTGTTAGCAAAAGAGGGAGGAGTCTGTAAGGCCTTGAAGGTCCAGGAATGCTGTACTTACATTCCAGACAATTCAAAGCCTCTAGAGAAGTATATACAAAACATCACTGCCATACACTACGAAATTGAGGACCTAGCAAAGGTAAATGTGTGGGAAAAAGTAGGCCATGGAATGGGTAAAGTTGGAAGTTGGTTTGCCAACTTAGGAAAGGGTATCGTTTGGTACATATTGAAACCCATCATCATAATTGTGATTTGTGTAATCACTTTGTGGGGATTGGTGCGTTTGTATCAATGTTATAGAGCAAATAGGTTACAGAGAGCTATGAAGAAACAGGAAGAAGAGTTGACAGCGATGCAGGACACTCAATATAAGAGTCTGAAAGCATTAGAGAGTATGAAAAGAGGTGGAACTGCCCTGTCTTCACTTTAAAAGGTTCTACATTTTTAGTGTCATGGTGATGATGACCCCTGAAGGTCATCAAAGGGGGGACTGAGAGAGCACAAGTTTGAAAAAAATGTATAAGTACGCCATATTTACAAGCACGTAGTTAGTTTAAACATGTTTTGCACACGAGTGGTTTATATTCAGTAGTGAAATGTATAGAATGTTAAGTAGAGTAACTATAATTATAACGGTGTGAGAGTAATGTAGAAATGTTGGAATATATGTGAAAACCTCATGTTCTCATGTTAAAAGAATCATGTCCGAATTAAATGTAACTTTGAAAATCCAGTATTATGTGTAGGCCTTAGGGCAATTCACAGCAAACCTGAACGTGCTGCTAAATTAATGTGAGATAAGGTTGACATGGTTCTTCCAAATGTACTATTGAACTTAGGGTTAAAAGTATATGCTTTATAGATGTGTTATTTTAGAAACGTATGCTAGTTAAGAATGTTTGCTGTTTAAATCAAGTTAACGTTTTATGAGTGCAGGGACCTGCTGCATGTAAATCAAGTAGGCCAGAGGAGATAATGTCATGTCGTGTAAATCGTCATGTGCTCGTTAGAGAAGAGGTCGCGAGGTGTCCAGCACCGAGCTTTGAGAGTGTTTTATGACTAAAGATATGGTGGAGTCTGGAATTTGAGGCCCACTGCAGGACGAGCTGTATGCAGGTGCGAGGGTCCTAATCAGCTCGAATGAAAGGGACTTTGTTCAGTGGCGCCTTGCGCAGGCCTGTAGGAGTTTCCAGGAATTTCAGGGGGTATCAGCGCACTGAAGAAGAAGCCTGGGAACCAAGGTCAACTATAACGAGGGTCTTCAAGAGTACCATCATGGAGTTTGCCGCGCAAAGATGTACCACGTGAGGGGCGTCCCAAGGGGCGTTTCTATTGAAAATGTGATTTGGTATTAGGGAAAGAGACCCGGGAGGAGAGCAGAGCAGATGATTTTGGGAGCCTAAGGAAGCGGATGGGTAGGCAGATAGGCTGATCAGGAGAGACCCATTATCAGAGAGAAGAGACAAAGAGAAGTGCGTGATCTTCTTAGGAAGTCACCACGGCTGACACCTAGAGGGGTAAAGATCTTGCTAAGTAGGGATGTCACTTAGTGTAGTGTAGGGACAGACTAACCTTAATTTTCTTTTCTGTAATGACTTTGAGGTTGCAACTTGTATCCATTTTGGCAACCCTGATGGTTTTCGAGCTTGTACTCATTATTCTGTTTTTCAGACTCAGACTATTCAAAAAGTTCATGTTTATAGTGATACCGATTTATCTTCTTAATCTCATTTTGAGAAGTTTGTATCTTCAGTTATCTTTGACTTTATATTAAAACTTTAAAACTTAAATTTGGTCAGTGGTCATTTAGAGTGGTGTAAGTTCTTAAATTGATTGATTTATTGCGAGATTACCTTTTACTCAAGACAGGTACCAACGATTCAGTCGACATAGATGGGATTTGGTAAGATAATTAGTAACCAGTAATCCCGCGTTAGCATGTGTGTAGGTTTGTATATTTGGTCATGAGTGTTGCGAATGGATGTGTGTGTGTGTATGTGTGCCTGTGTGAATGCATAGGTGCGAGTTAGTGTGTATGTGTGCATGTGTGTCCTGTCCACCCCCCCCCACCCAATAATTTTCAGCAGCCACTGAATAGCCCCCCATAACTTAAGATATGTGGAGTGGTGTGTTACAATGCCAATGAGCTGCAGTTGTCCCCAGGGAGAGGAGAGACACTATAAATGACACATCACTGTAGCGCAAACTTAAATTGAAACAGTTACTGGCCTCCAGTGGGACTTGTTTCTTAGCAGAGGTAAGGTAATGTTAAGAGAGGACAGGAGTTAGGATTCTAATAGTTAGGTATAGTGGGTGATAGCCCACCAACAAACTAGGGAAAGGATAGGATCCGCTGTGAGCTTCCCAACATATTTATTGGATGGAGCTTACCTTCCTCTCAGGGGTATGCTAGGTAGCCCAGAAAGTCACTCCAAGGAGGGGAAAGCAGGTAGGAAGTTTCTTTCAATGCTCTGGAAGTTTTTAATGGAGCCCGGAAGGAAGACCAAATGTACTACTTGGGGTTTCCTTACAAGACTTGGGTCCCTTCTGCATTGCTCGAATACCATAGAAGTAACAGCTTTCAATGAGGCACCTGTCACTGCACAACTCTCTGACAAGGAAACCACCCGCAGATGGCTTTCAAACCTGAATGACGTGCCTCTCAAATTGTAAGCGTATTCAGCCATTTCTGTATCCAAACATGGAAGAGCCTATGGTTTACTGACACCCCGGTGGTGAAGACATTTGTTTGTATATATGTATGTATTATTTGTATAATATGACCTAGCCAAAAGTCAGGAGAGTGCTTACAATGTCAAAGGCAAAGAAAGAGTCAATAAGCAACTGGAGAGGTTTCTGGGTTCTGGGAACTGAAGTGAACTACATCAAAATGTAGCTGTTTTAAAAAGGTTTGTGTGTCTTTCTTAGGTTAGAGCAATGATTGGGCAGTCCTGCTAACTATGGGGATGTTGTTTCAAATACTTCGTGCATGGGCGAAGATGTACCGTTGCTTTGTTTTTTCTTTTTGCAATTTTTAGCACACAGCTACTGTTTGTCTTGTAACATTTTTTCTGCAAAGACAAAGCAAGGCCTTGTCTTGTACACAGGCCCTCAAATTGGGAATATAAATGAAGTACAGGTACAGCTGTGGGCAATAGCATACAGAGGTACTCCTGCATATGTTCAAGTATGATATAAATGTCAGTACTAGGGAGTAGCATAAAAGTGTTGTTTATATGCTGCTGTGATGGTTAAAGCTATTCTGCACCTGGGATTTGCATTTCTAATACCCACATCTAAAACTTTTGTATGGATCCGTGATGTCAGCCATGTTAAAAATGTAAAAGACCAAGAAAGATATTTAAACAAAAAAAAAGAAAGTACAGGTACGGGTACACATATGCGTGTTAACTTAATTGAAATGCTAAACCATCATTATGGCAAAGATTAGGCGTGCAGGAATCCTAAAAAATGATCTGCATAGCATGCTTTCAAAATATTTACATTCTCTGCTGTGCCTTGCTACAATGCTATTGATGTCTTTAATTATACTCCTACATTCATTCTGCTCTAAAATTAGCTTAAAATGAAGTCTTTAGAATATTAGTGTGGATGTTTGTGTATGTGCACCTGCAGAAAAATGCACGAGAGCCTCTGGCAGGTTGTTACATGTCCAATAGGCATTATCTCCAGGTACATTGAGAGATGCATGGGTCAACACGTGTACGTTCCTTTGATTCAATTTGATAGGTTGATCCATGTATGCTCTTGTCTAAGGACCAAGAAGGATTCTCTGGGTCATGTTCACAACCCTTGTAAAAAACATACCAGGAGCTTCTCCACTGAGTGCTTTGATGAAAGAAGAGGGTAATAGATCACCTTCAAAAGTGGTGGCTCTGAGGGAGATGGGTATGTCTCGCTCTCTTGCAAACATCATGGAGCTGGGAAACATATTCTAAATGTAATAACTGGAGAACCCTTTAATCTGTAGAGAAGTCCCTAAAGTCTGACCTCAGAACATGTTGCACCTAATTTATAGTTCAGTAATAAGGGAGAGTCCACCGATTTCTGAAGGTAATGCTAAATCCAAAGATGAATCCCTTGTGCCTTGTTAAAACCTACTCTACCGTACTATCCCTGTGATAGAGAAAATGTCTCAAATAGGTTCTCCTCTAGATCTAGCACAACCTCCTAAAATTGGTGTACTTTAATGTAATTTGAGAAGATGTGTATTGTCTATTTGGAATTTCCGTGTGGGCATCCCTTTCCAATAGCTAAACATATGTATTAGCTATGGAAAAAACTAAGATCTCAAAAGACAAACTTCTTTACACCTATATGGGTTGTTGCACATCTGAATGAAAGCAGTCAGGCTGCGAAATAATTACCCTCTGATATGTAGTCTATTTTGGTCATTTTTGATAAAGGAAAGTAATTAAAAATTGGCCTTTACCTGGACCTAATCTGTGTACATGAAATGGATGGAGATTATTGCATAGCATTAGAAGGTTACATCAATCTAACAGATAGTTAGGGCCTTTCCCTAGACTTAGGGGTAATTTTAAGTTTGTAATAGAGAGGGGCACCACCATAAAATCATGGTGCTCCTGACCACCAAAATCCCTGGCTTCCTCTCACAAACTAAAGTTGTAGAGAAGCGCTAGGTTTCTGAGGGCTGGCTTCACTTTCGGAAACACCTGGCCTAATGGCCCACTACCACAGCTCCGCCAGGCCATAGTGGGAGGTGGCGATCGTCACAAAAAATTTCTCGACTTGGATCCGCCATGTGAGGCATGACGGTCCTGAACATGGAAAACACTCAATAGCCCCCACAGACAGGGAGAAAACTCACTGGGGCAAATGTTTTATAAAGTGAGGGAGAGGATGTGGCCTTGCAGCTAGAGCAGTCGACCTAGGACCTGAGGAACGGGGTTCGAGTCTCGGCAACGACGGTCAACATCCTGTGATTCTGGGCAAATCACTCAATCTCCCCATGCCTAACGAATGAATGTGTTCATCTGTAACAAAATTAGTGCTCATGTAAAGTGCTCTGATACCCGATGTCTCAGGTCAAGTTTGCGCTATATGAAACTCTTAAAAAAGAAAAAGTGCAGCAATGCATTGCATGAAATGGAGAGAGCAGGACATTGCCCTACCTACAAAGATATAGCATTGCTGCTCTCTTTGTAAGTGCTGGCACTCTTTCTGGCTACTTGCCACAATGACAACAATAAAGGCAGCAACATGCCTGGTGAGGATTTCTAAACACGGTAAGTGCACCTCTGCCAGAGAGGAAGAGCTCTAAGCTAGTGCTGAACTAGTGGGCCTACATTAAATGGGCCTTTATTCTATCCAGTAAGAATTGAGTTTTGGCAATATTAGGAGACACATTGCTTACATATTTTAGAAAGCTTTACTTGTTCTCTGAAATTTCAAACCAGGCCCAGCCTTCTGCTTCTGCAATGAATATGCTGTAATGTGGTAATGAGCTTCATAATCTGATATGTGTAACATATTATAACTACTAGGGGATGGTGGCATTTCAAAATCCTTGACAATGGTAACCTCCATCTGTGGTGAAGAGAAGGAAGAATTCCTGCAAGCATAGTAAGTTGAGGGATTTACTATGGTTTCAAGCAGTACGTTGATATGCATATAAATGTGAAAAACACATTTCAGATTATACACCTCATCCACTAGATTTATGAATGAAGAGAGGTTTTGTATAGCGCAGCGTTCACTCCAAGTAGCATCTTGGCGCTTTGAGGACTGGAGAAAAAACAGGCATATGGAGGTGTAAAGTGCTAAATAGCAAGCGAGAGAGGGAGACTTAGAGAGGGATGATTAGATTAGTGATAGCGCTAGGTGGTCTGGCGAAAATCCATGTTTTGAGGAGTTTCCTGAAGGTGAGCTCCATGTGGGTATGCCTCAGCTGAGTAGGAAGGGTGTTCCAGGCTTTTGTGCCCAGTACCGCCATGGATTTTCCACCCTGAGTTTTCAATTTGAATTTTGGGACAGTTAGCAGGTTTTCTGATGTGGACCGCAGAGTTCGTTTAGTGTTATAGCACTTGATTTTAGATCTCAGATATTCCGGACCTGATTCACTCACAGCTTTATAGGTAATGGTCAGGATTTTGAATAGGATCCTTTTATGGACTGGTAGCCAGAGAAGTGTATTCAGTGCCTCAGCTGAGGAGGAGCGCCTAGGGAGCCCGAGTACCAGCCTTGCTGCAGCTTTCTAGACTACCTGTAGTCTGTTCACGACCGCCTTTTCTGTTCCTGCATAGAGACTGTTGCAGTAGTCCAAGCGGGACAAGATAAGGGCCACCGCAACAGTCTTCCTGGCATGCAGTGGGAGTAGGTCAGAAACATTTCTGAGGGTTTTTATAGTTTGGAAACACATGCCTGCAATGGTGAGGGCTTGCTTATGGAAGGAAAGTGTTGGGTCGAATTGTATTCCTAGATTTCTTGGGGTATTAACTGTAGTGGGTGGGGATCTGAGTTAGAAGGCCACCATTGGGTGGATTTGAAAACATTGGACTTTCCGAACAGCATGATTTCCGTTTTAGAGCTATTGCAAATGAGGTGATTTAGTTTAATCCAACTCATTACTGCGGTGAGGCAGTGCTCGAATTTTTCTTCCATTGCTGTGGAGTTTTTGTCTAGAGTAAGAATCAGTTGCGTGTCATCTGCGTAGGCAATTGATTTAATATTGAAAGTAGTAATCAGCGAGAGAAGTGGTGACATACATAGATCCACTTAGATTGGCTATAGAAAAGGAAGAACACTTCCTTGTCCCTTTTCAAGATCACCCTATTTGTTAGTTGTGCGAGAGAGAATGTATTGATATTAAACTTAAGTTGGCACTGCAAGCTGATGTTTTCCTTCAGAGACCACTCGGACTCCACGTTCGCCAACTTCCGCCAGTGTCTTGACAGCATCGGTGTCTGGATGACCAACAACCATCTAAGACTTAATGCGGATAAGACAGAGGTGCTGTTTTTTAACCAGAAAAATCCCATCCCCCCTCACGGTGGTGGCCCTCGGCACTGGATCCCGCTCCCTCCCCCGTCCACTCCGCCCGCAACCTGGGATTTCAGTTTGACGACTCCCTCTCATGCAAAGCTCAAGTTAACAATGTCACATCTGCCTGCTTCTTGAAGCTGCGCATGATCAAAAAGGTACTCCCCTATCTCCCCCTGGACTCCCGCCGAACAGTTACCCAGGCTCTCATTACGTCTCACTTGGACTACGCTAACAGCCTTTACGCTGGAGCTCCTCAGTATCTGATAGACCGGCTTCAGATTGTCCAGAACGCGGCTGCCAGACTGATTGGAAACATCCCCTACCGTCAGTCAGTCACCGCCTATCGTAAAGAGCTTCACTGGCTTCCCATTGCCAGCCGCATCCAGTTCAAGATCCTTACCCTTGCCTACCGAGCTATCAACGACCTTGGACCCAACTACCTTAAAAAGCGAGTGTCGATATCTCACTCCATCAGATCCCTGAGATCCAACAACCTCCGCCTCCTGATCTCTCCCCGCTTTAGACTCGCTAGAATGGGCGGCAGAGGGTTCAGTGTTATCTCTGCCAAGCTGTGGAACGGTCTTCCTATCGATCTCAGATTCTGCCCTTCTGAATCCATCTTTCGGGCCAGACTTAAAACATGGCTATTTTCCGGACTTTGATCCTCACACTGCTGATTTCCTCCCCTCTCTTCTCCCTCTGAGGCTCAGGTTCTAGCGCCGGGACACCCCTCCGGGGGTAGCTGTGCGCTCTACAAACTACATAAATAAATAAGCATACATTGTGCATTCTACACCTTACCACTGTATACTCATATGGTCAATCTCACATGAGGATAGATATTAAAATAAATGTCTCCATGTTTCCAGATATAGCTGGGTGTCCAGATTGAGTCACTGGAACCACGATATACCTGGCTGATGACCCTCAACTAGGGCAAAACTAGTCCTGGGTTGCTTGTGTGCTGGTTCAGGGAGGACCTTGTCTGGTAGTTCAGTCTGGACTGTGCCCATTGATGCAGGGTCAAGAATTATTTGCATATGGCTGGCTCCATGATGAGGTGGCATGTTGTGAAAAATAACGATGGACTGGGATGCATCTCGAGTTGTTTCCAGTGGCTGCGTTTAATTCAAGCACTTCATTTGTATGCTTTAGTGCGTGGCACTAATTGGTATCAGCATGTCCAGATTTTGGTCCTGTGCACATTGTGTCACTGGAATCAAGCTATACCTGACTTGTGAGCCTTAACCAGGTCACAACCAGTCCTGGGGTTGCTTCTGTTCTGGTTCCGGAAGGACCCTAACTGGACTGTTCCCAATGGAACAGGGTCAATACTGATTTTCATCAGTGTTTGCGACTAATTAAAGCATTTCGTCCATCACATATTTGTATACTTTAGTGAATAAGATGCAAAAAGTGAGAACAAAAAAAACATTCAATGGTAAGAATGAGGGCTGATGCAAATGCCTCTGTACATTTTGGTATTGACCACAATAAGTCTATTTCACTGTTTTTGATTGCTAGATCTGTGGTACATGTTAGTCATGTGAAGATATGAAAGTGGGTAAATGAATCAGTGCGTTTTGAATTCCAGTCTTCCAACAAAGTGGTTACAGCCATGCCATTGTGGATCACAAGTCTTGGACTCAGCCATACTTATCAACTACACCCCATTTAATATTTTTAGAACAAACAGAGCAGAGCTAGTGACCTTTTCGGGGGCTATAACTTTTAATCTAAGTCTTCCATTCCACCACATGTCCAGAGATTTTACAGGGCAATTTGTGATTTATAATGCTATCAGTGCACCTGGGTGGCACAGAAGCGTCACACCTCCATCTTCAAATGTATAGTCGGTTGGTAAAGATGCAATTTTTTGTAAAATCCATCCCCACAGTTCATACACACAGCGTGTATCTCATTGATTAGCTATGCTGGCATGTGTCAGTCCATGAAGATGCTTAGTCGGTTGTATGTGATTTCATAGAAAAACGATTTCATGGAATACCATTACTTAAAACCATTTCACCTAACCTATTTATTGTAAATTTGCAGAATGAATGACATTTACCATTTCAGAGAAACCAATTCATATAATGTCTCTTTTTTTCAAATTGGCTGTTGCATGCTTATTTTTAAGGTGTAAACGTAATTTTAGTGTGCCTTACTTTCAGAGGTATTTAATTTGGTGCTTCACTTCAAGGGACATTATTTTGGGATTACATTGCTTACATTGTCAATGAATCACTTCAGATGCTTTTAATTGCCTGGGCTTTCACAATCCTTAAACACCATCCATCCCTAACCCCCTTGTAACCCCTAAAAAACATCTGTCCCTTCCATCTACAAAATTGCTCACTATGCCTAAGCTGTATTCTTCCCTGCCCCCTAAACTCCTCCCATCCCTGAACCCTAAAAATCTTTTCTACCCCTAAACTCCACTCATTCCTGAACCCTAAAAACCCTCACTACATCTAAACTCCATCCATCCCTGACCCCTAAAACCCACCCATCCCTGACCCCCAAAAACCCTTTATCCCTAGTGCTTAATTTGTAAAATATTAAGTGCAGGTGCTCAATTTTATTCAGGAGGTCACACTCACTTCCACTACTGGCCCCACCCACTTCCTCTATTGGCTCCAGCCACAACTAGCACTGCTGAAAGACAGATTTAATACCCAATCTGAATTTCAGCGAGCAACTGTGAAGTGAGTTGCTCGCTGAAATTCAGATTGGGTATTAAGAAAGATCTTTCCTCCCAGCTGTGACTCATCGCCTGATGGAGAGCTATCAGAGAAAGATGGACAATGGTCTGCACGCTGCAGAATTTTCAGGATGGGGCTCTGGTCTCATCAGGCAAAGGACCACTTCCACCACTACCGGTCCCCAAAGTTAATACCCAGTCACCTATATAGAAACAATACAAATCACCTTTAACAACCACTAGGCCACTATGGTGTCTAATTCATTACTGGCAAGTGGCCTACCTCATGGTTGACCCTCAAACTGTTCTGTGTTTTAGCTAACTGCTTTTTAATTTTTTTGTACCAGTTACAAACATTCAGCGAACCCCCTAGCACGTTCTAGCTATACATCCAAACATCCACACTGTGCGCAAACACCATCTGCAGTCCCTTAAACATACCATATGCACTCATCTTCTGAAGTATGTGTGAGTGACGAGAAACAACTGTTCATGTTACATTTCATCTATAATTTATGACATTTTTTCATGTGCTTTCTAATTACCAGGACAGCAAAAAATATCATCACCGGCATTAAGCACAGGTTAATTTAATGACTTTTTGTGGTTCTCCCAATCAAAGCTTGTGGCTGCTTCTTGAGTTGGGATTCACACTCCTCGCCAACAACCCCGTTTCTCACATATGTTATATTGTAGCCCAGGGACCCACCCATCTCTGTGATTAAGTAGCAAAAGAACCCAACTAGCATTGCTGTTACATTATATTAAAACTGGTCCACTGCTCTGCTACGGTGTAAATGTGGAGTGCTTAATACCAGTTGAAATCTTTATCATGAGTACTGTCCCTACATGTATAATACTGCACTGAAAAATAAAAATAAAACCAATATGTGTTTACATTTGCCACAAATAGGGTTTTTGTTAAGTTTCTCTATTCCAGAGTCTGATAGCTATTACAATATGAAAAGAGTATCAAACTGCCATGATGTTTTGTTCCCCTACATTCCTTCCAACTGAGCATCTGTGGAAATAACAAACCTGTAGGCACACACTCAGTAGATTGAAGGATACCGATCTATAGGACCAACATTCCTACCGGCATAATGAGGTTTGGAGGTGGTGCACAAGAAATCCAACCTCTTTTTTCGAAGAAAAATATGAAGAAACTGAATAATATATATTTTGGCAAACACTGTTGAACAGTCCATCAGGAGCACAAAAGCTACCACTTGTAAAGAAAATATATGTAAGACTTTATCTGGCAGAGCAAGAAATGGAGTTAAAAAGTACACCTTCACATCATGAAATGAAGTGATAAACAGCAAACTGCACACGTTATCACAAGGTGAACGTTACCACTGTGGGAAATGGCCTAATAACGTGATTGCAACGCCGAGTGTAACACCAATTTTAAATCATTTCTAAAAAATATAGTAAAATTTGGACATGAAAAAAAAAACACAACAGCCGAATAGCAAATGCATTGTGGCAGAGCAAACAATGCTTTCCTTCAAGCTGCAGCTTCCAGAAGAAAATATATATATATCTGTTCAAACTATGTGAGTCACTAGAAGTAAACTCTGTCGAAACTTTTTTATAGCAATAATTATAAATGACTGGGAGAATTTAACACACTGCAGTCAATTTTATCCAAGTGACAGCAGCCAGGAAACTCCTGTTAGTGATCAATACAAAGCCAGATTACCCTCAGGACATTGTTTTTGCTGATCTGTTTTTCCAGGTATTACCTGCAGGAAATTACAAGCAGACAACCTGTGTGACTGAGTGTAATTTGAGATTAAATTTGGTTTAAACGGGGCGCGAATAGTTTCTGGTCTACTTTACAGTTTTTGGGCCTCTGAAAAGAGGCTGTTAGTGTGCCAATTTTATAGTAGTATTTCAAGGCTTCGGATTGGTGTGTATCATAACTCAATTCCCTTCAATGCCTTTGCACTGCTTTATGTATGTCCCCATAAGTAAGGGCACTGGAATTATGCGACACTTGGAGGACCAAATTATGTGCCACGGTTGGCTAAATTATGTGAAAGGAAAAGGCAAATCATGCGGCGTAATGCAGTACATTTTGAGATAGTATTACTTCGTTATTTTGTCATTGTTTACACATGGTAACACTGCACAAAAATGTCACCTCGTTAGTACCAGTTCAACTACCAACAACAGCAATAAGCATAAGCATCTGAAATGTGACCTGTCAACCTTTACAAATGGCCTTCCACTGTACTAGAACACGCCAACATGTTTTTTGATCCGTTTGAGGTAAAAACATTTTTTTTGTTACAAAAATCTACGGAATATGCAGCAGACAATGGGTTATGTGGCCAATGAAGAAAACCCATAATTTTGCGAAAAACGCTGCAGCCACAGAATCGCATAATTCCAGTTGCAGTGTCTATAAGGTACTTAAATCAATCATCAGCAAGTAATCATCTATACAGACCAAATCATCGGTACATAATGCGACGTTCTCCTTTGCTTTGTGGTTCAATTTTTGGTGTATGCTACCAGCACCGCAGAAACTGCTTGCACCTTTCTGGACAGAAAAACAAATGGTATAATTGATACCTGACGTAATAGTTGATTATCCACCGCTAACATAGATGAATTAGAGAAGATAATGGGTCTGGGCACCTTAAAGAGTACATGCTACTACATAGCTAAACATTGCCAATGATGAAAGATAAACCAGGAGGCCAGTAATCTTTACAAGTGGACATCCAAAGGTTGAGCACTCCTGGCAGCAGAGGCACCGAACAAAGGCTGCCTAAGACCTCAAAAGCAAGCCCAAACAAAAGTTTGCCCCCAAAACCTGGTTGTGACTCAGAAACACCTCACTCTGGGCCCGATTCACAGAATGAAATTAAGACTAAATCCTAAACTTACTACTATTTGGTATTCACAAAATGCACTTACTACTTTCGGGATTCACAGAGTGAACTTACTACTTTCGGGATTCACAGAATGAACTTACTACGTTCGGTATTCACAGAATAGATTTAAGACTACTAACTTTACGTCCGCACTCAGGCCGGAAATTCCGGCCCGAAGGTGGAGTTTCCGGCCTGGAGATGGAGCTTCCGGCTTGGGGGTAGAGCTTGCGGCCTGGAGGCGGAGCTTCCGGCCCGGAGGCGGCGCTTGCGGCCCAGAGGTGGAGATTTCAGCCATGGCTAAATCCCCACCTCCGAGCTGGCAGCTCTGCCTCCAAGCTGCAAGCTCCGCCTCTGGGCCAGAAGCTCCACCTCCAAGCCGGAAGCTCCGCCTCCAGGCTGGAAACTCCGCCCCCGGGCCGGAATTTGCGGTCCGAGTGCGGACATAGTTAGTAGTCTTAAATCTAGTCTGTGAATACCGGAAGTAGTAAGTTCATTCTGTGAATCCCGAAAGTAGTAAATTCACTCTGTGAATCCCGAAAGTAGTAAGTGCATTCTGTGAATACCAAGTAGTAGTAAGTTTAAGATTTAGTCTTAAATTCATTCTGTGAATCGAGACCTCCGGCACTGTTATGTTATGTTATGTTAATTATATTTTTATAGCGCACTGATGCCCCAGCAAAGGGGCGTCCAGGCGCTCAGACAGGTACTATAACATAACATGCAGAATAAAAAAATACAGCTATTCAGAAGCAGAAAACAGGAACGTTTTAATAATACGCCTGAAGATAGACAAATCATTCAAAGCTCGGATGTGCACTGGAAGCGAGTTCCATAGTCCAGCGGCAAGCACCCGAAAAGAGCGACCACCCATTCTGCTGAGTTTAAACCGAGGGCAAGTCGCCAGATGCAGAGCCTCTGATCTTAAGGATCATAGAGGTATGTATGGAGTGAGTAGATTAACAAGAGCTGGCGGTGAGGAAAGTTTCAAGATTTTAAAAGCCAGACAGAGTGCTTTAAACTTAATCCTCTGTCTGACCGGCAGCCAATGGAGAGCAGAAATAGTGCCGGAGACAGAGCAATGTCTGGGAAGACCAACAATGGCCCGCGCCGCGGCATTTTGCACCCTCTGGAGTCTGGATACCTCAGCCTGGTTGACCCCTAACATCAGCGCACTTCCATAGTCCAGCCGAGATAGTATTGAGGCTTGGACTACGATCTGCCGAGTAGGAGGGTCAAAGTATTTAAGAACCGGCCTTATGCCTCGCAGTATACCGTAACATGTGGCTGCAACCTTCTTCGTATGCCCAGTGAAGGAGAGCGCAGGATCCAGCCAGATCCCTAAGTTTTTCACTTCTGTTGCCGGTATAGGAGTGACGCCCAGTTCTGGAGGCCACCACTGATCTCCCCATAGCTCAGCATGTTTTCCTAGGACCATCACTTCAGTCTTAGTGGCATTCAATTGTAAACAATTGGTACGTAGCCAATTGGCTACTGCTACAAGTCCGGCTCGGAATCTGGGAGCCTCCACATCTGGGTCTCCACTCAGTGTCACCGCTAGCTGTGTGTCGTCAGCATATGAGGTCATCGTCAAACCCCACTGTTTGACGACCACAGCACTGCATGTAACCTCAATACTTTTGCATAAAAACAAGCACTAGAATCAAATCAGAGGAGGCACTTTTTCCAGGAATGCATGTCACAAAAATATTAAAAAGATAGACATGCTTCCATACCATATGTTAATAACTGAAAATGAAATAATTACTTGCTGACTTTTTTTGGCTTTATTTCTAGGCTTCCTTCTAGCTGCTTGCTTCTTTCGAATGACTAATGCTGCAGCTGCGAATTATGCTGGGGGGGAGAAAAGCGGAACTCTGATCGGGATTGGTCCATTCGACTCGGGGGAAAAAACTTGACTATGCCAAGGAGGAAGGATGAGCTGACATCACCCCGCGCAGGCAGTTTCTGGTGGTGTGCGTGTGCCGTCCGTGTGCCTCTTGATAAAGCGGGCAACTGCTCCATCCAAATTTAAATATTTGATTGCATGAACAAATATAGCCCAATCAGGCACCGCACCACTGTCTAAACCCAGGCAGGCATGGATTTAACCATTACCGAGTAATATAATCTCTTCGCCATGGAGACCGTTATTGCGTGTAGACCCGGCCCTAAGAAATAAGTGCCGGTGCTAAGCACGGCACAAATTAAGCACTATTTACCCCTTAACTTCATCCATTCTTAAACCCTACTATCCCTCACTACCCCTACAATGCACCCATTCTTAAAACCTAAAACACCCTTTTATTCCTAAACTCTGCTCACCCCTGAACCTTTAAAAAAACATCACCACCCCCAAACTTCACCCATTCCTGAATCCTACAACACGTTCTGTGCATAAACTCCACCCATCCCTGGCCCTTTAAACCCATCACCATCCCTCCCTCAACTCAACCCATTCCTGAGCCCTAAAAACCCTTCACTACCATTTTACTCTACCATTCACTGAATCTTAAAACCTTACATCTGACTTAAACTCTGCCCATCAATGAACACTAAAACATTCTCAACACCCCTATACTCCACCCCATCCTGATCCCTAAAAACCCCTAACCAACCCTAAACTCCATTCATCCTTGAACCCTGAAACCCCTAATTACAACCACAAAACTCCACCCATCCCCAAGCCCTAAAAACCCCTTCTCACCAATAAACATCATACATCTCAGAAGCCAAAAAAACATCAGTACCTCTAAACTCCAGAGACATTTTTGTAAATTCTGGATTTGTCCCCAATATCATCTTTCCTTTAAATCTTTTCTTTTGATTTATTTGTATTTCCTTAAATGTGTCTTTCCTTGAAATTGGTTTTCCATGATTTGGCTTCTTTCAAAATGTTTTCTCAATTGCTGTTTTTCCATTCATTTATATGTATATATCATGTGCAGCCACCTACTGAATGATACGCCATGTTTTCCTGTCTGTCTCGGCTTCTCAAGTGCATAAAGCAAAATACTTTGGGGCAGATTTACAAGCCCCTTACGCCACATTTGCGTCGCCGTTGTGTCACTTTTGTGACACAACGGCGGCGCAAAGGCAGCACCATGCTGCGGGGTATTTACAACGTGACGCATCTAGGGAGATGCATCCCGTTGTAAAGCCCTGCGCCACATGTGGCCATGCTGAGTCAAAACCCTGCGCCTGCTTGAAGCAGGCGTAAGGATTGACGCAGTATGTTAGGGATAGGGGCACATCGAGCCTTGCTGGAGCTGCGTCACACGCAACTCCAGCAATGCGCCACCTTTCCGCCGGGGGATTCGACACGCATCTGCCCATCCGTGCATCACGGTGCGCCGCATTGTAAATGAGGCGCATCGTGGTGGCGCACGGGTGGGCAGATGCGTCGCAACTCTTCTGGCACATCCCTGCTGATTAGCAAAGATGCGCCAGAAGTAGTAAATCTGGCCCTTTTTGTGGTAAGTAGGGCAGAGCCGCTGCATAAATCTACTTAAAGGACTCTTCCTACTGATAACCAGTAGCGGTCTGCAGTAGGTGTTTCTGTAGGGCGGTGACGTGGGCACGGGGAGGGGCAGGGTGGGGGGTAGTAATGTATGGATTACGGAGTTTTACAGGTAAGTAAACATTTAAATAAATAAAACGAATTTCGTTGCGCGCACTGCATCACATTTGGTGATGCAGTGCGAGGAACAAAATTCGTTTTATTTATTTAAATGTTTACTTACCTGTAAAACTCCGTAATCCATACATTACTACCCCTACCCTGCCCCTCCCCCTGCCCACGTCACCGCCCTACAGAAACACCTACTGCCGACCGCTACTGGTGATAACATTTGACTTAAATAACCATCCTAGAACTATCAGTGACCTCACTGTATAAACCCATTCCTAGACCACGTCTATCGTGAGCTGCGTACAGCTGCGACTATTTTATTTACCTTCATCAAACTGCCTCCAATGTCTCCTCACCGATTTTATTATAGCCGGAGCTACTGACCTGTGATTTCCAGATTCCGGGCACACAGATGAAAATTTGCTGTCTCAGAACTTTCTTCAGGCTGATTGACTGGTGTAAATAATTTATTCTGAAGATAATAACTCTTCACACTTTCTGACAGGCTTTCATCATGCATGGCTAGTGATAATCTTCCAGGTGACTAATAATTATCCTTCAGCTAAATGTGGCAATGTTCCAGCCACCCTTCCTTTGTCATTTGTTAACTTGGTTGTGTAATAGCTTGCTCTTGAGAACATCGTTTGAGTTTTAGCCATCTGTGAAAGATTACAGGACACAGCAAAATATTCATATATTCCCTGCTTAGTTCCTTGAGTCGTGAAGCAGCAATTGCGTGTAGTTAGGCTTGGTGGGCGCCGCCTCCATGATCTGCTTGTCACTCCTGTAGTTTATACAACAAAAACAGGGATCACATAAAGGTAAAACTGCCTTGAGATGTGCTAGATTTGATAGCTAGTCACTATGTGTTAATATGTGCATGATGGCGCATATTCTATAAAGACTTTGTGAGACAAGTGCAATGGCACTTCTTTTGTGTCATAGATGGCATGATGACAATTAAATGACACATTATGTTATTATGCAGTTCAGTGCTTTGGTTACAATGAAATTACAGAATGGAAGTGACTGTTGAGTCTCCTACTCCTGTCCCAAGCTAAACCTCTCTTTGACTATAGTATACATAGAACACACAAATGGTGATAGGAGGCTTGTTTGCAATTTGTCTAACCACTGGTAATTAATTGCAAGGGGTGTCATTACAACCTATCATTCCTTGCCATCATGACACCTCTGTTTGGACCCAGCCATATGCAAATCAGTCTCCACCCCACTCCCATAAAAACAGCCAGTAGCGGTCTGTGGTGGGAGTAGGTGTCAAGCGGTGACCTAAGGAGGTGGAGGGGCAGTGTGGGGGGTAGTAATCAATGAATTACGGAGGATTGCAGGTAAGTAAACATATAAATAAATCAAATAAATGTCGTTGCGTGCACTGCATGGCATTTGGGGATGCAGTGCGCGCAACGAAATTCGTTTTATTTTTTTATATGTTTACATGTTTACTTACCTGTAATCCTCCGTAATCCATAGATTACAACCCCCAACCCTGCCCCTCCCCACGTCCCCGCCCGGCACCTACTCCCACCACCGACCGCTACTGGGAACAGTCCAGCCCAAACTGCTAGGCCAGGCCCCCACTACACACAAGCAACTCAAGACTGATTTCACCCTGATTGAGGCACATCAGTCGGGTGTAGCTTGTTTCCAGTGGCACAGCGAGTATGAGACCCATATCTGGTCATACCCTTGCCACTTAGGGCACTACATTAAACATACTAATAGTGATGAGAGGAATGCATGCAATTTGTCTAACCACGGCCAATCACTTGGAGTAGCATTCCTTGCCCACCATGGCACCTCAGTGCCAAGTGGCACTGATAGCAAGGATATACCCAGATGTGGGTCCAAGGCTCACTGACATTGGTATACTTTTTGCATACTTTAGATTTAAATCTTGCTTTTGTGGAGTAGAAACCTCAAAAAGTAGTCCTCTACTGCACTCGAAGGGCCTCATTTACTACAAAATGACACAGCGCCACAGGCCATTTTGCTGTGCCAAGCTGCGTCATTTTAAAAGCACAGGGATGCATCGCATTAACAACAATATGATGCATCCATGTGCTTTCCCCTGTGCTGGTGCACAAATGGCTGCTATGCGCCAGTACAGGCACCCTTACGTCATGTTGCAAGGGTGCCTACGGTTGCGGGGATGATTTTTTTTGTGCAGGAAGGGTCACCTTCCCGCACAAAAATAATCATTGATGGCATTTTCAGAATACAGCACTCATAGAAGAAGGAAAAAATATTGGTGCGACACTCATACGCCTCCCCCAGAGAGGCATAGGATTCTGACAAATTCCGAGCTTTACAAAACTTTGTAAATCTGGGGATGTGTCAGGTTCCATGGATGTTCCGTGGGAACAGGCATACCAACACCCATGGAACGCCCCTTCCACACAGACTAATGCGTCAAAGGGGCCCATATTTACAAGGCCAAGAAAAGTCACGCAAGGTGACTTTACGTGGCCTTGTAAATATGGGCAGGGAAACTGCGCCGCTGGCGTGTCAAAAAAAGTGATGCCCCAGGGGCACAATGGGCTTGTAAATGAGACTCTCAGTCTGCACATTTTTCACATGTTTTGGTTTCGGAATATCTGTGGATCAGTATTTCTTTAAGGCTACCTTTTGATAGACGACCATCAGCATCCTGTGAATATAGTGCTGGCAAACTCAGAGTGAGAGAAAGAAAGGTAGAACTAACCCTGAGAGGGCGCTGGTCCACCCACTGACTGAGCCTTGATGTAAATGGTACCGAGTGGTGACTATCACAGTCTATGCTTCTTTCCTGCTTGTTGAGCTTCTGACAGAATGCAGTGCCAGGCGGTTCCCATGATCTGCCAGGCTATAAGTACTTGAATTATAATTGTTCCTTATTTTAGTATTATCCTGAGGCCAAAAACATCACATGTTTGTGGAAAGGTCTGTTGTTTATGACAGTGACGTCAGTGCCCCTTCAAAAATATTTATGACTCACCAAGCTGAATTCCACACACAGTTTGTATTCAGGCATAACTCATCAGCGGGAGGGATTCCCTCAGTTAATGGTCTCCTAGGGGGGTGAAGGCCTGAACGGAACACCAGAGAGTCTGTCTTTGGCCGGTGAATCTTTCCTTGAGGAAGGCTTGCCCAGGCCCAGCAGAAAAGACTGCATTACTGCTGTAATAACTCCATGAAAGCTCCGATGCTGGTCTGGCACTCACGCGCTGTGTGAGGCCTGACATCCAAATCACGGCAACAGTGGTACTAATTTGATATATCTGAGGTTGGAAATGCAATTCTTGAGGGCAGCGAGGTGCTCTAAGATGGAAAGTAAATGGCAAGAGATTGCAGAAATACATAACTTACTTGACTAACACACCGCGTGCACGTTAACAGCACTCACAATGCTGCCAGTGGACGTGTGGACGTGGACCAATCCGCTTTCAGATCCAGTGATTTCAGCCACTGCTGGATTGAGCAGCAGGGAGATGATGTCCGGGGAACAAGTGCAGCCTGTGTATGGACGTGCTGCAGGTTGCAGGCCTGCGTCCGGGTAGCACACTCGCTGGCAGCAGTGAAACAAGTGTCAGTCTGCAGCCAGACCCAGGTAAAGCTGTCAGGAATGTCATCTGGCATGGCTTCTCATCAGCCAGGCCTGCTTCAAGATACAGTGTATGATGTCCGTGTTACCACAAATGGAAGGCCTGCTTCCAAATACAATGTATTCTGTGCGTATACGCACATGGGGCAGGCCTTCTTACTGTTGCAGTATTTGCAGCTAGTGCATGACACATATCATACCTGCTTCCATGTACAAGTCAGGGTACCACTGCTTGGGCCTGGAGCATTCGTATTTGAAGGTAGAGAGCATGCAACACATTGATTTATAGATAGCAGACCTTCTTCCAGATATAATACATGCAGTCAGTGCTGGCCAACCCCCGGCAGGTTGGCTAACTGCGGGGCGATTGGTCTCAAGGCCTGGCTGCTGTGAGGGGTTGGATGCTTCTGGTGGGTTGGTCACAGGGCCTTCTGCAGGACAGGTCCTGAGCTAATCCGCTGCTGCGCACGGCTGAAGGCCATGAGCAGCATGGGGTTGCTGCCTGCAGAGGGCCCAGGCCCTACAGTGAACCACGTAGCTAGGGACTGGCTTCCTGTGGGTGGTTGGAAGCAGAGCCTTGCACAGCGGGCTTGCTTGCCTTAATGTGTAGTAATAAAATATTACTTTACATTAAATAACCCTTACAAATTCACTGAAAACAACAGAGTGCAAAGTAATGCTATAGTTGGTGAAATGTTAAGTGACAACATCGCAGGGAAACAGATGAAAACTCTGCTTCCAGCAAGTGGGATCGCTTTGGCAAAGCATCTGCTGAGTAAAAGCAAACACCCATCATCTGAAGGGGGGCACCTCGGGAGATAGGAGCCAGCCCTGAGATGTGTCGGTCCCCAGGACCATAAATGGCTCCAGGAGGGGGACAGCATGGCCCCACTCCTTTCTTGTGCATGGGCCAACCCCAGGGAGGTGGTGGTCCCCAGGGCTGGGGATCCACGTGGACTCCCTCTTTAATGTTTATTGTACCCCAGGGAGGTAGTGGTCGTTGGAGCCCAGTGGGTCTGCGTAGCGTCTGCACGCACCTGCATTAATATTGACAAGAGCTCCGTGGAGGTGGTGTTCCCTGGGGCATAAATAAGACTTTGTAGGGGGCCCCATGCACCCCCTCCAGTTAAAAAGAAATCTCTTCATAACCACGAGACCTGGCACACATAGGGGCAAGATTAAAAACAAGCATTGGAGACCAAGGTTGTTTTTTTTTTTTTATTCCCTCGATATTCACAAATATTTGCAAATTTTGTGTGAATTTAAGAAACAAACATGAACCCAGGACCAAGACTTGGAGGTTAGGGTATTCAAACCCAGCCCCCTTTTCTTTTTTTGTGTTTTTCTTTTGGAACTCAGATGAAGCTAAGTCCCAAGATGGCTGCCAACAATTCCTGGTTAAAGTTGGCAGAAAATCAGAGCTCTTCAGATCTCTACAAAAGCTCATCATTATTCGCGAAGGCTTCGCAGTCGTAGATACACAATTTTGGATTTTCTTTAATCTCACAAAAACTACTGAACAGATTTACACCAAATAACTGAAACTGTGATCTGTGAACCAAAAGCTACCTTTCTGCCAAATTCAGTGTAATTTCATCCAGCGGTTCGGGCTGCAGATGTGTCTAAAGACTCTATGGTTATTAACATAGGAAATGCACTTTTTTTGACCCCCACACTTTTTTCCAGCCCCCGCTTGACGGATCACTCCAAAACTTTCCATGCACGACTAGAATTACTGGCACACGTTATTTTGGAAAATTTCGTGAAGACCCGTCAAGCGAGGCAAAAGTTATAGGCAAGTCAAAAAACGCTTTCTTTATATATTTATTTTTACACTTACCTGCGAAGTACTTATACATATCCACCTTGCCAGGATGTCCAAAGCCACCCTTGGGAATGACCCTGATGCGTTTTGGCGGCATTCTTTTACTTTGCACCTGGTTACCACCTAATTTGTATTTTGCAATTAGGAAATGCTATGTACATGCTGTTAGGAAACAAAAAATAGGAAATATTTGCGACTTCCTATTTTATGCATTACTTAATACAATTTCTACTGGGTAGAAATCAAATTTTGACTCCGAAAAGGCCTTTGTACATTAGGAACAGCAGTTTTGCATTACTTTATGGCCCAAAATACTGATTGTACATATGGGCCTAATTACTTTACCCCGTACCTGAGCTGTGGGAACTTTTTGCATGGGTACTGAGTCCAGGACATGGTCAAAGGCAATGCTTTTCATCCATTGTGGATACTCTAGGCAGAGATACAGGGCCTGGTTAAAGGACATTACCATCATGCTCGTCAGGCATGAAACTAACTCTATAATTACAAAACATAATACATTTAGTGTACAGAGCAGTGTAAAAATGTTATTGAATCATTTACTATGTGTTATGTTATACAAAAATATAATGTTATGGTTGCCATTGGAAACCTAAAATTACATCTGTTTACATATACAGGCTCAACACACTGTGCATCATTACACACCTGTTATCACACATGACATGAGAAAGGGCATCATTGGTGAAATCACCAGTGACATCATACTGGATATGAAGAACAACACCATTGTAAGCAACATTGTTACATTACAATTGAGATATGTTGGTTCCACATTTATGTGGCGGGGCTAATCTGTGTGTGTCTTTGCTAGAACTACACAATAACAACTGTTAAGTAACTCATAACCAGAGATATACATAATGGCAGATGATTTCCAGGAAATATATAAACACACAGGAGCACAGATTTAAACCCCAGGTCTTACTCACAGAGGAGCATATACACACAGATTCTAGAATTCATAATGAGAATAATAAGAGTTCCACAAACAAACAGAACCACATGCACATCCACCCATCCCCAAATAAAAGAGATACAGATATAAATAGTCCCATGTAGTCCCTAACACACACACAGACAACAACACTAACATAATGGACCCACCGCCTAAATTCATTATGACAAGCAGAACCAGGAAGTGCATGGTTAAACTATATTCGCTCATAGTTTTGTGTTTAATTCCCACAGAAGAGGATGATGACCTTAAAAGCCACTATACATATATCACGAGAGGTTTCAGCAGTGTGCAGTTTGAGGCCAGAACCCCTATGTGAACGTATGCATATTAGTGATCACTACACTAAAATCACCTGGGGAGACTGTTTATGCATGTACTGTGTAAGAAGCATGTTTTTACTATAATTTTTGGGGAAAGGCTGCCTGAAACGCTGATTTCTGTTAGACAGCGGGATCCAATAAGCTTTGACTGAGCTGAAGGATTTTCTTGATAAGCATGGTACCAGGCTAAAGCCCACACCATGTGTTCCTTGTGACATTGTGAACCAATGTAAAAATTTACAGAATCCAGCATAAATTAGTTGCTTATGTCCCTGTTGTGCATACAGGGGCCCTGTATCTTTCAACTGCGGGTCCCCATGTACTGTTGAAATGCTACTGGTATGAGTTGCTTTTGTCTTGGTTATCCGTGCGGCAGGCCTTGTGATCCCCCAATGCTGCGGCTATGATGTACCTGGTCTCTTCCACACTGACCCCACAGAGGGTATGGGAGTACTCTGCTTCCCTCCTTTTCCTCTGCCACAAATTGCTTATTCTCAGCTCCTTAATGGGAATTTGGGGGGGCGGCTGTCTGTGATCTGTGTTCAACCTGTACTTATGGAACAGGGAGGGATGATTCTCAGCAGGCTCTCAACACCAGCCCCATGACCTGGCCAGATACCCCACACCTGTAATGGAATCACAAAAGACAGGGTAGTAATGGCGAACCACTGGAACTTGTACTGAACCCAACGAGGCTCTAAACACTTGGCGTGGGAGTCACAGGAGCTAGGGAAAGTGTGTACCTGTATCTGTGGCTTCCAACTTACTCATTCCAAACCCCTTCATTCATACCCACTGGGTCCTAACTCATACTGCCAAAGTGTGGAAGACATAATGTGACCGATCAAGAAACATTGCACCCTCACTGAAGCCTTTTCTTTGTGCACCCCAGAAGAACTGACATTCCGCCTCTTAATGTTTAGACAGAAGGTGACCTTATTTGAAGCATTTTGGGTACCTTTTTGATTTTTGGTTATCATAAGATCCAATTTGATGGCAATTGCATTTCTTTAATGCCGTTTTTGCCACTGGTCGCAATTAGGAAATCCACTGTACATGCAGTTACTGAATCGCAAACTTGAAATCCCTATTTGCAATTTCCTATTTTACGATTCCCAAAATGTGGGTATTACAAGGTAGAAATCACATTTTGCGATGCCACATATGCCTTTTGTACATACCGAAAGGTAATTTAGCATTTTTCCTAAGAGCCCGAAATAATGATTTGGACCTGTAAGAAATGCAAAATTGGTTCCTACATATGGCCCATAGTGAAGTTAGCCAATGGCTGAAGTGTGCTGACCTATTGCCCATGCTGCATGCTGTAGTGGATAGAAGAAAAATGGGACTCTCACAGTAACTGACAAATGGGTGAAGAGTTCTGACAGAAAGCCCCTATCGTAAAGTATATAATAACATATATATATGTATATAATTTAAATTAAATTAAATGGTCTTAGCTAATGCCAGGCCTAAAGTTACCATTAAGAAAATGGGGTAACCCATAAGGTATGGACCTGGGCATTTAACGATATCAAAACAACAGTGGTCCTAGACCTATTAATTACACAAGTTGACTTAAATCAATAATTTCAACAAATTTAAATAGAGCAACCACAGTCCATCTGCTCTATCGTACTGGAGAAAACTTTTTGTACCACACAAAAAAACCTAAACCACCAACAAAAGATTACTTTTGATTTATTAACTCATTCATCATGTATCCAAATATTTTTTGGTTTTTTAGTTCATATTATACACAGTTACTTAATTTCAAAAACTAATAAAAACATAGAGGTTGCCCGAGAAAAAAGATAGTGCAAAAGAAGTGCTCAGAAGTGTGAACGCAAGTGAACGGAAAGGAAACAAAATTAGAAAGTGTAGAAACAACTATTCACATTATTTACAAAACAATAACAAACTTTCAGCTCAATCATATTTGAACCCTGGCCAACTGATTTGTAGTCTCTTTAAAGGATTTTTCCAATTAGACGTGTGTAGGAGAGTAGGGTCTGCTATCCTATGGTCACCCCAAATTTTTGCTTTTTGCTTCACTGGTTTTCGACTACTGAGGCTGTGGGCCTGCTGATCAGACCCCCAGCCTGCTGTTCTCTCACTAAATTAATGACACATGTGCTATAGGCACATACCAATTGGAAATGGACTCCTTGTCAGCCCCTGTAGAATGCACTATAGGTGCACAGGGCACAGGAGCCACTAAGGCCTACCAGGGGCTGCAGCATATCTTTTGCCACCCCTGGCTGGTTCTTAAATTGACACAACTGGCTGATCACTCAGCTGGGGTAAGGTGGTGTACACACCCCTTGCTTAGATATAGTATACCTATGTCTAAACCTATATCTGGACACATGTAAACCTGTGAGCCACTCCTATAGACAGGCCTCACCAATCCTGGAGGCTGGGTGCTTGGTTTTTATGTGAGATGGAGCTCTAGCATGAGCTGAGCCTGTCTGCAGCCGTCGGGAACAAATCCCTAAGCTGTTTCAGGATAATGCCATACCATATACTATTAAGTGCCTTATAATCCTCGCGGTTATTTAGCAACTCTGGTTTGGCTTTATCAAAACATGTCGTGTAAGGTGTCATACGCTTTGGAATACCATCCCCTCGCCAGTTCTGGCGACGGGGATGGCATTCCACCCCTCTAGAGGGGTAAGACATGTTACTTCACTTTAATGCGGTTGATTTCTCCAAAGGCCTTAAGATCCACAAAATGGATGCCTCTGCCACAGACAAATGTCTGGACCCCTGGAGCTGACCGAAACCCAGTCAAGGGGGTCCTGGACAAAGGGTTTCCTGTCACAGGAGGGTGTCACCGCCCTCCAGACAGGAGATAGTGTATTGTAGCAGGGAGGTTTGAAAGAAACCAGACACTGCCTGGGGCGCACAAGGCTGCCCCTTGCATAATCCGGCCAAACCGGTTCTGGGGCACTCCAGCCCTCGTGCCAGGGCGGCCTGGATCAAAGGAAGGGGGTGTATCCACCCACTTCCTGGGTCCCACCCATAGGAGGGGACCTAGCAGGTAATCACGCCCACCAGATTCGAATAAGAGTGGGAGCAGTGCCAATGCACATCAGATTTCCTGGAAGAAACATTTGAAACGATATTCTGGACCCTTCGCCCTCCATCTCAACGTGGAAGCCCGAAGAATCTCCCTTGTGGTCAAGGAGTGACCACCCTGCAGCAGCAGGCACCATCCAGCCCTCGACGTCTACTTAGTTGCAGTTCCCGCCGGAACTCGAGCGACTGAGATCGACGAGATCAAGCCTGCCCAGCTTCTAACAGCCCGATCCACAGTCCCTGCAAAGCTGAGACCCGTGGAGGCGACCGGAAGCGTGGGGCACGCCATCTTGAAGTGACCACGAGACGCTGACCGTGCAGCCCACGAGTGACCCTCGAAGCTGTACACCGGGGTTTGAGAAGCCCCCACCCTGAGCTACTCCTGAGCCGAAGTTCAGCCCTCCACACTCGACGAGTGCTGCGTGGGGCCCTTTGGCACGATTTGGCTCAACGCGTTGGCCCGGTCACTTGCCAGCTGGCTTGTGGTCCCTGTGCCGACGAACTACAAAAGAAGACTCGTGATTCTGGTTGCTCCAGATTCACACCAGCTCCCCTGAAAGGGAGCCCCGACTCTGACCTTCCTGGTCCGAGTAAGACGCCATCTTCCAATCCCGCGTGGATTGCTCTTACCAAGGCTTGTTTGCTCCAAACCGGAAGCCGACTGCACCGACGGTGAGAGCCTGCGTGGGACAGATCGTGACCTGCTCCTGGACGTCGCAGATGCCCCAGAGCCCACGTGACAGCGAAGAGAAGCGCCTCGACGACCACCTGATTGCGCCCGACATTGCCTGGTTCCGTCCTGGTTCCACCCTGGTCACTGCTGAGTGACCCAGACTCTGTCCCCTCTGCTTTCAGGTACTCTACAACTTGAGTCCACCCTTGGACTCCACCGGACACTTCGTCTTCACCCTGCCTGCAGCCCTTTCAGCTTCAAGCACCAAGAGCCTGCGTGTCAAAACCCGACGCCACTTCGACCCTGTGCACCCACTTCCTGTGGGTGAGGTAACTTTGCTCCGCCGGTGTTCCCACACTGGTGCACACCTCTAGGGTCTGTGTGTTAAGTTTTGTTCCTCTAGGTTCAGCGGAAGTGTCCTTAAACTTTAACTATTTGACTTTTACGCACCATTGGTTAACATTGGTGCATGCGTGCGCTTTCCGCACATCTCCCGAATCCCGAGGGCCATTCCCGACTTCAGCATTGCTTGTCCTGACTGCTCCCAGCGATTCCCTAGGCCCTAGGCCTAACCACTGTTCGAGTGGCCTCTCTTATACCACTTGTTTAGTATATGGTTTGAGTGGCCCCCTGCCCTCATCCATAATTGTGCAACTTTGTATGTTTAAACAGTGCTTTTGATTTAACGCTTGTGCCCCTTTATTCATAAAGAATACTGGGGATTGTTTTTAGTAATAAACACATATATTTTTATAATATATACTTGTGTGGTGTCCTTTCATTTGGTATTACAGGATTGTATGTGGTAAAACAGCTCGCTTAACACGACCTCTTAAGTTAAGCCTTTAGGCTGCTTAGTCCATGCTACCACTAGGATAGCTTGTCTAATAAGGTTGACTTACAACCAGACACCATAAGGGGATTGTTTGGTCAGGTAGTAGGTGGTTCCAGAATTGGAAACATCCCCTACCAGGCCAACTTCTCACATTGGTGAGCAGCGGTGCGGATTTGAGCTTGCTGTTGTTTTACCATTGCAATCTTTATATCAAATTGAAAGATCACATCAAGTACCTCTAGGTACATATAAAATCAAAAGCTTAGCATATTAAGTTCTACTGAACTTAGTAGTTGTAGGTTGAAGGGAGTAGCACACCCCTGACTACAACTCACTAGCAAGGTCCAGTAGGAAAACACTTAGTGTAGGTAAGTGCACCACTTACACCTCACTAGTAACCATGTCCGACACAGGAAAGGCCTCAGGGTCTAGTCCTGTGACAGTTGACCCTACCCAGGCAACTTCTGGATATGACAAACTAACCCGCAGAGACTTGATTGTCTTGTGCAAAGCAAGAGGGTTAAAAAGGGGCAGAAGCCCCACCTGCCTAATCCTGATAGGACTCCTAGAACAGGATGACTTAGAGAGGGCAAAAGCAGCTTCCCTAGATACAGGAACTGAAGGGAACCCCCCTGCAGTTGATCCCCCTGAAGAGGAGGATGATGATGACTTGGATGAGGACTCAGAGGTTGAGGACTTAGAAGTACAGGATCAGGGTAGCCAGGTTCCAGTTGGTAGGCTTAGCCAGGCCAACTTGGACCTACTGGGGAATGGAGAGGGCCAGCACCTCCCCAGAACCCAACATGTGATTCTCCCAGGCAACAGAAGAGTGAGATCTCCCTCAGGGGACTCTCATCTTTCTAGTGCCTCCAGAGAATCAGAGAGAGGCATGAGTGCTTCTCAGAAAGCTGAGCATAGGGCTAGAATGAGGGCTGTCAGACTCCAGATAGAGAGAGAGGAGGTAGCCCTGAGTCAAGCTAAGCTTACCTTAGCTCAAGCTAAACTTGCCTTGGCAAGAGAGCAGAAATTAAGTGGCTTAGATGTCACTGGTGGCAGCAATTTTCCAAGAGAAAAAGACAGGGCCTATGATAATAGAAACCTGACCAAAATTGTGCCCCCCTTTAAAGAAGGGGATGACATCCACAAATGGATGACTGCTCTTGAGAGAGCCTGCATGGTACAGCAGGTTCCTGAGAACCAGTGGGCTGCAATTTTGTGGTACTCCTTTTCTGAGAAAGGGAGGGACAGGCTCCTCACAGTTAGACCTGAGGATGCCAAAAACTACTCTGTTTTGAAGAGTGCTCTCATTGAAGGGTATGGCCTAACCACTGAGCAATACAGGTTGTTGTTCAGAGACACCCAGAAAGCACAGACTCAAGACTGGACTGATTTTGTGGAGTGTGCCACTAAGGCTTTGGAGGGTTGGTTACAGGGAAGTAAAGTTTCAGACTATACAGGATTGTACAATCTTATGATGAGAGAACAGATCCTTAATAACTGTACAAACCAGCTGTTGCATCAATACCTTATTGACTCTGATCTGACCTCTCCCCAAGAATTGGGAAAGAAGGCAGACAAATGGGTCAGAACAAGGATTAAGCAGAAACCCCAGAACCAAGGTGGTGACCAGAAGAAAACAGACCAGAAGGGTGGTAATCAGAATCAGAAAGATAAAGAAAAAGACCAGAAGTCTTCAGGCCCCCAAACTAATAGTAAGGAGGGTGGTTCCCAAAATGGTAACAAGAAGAAGAAGAACAAAGGTCCAAAGACACCTTGGTGTAATACCTGCAAATCAGTTTCACACTGGGGCAGTGAGTGCACCAAGGCAAATCCAGTTCCCACCACTACAGCTCCTAAAGCAACTGCAACCCCAAGTACAGTAAGCAGTGGTGGAACACAGTCCAAGGGTGTAGCTGGGTTGACCCTGGGTATTGAAGTAGGATCTGGCCTAGTCAGAGTCCCTACACAGGCAGTTCTCCTGTATGATGTGGACATTGAGTTGCCCACTGCAGTAAGCCCCACTAACCTGGGCAAATACAGGCAGACTCCCTTAATAAATGAGAAACTGGCTCAAGCTTACAGGGACACCTGTGCTAGTGTCACCATGGTGACCCCTGGCTTTGTGGACCCTGGACAGATTGTACTAGGAGAGAGCTACCTAGTAACCAATGCAAGCAACTCCACTACCTCCCATAGTGTGGCAGTTGTGAACTTCTCCTGGGGAGGGGTTGATGGCCTAAAGAAAGTTGTGGTGAGTGCAGACCTACCAGTAGACTGTCTGTTAGGCAATGACCTTGAAAGCTCAGCATGGTCAGAAGTGGAGTACAGGACTCATGCAGAAATGCTAGGGATTTCAGAGCATGTCCTTGCCATGACAAGGGCTCAGGCTAAGAAGTGCCTTCCTGAACCAGTGGTGGATCTTGAGACAATAGACCAGCCACAACCCAAGAGAAGGAGCAAGAGAGGAAAGGCCTCGCCTTCCACCTTGCCCCAGGTTGAGGATCAGGTTTCAGAGGAAACTGATTCTGCAGTCCAAGAGGAGACTGTCTCTGAGGAGCTTGAACCTGACCAGGTTGAGTTTCTGGGGACAGGGGGACCCTCAAGGGCAGACCTGAGGCAGGCTCAATTAGATTGCCCTTCCCTTGAACCCCTCAGACAGCAGGCTGCTGCTGAGGCTGCTGGGGATGCCCAAGGTACCCATACAGTGTATTGGGATGAGGGACTCCTTTACTCAGAGGCTAGAACCCCCAAGCCTGGCATGACCAGGAGGTTGGTGATACCTCTGCAGTTTAGGGGATTCCTCCTTACCTTGGCCCATGATATTCCCCTTGCAGGACACTTAGGCCAGAACAAGACGTGGGACAGGCTTGTTCCACACTTTCACTGGCCTCACATGTCAGAGGATGTCAAGGAGTTTTGTCGCTCCTGTGTCACTTGCCAAGCCAGTGGTAAGTCAGGTGGCACAACAAAGGCCCCCCTAATACCACTACCTGTGGTGGGGGTCCCCTTTGAGAGAGTTGGAATTGATATTGTGGGTCCAATGGACCCCCAAACAGCATCTGGGAACAGATTCATACTGGTGGTAGTGGATCATGCCACCAGGTACCCAGAGGCTATTCCCCTAAGGACCACCACAGCACCTGTGGTGGCAAAAGCCCTCATTGCAGTTTTCTCAAGAGTGGGCTTTCCTAAGGAGGTACTATCAGATAGAGGGACAAATTTTATGTCCAGCTATCTAAAAGCAATGTGGAAGGAATGTGGGGTAAACTATAAGTTTACCACCCCATATCATCCACAATGCAATGGGCTTGTGGAGAGATTTAACAAGACCCTTAAAGGCATGATAAAAGGATTACCAGAGAAGCTCAGGCGGAAATGGGACATTCTTTTACCCTGCCTGCTCTTTGCTTACAGAGAGGTCCCACAGAAGGGGGTTGGCTACAGCCCTTTTGAACTTTTGTTTGGCCACCCTGTGAGAGGTCCATTGTGTTTGGTGAAGGAAGGATGGGAGTTACCTCTCAAAAAGCCCAAACTAGACATAGTGGACTATGTACTTGGTCTCCGCTCCAGGATGGCTGAGTACATGGAAAGAGCATCCAAAAACCTGGAGGCCAGCCAAGAATTGCAGAAAGCTTGGCATGACCAAAAGGCTGTACTGGTAGAGTTCCAACCAGGACAGAAGGTATGGGTACTGGAGCCAGTGGCTCCAGCAGCACTCCAAGACAAATGGAGTGGACCCTATCCTATTATTGAGAAGAAAGGGGAAGTCACCTACTTGGTAGACTTTGGAACACCCAGGAGCCCTCACAGGGTAATCCATGTGAATCGCTTGAAAGCATTTGTAGACAGGGAGGACATGAGCTTGCTCATGGCCACAGATGGGGAACAGGAGGAAGAGAGTGACCCTCTCCCAGACCTGCTTTCCCAGAACCCTGATGATGGTTCAGTTGATGGAGTAGCCTTGGCAGGCAGCCTCACTGACCAGCAACAGAGGGACTGCAGACAAGTTTTGCAGGCTCACAGGCAAATGTTTTCACTCACACCCAGCCAAACTGACTGGTGTACCCATGTTGTGGACACTGGTGACAGTCTGCCTGTCAAGAATAAGATCTACAGGCAACCTGATCATGTCAGGGATTGCATCAAGGCTGAGGTGCAAAAGATGTTGGAGCTTGGAGTGATTGAGCCATCAGAGAGCCCATGGGCCAGCCCAGTAGTCCTGGTGCCAAAACCTCATACCCAAGATGGTAAGAGAGAAATGAGGTTTTGCGTGGATTACAGGGGTCTCAATGCTGTCACTAGGACAGATGCTCACCCCATTCCAAGAGCAGATGAGCTCATTGACAGATTGGCTTCTGCCAAGTTTCTGAGCACATTTGATCTGACAGCTGGCTACTGGCAAATCAGACTAGCTGAGGAGTCAAAAGCCAAAACAGCATTCTCTACCCCTAGTGGACATTATCAGTTTGTGGTAATGCCCTTTGGTTTGAAGAATGCACCTGCCACTTTTCAAAGGTTGGTGAACCAAGTCCTTACTGGGTTGGATGACTTTTGTGCAGCTTATCTGGATGATATTGCTGTCTTTAGCTCCACCTGGGAGGATCACCTGATCCACCTGAAGAAAGTTTTGGAGGCCCTGCAAAAGGCAGGCCTAACTATCAAGGCCACAAAGTGCCAGATAGGGCAGAGTAAGGTTGTATACCTGGGCCACCTAGTAGGTGGAGGCCAGGTTCAGCCACTGGAAAGCAAAATCCAGGCCATACAGGACTGGGCTCCTCCAGTTACCCAGACACAAGTCAGAGCCTTCTTGGGCCTGACTGGGTATTACAGAAAGTTTGTGAAAAACTATGGGTCTATAGTGACACCATTAAATGACTTGACATCCAAGAAGATGCCAAAAAAGGTTCAGTGGACAGTTAGCTGTCAGAAGGCATTTGAAGACCTGAAGAAGGCCATGTGCTCTGCACCTATCCTAAAGAGTCCTGACTACTCCAAACAGTTCATTGTTCAGACAGATGCTTCTGAGTTGGGGGTGGGAGCTGTACTCTCACAACTTAATCAAGATGGTCAAGACCAGCCAATTGCTTTCATTAGCAGGAGGCTAACCCCAAGAGAAAAACGTTGGTCAGCCATTGAGAGGGAGGCCTTTGCTGTGGTTTGGGCATTAAAGAAGTTGAGGTCCTACTTGTTTGGAACTCACTTCCTGGTGCAAACAGACCATAAGCCCCTCTTATGGCTTAATCAGATGAAGGGTGAAAATCCCAAACTGCTCAGGTGGTCCATTTCCCTACAGGGGATGGACTTTACAGTGGAGCACCGCCCAGGGACTGACCATGGTAATGCAGATGGTCTCTCCAGGTACTTCCACTTAGAACATGAAGACTTATCTGGTCAAGGTTAGTTTAATGTCCCTGCGTTTGGGGGGGGGTTGTGTAGGAGAGTAGGGTCTGCTATCCTATGGTCACCCCAAATTTTTGCTTTTTGCTTCACTGGTTTTCGACTACTGAGGCTGTGGGCCTGCTGATCAGACCCCCAGCCTGCTGTTCTCTCACTAAATTAATGACACATGTGCTATAGGCACATACCAATTGGAAATGGACTCCTTGTCAGCCCCTGTAGAATGCACTATAGGTGCACAGGGCACAGGAGCCACTAAGGCCTACCAGGGGCTGCAGCATATCTTTTGCCACCCCTGGCTGGTTCTTAAATTGACACAACTGGCTGATCACTCAGCTGGGGTAAGGTGGTGTACACACCCCTTGCTTAGATATAGTATACCTATGTCTAAACCTATATCTGGACACATGTAAACCTGTGAGCCACTCCTATAGACAGGCCTCACCAATCCTGGAGGCTGGGTGCTTGGTTTTTATGTGAGATGGAGCTCTAGCATGAGCTGAGCCTGTCTGCAGCCGTCGGGAACAAATCCCTAAGCTGTTTCAGGATAATGCCATACCATATACTATTAAGTGCCTTATAATCCTCGCGGTTATTTAGCAACTCTGGTTTGGCTTTATCAAAACATGTCGTGTAAGGTGTCATACGCTTTGGAATACCATCCCCTCGCCAGTTCTGGCGACGGGGATGGCATTCCACCCCTCTAGAGGGGTAAGACATGTTACTTCACTTTAATGCGGTTGATTTCTCCAAAGGCCTTAAGATCCACAAAATGGATGCCTCTGCCACAGACAAATGTCTGGACCCCTGGAGCTGACCGAAACCCAGTCAAGGGGGTCCTGGACAAAGGGTTTCCTGTCACAGGAGGGTGTCACCGCCCTCCAGACAGGAGATAGTGTATTGTAGCAGGGAGGTTTGAAAGAAACCAGACACTGCCTGGGGCGCACAAGGCTGCCCCTTGCATAATCCGGCCAAACCGGTTCTGGGGCACTCCAGCCCTCGTGCCAGGGCGGCCTGGATCAAAGGAAGGGGGTGTATCCACCCACTTCCTGGGTCCCACCCATAGGAGGGGACCTAGCAGGTAATCACGCCCACCAGATTCGAATAAGAGTGGGAGCAGTGCCAATGCACATCAGATTTCCTGGAAGAAACATTTGAAACGATATTCTGGACCCTTCGCCCTCCATCTCAACGTGGAAGCCCGAAGAATCTCCCTTGTGGTCAAGGAGTGACCACCCTGCAGCAGCAGGCACCATCCAGCCCTCGACGTCTACTTAGTTGCAGTTCCCGCCGGAACTCGAGCGACTGAGATCGACGAGATCAAGCCTGCCCAGCTTCTAACAGCCCGATCCACAGTCCCTGCAAAGCTGAGACCCGTGGAGGCGACCGGAAGCGTGGGGCACGCCATCTTGAAGTGACCACGAGACGCTGACCGTGCAGCCCACGAGTGACCCTCGAAGCTGTACACCGGGGTTTGAGAAGCCCCCACCCTGAGCTACTCCTGAGCCGAAGTTCAGCCCTCCACACTCGACGAGTGCTGCGTGGGGCCCTTTGGCACGATTTGGCTCAACGCGTTGGCCCGGTCACTTGCCAGCTGGCTTGTGGTCCCTGTGCCGACGAACTACAAAAGAAGACTCGTGATTCTGGTTGCTCCAGATTCACACCAGCTCCCCTGAAAGGGAGCCCCGACTCTGACCTTCCTGGTCCGAGTAAGACGCCATCTTCCAATCCCGCGTGGATTGCTCTTACCAAGGCTTGTTTGCTCCAAACCGGAAGCCGACTGCACCGACGGTGAGAGCCTGCGTGGGACAGATCGTGACCTGCTCCTGGACGTCGCAGATGCCCCAGAGCCCACGTGACAGCGAAGAGAAGCGCCTCGACGACCACCTGATTGCGCCCGACATTGCCTGGTTCCGTCCTGGTTCCACCCTGGTCACTGCTGAGTGACCCAGACTCTGTCCCCTCTGCTTTCAGGTACTCTACAACTTGAGTCCACCCTTGGACTCCACCGGACACTTCGTCTTCACCCTGCCTGCAGCCCTTTCAGCTTCAAGCACCAAGAGCCTGCGTGTCAAAACCCGACGCCACTTCGACCCTGTGCACCCACTTCCTGTGGGTGAGGTAACTTTGCTCCGCCGGTGTTCCCACACTGGTGCACACCTCTAGGGTCTGTGTGTTAAGTTTTGTTCCTCTAGGTTCAGCGGAAGTGTCCTTAAACTTTAACTATTTGACTTTTACGCACCATTGGTTAACATTGGTGCATGCGTGCGCTTTCCGCACATCTCCCGAATCCCGAGGGCCATTCCCGACTTCAGCATTGCTTGTCCTGACTGCTCCCAGCGATTCCCTAGGCCCTAGGCCTAACCACTGTTCGAGTGGCCTCTCTTATACCACTTGTTTAGTATATGGTTTGAGTGGCCCCCTGCCCTCATCCATAATTGTGCAACTTTGTATGTTTAAACAGTGCTTTTGATTTAACGCTTGTGCCCCTTTATTCATAAAGAATACTGGGGATTGTTTTTAGTAATAAACACATATATTTTTATAATATATACTTGTGTGGTGTCCTTTCATTTGGTATTACAGGATTGTATGTGGTAAAACAGCTCGCTTAACACGACCTCTTAAGTTAAGCCTTTAGGCTGCTTAGTCCATGCTACCACTAGGATAGCTTGTCTAATAAGGTTGACTTACAACCAGACACCATAAGGGGATTGTTTGGTCAGGTAGTAGGTGGTTCCAGAATTGGAAACATCCCCTACCAGGCCAACTTCTCACAACGTGTGTCTGAAAATTATTTGGCACTATATACAATTCTTAGGTTGGTCCAAGGGTAATGAATGGTAGTGTCGACGTTTCGACTCGTCTTATACCCAACCGGTGATTTGAACCTTGGGATTGCGAGTCTTCATCAGGACTGGAGAATGTACGTGGGCAACCAAGGGATAATAATAACCCCTTCAATAGGATGAAAAGCAAAGGGACGTGGTCCTGAATTCCAACTTCCTATTAATACTTCTTATTATGTGGATTCCATTGTTACCACATCTCGTTGAGGTTTCCAAATGTCATACAGGCACCATGGTAAAAGATTTACCTTGGAAAATTGGGTGATTCGCAATTTCTCGAAAGCTCCAGTCTTTAAGTCAGGTAGCTTATCAGATCATAGGCGTGCCTATTCCTCGGTTCGTGATTCTACAATGGAGGAAGGGAGAGGCACTTTCTCGAAAGCTCCAGTCTTTAAGTCAGGTAGCTTATCAGCTCATAGGCGTACCTCTTCCTCAGTTCGTGATTCTGTCTATCTGTGAATACAACCGGTCAACCTCGCCTGCTCCGTGGACGCCTAAAGTTACAGCAGTGAAGAAACAAACAAGGAAGTGTGCCTATGAGCTAAGCAATTTATTGAGTGATAATTCAGTGTAATTTTGAGAAGTAACATTTTTAAGACCAAACTGGCTATTCTGTGACTCTGGCATTTTTCCGATAGGCTTCAGGATGGTGGGCTGATTTCAGAACTGGATGGACGGCACCATTCCACTCGCTTCCTTTTGCAGTGAGAGGCTGGTTTGAACATTTTTGCTAGGGATGTGTTTGGTTTCTCATCCGACACTGAAAATAGGTATTTATTAATGCATTGGGTGGACTGCCTATGTATAAGATATTGGTGACAACAGACCTTGCAGACAGCTGTGCAGTCAAGCCAGACCAAAAAGGATCTGAAACTCAAAAAACATGAGTTATTGACCTGAACTAATAATAGGAGGAAATTCAAATGTGGTATATTACACAATATTTCGCCATAATGAAAACCAGATCACACAAGAAGGATTAGTTTGAATCAGTTCTAATTTAACAATCGTGTTCACAGATAAATGTAATTTTGAAATAACTCAGTTATGGTTACGACAGGCAAAAACATATTTGTGATGATAAATGTATTTCCAACCCTCTGAAGAGTTTTAGCTTCATGCAGATGCTCTCTGCTACTAGGTAGGCGAGTGTAAATCAAATCATAAAGCTTTTATTCCTTCTAGCTGTCTATCAGACAATAATATTTCGAGTGAGAAGTCAAAGAACAAAACGGCAAGTGCCCGACCTGGTCTGGAAGTGAAAGAGAAGATAAACAGTGGATCGCGATATATTCAAATATACTTTCTACTGTTTACGCAGACACCAGATTGTCTTTATGTTTCAGATAATAAATGTAGTCTGAATTGATTACGTTGATGGGTACATAGGACAGCAGGTATGCACTGATCATTTATGCCGTCTTGCTACAGAGCATTGTAATCAATTTTAACTTACATGTAGTAAGAATTGGCTTCGGAATTGCCGCTTACTTCATGATGTGTTGGCTTTCATGTGTATTTTATGTTCCTGTGTTCCTGTGTCTGACTTTGCCTCTGATTCCTATATTTACCCCACCCAGAAAAGAATTTAGGGCCAGATATAAGAACCTTTTTTTGTGTTCGCAAATGGCCACCATCCCTGTGACGTTAGCAATTCCAAGTGGGTTGCAAACTGAGACCTATCTCATTAATATTCATGAGGTAGGTCTATTTGCGACCCAGTGGGAATCGCAGAAAGTGTAAAACACAATTTTGTACCTTAGTGTTTGCGATTACCAAATAGTTAATAGCAGAAATTCGCAATTTGGTAATCACAAAAAATAAGCTTCATACATCTGACCCCCAACTGTACCCTTCCACTGCTAATATCAGGAAATATATTTTCTTTTTTTTTCATGTTTTTAACAGCATTTGACTTTTAGCATTTTTTTTATGTGTTACAGTATTTGACGTTTAGCACTCAATGTGACCCTTTCTTACTCCCCTCATTTGTCTCTCACTGGACTAGCCCTGCCCTGCCTCCTTCGTCATTCTTTTCACTTCCCCCCACCTCATTATCTCCTGTGCTCTTGCTCCCCTTATCCATTCCTCTTTCCCTGCTCTGTCTCCACTTTCTCTCCGTGATTGCCACCTAATATTATCCTCTGCAGGGCTCTCACTGCTCCAGCCCATCCATTTTCTCCTGCTGTTTCCTGCATCTCTCATTCCCTATGATCGGTGATGCGCATCTTCCTCCCCGGTGCTCTTGCTGCTCCTTACCCTCCCTTTTCACTCATTTGCACCTTTCTGTTTCTCTGTAATAGCTACCCTAATACCCAGTGCTCTCACTGCTCCCACTTCCCCCTTTTCCCCGCTCTCCCCATGATCTATGCCACACCTCTTACTCCTCCCCAGTGCATTAGTTGCTCCCACATGTCCCTTCCTCAACTCTTCCCTGTGTCGTAATGGCGGGATGTAGGTGGGCAGTAGGACCCTGCTCACGCAGAACTACAGGGGACAACACTTTCCGACAGGGGTGGTGAGTCGGACCCAGGCGCGACCTACATCTGCACAAAGCCATTAGCCTACCCTGGTCACGCCGTGCCAGAGATACTGACGTGACGTTGGGACTCCACCCTGAGTGTGCTACACTTTAGTGGTGTCCATCGCAACATCGGGAGCTCACCCCAAGTGTGTACTACAGGTTGTGACTATGACTACATGTGGTTTCAGGAACCTATCTTGGCCATGCTGGAGTGAAGCAGTAAGCACTGCCAACTAGACATCAAGAGGCCATCCCGAGTGCGCACTACAGACAGAAACTACGACTACACGTGGTCTCAGGAGGCTACCCTGGCCATGCTGGAGTGAAGCGGTAAGCACTGCCAATATGCTGTGGCACTCCCTACTCCTGTTCGAGAATCCCACTACCATCCCTTTGCACTCCATGAGATCTCATGAGAGTGTGAATCTCTCAGTGGCCATTTTAAAGTCAGGCTCATTGTCCTATATGCTTCAAGGGAATTTCGGTGGCTAATTTGAAGTCGGGCGCCCCTACTGGTTCCTTTTACAGACGATAACTGCCAACATCGTGAAACACTGTATTTTGCATTTTTCCAAGCAGGTGGTAGTAAACACATCAGCAATAGGAATTATACACAACTGATTGTGACAGCCATGGTCGACAATGGCAATCAAAGCCCGTTCCCAAGTGCTCTATTCCGACGCCCTCTGCCTTTTGATCTCTCTAAGTCCCAAACGAAGGGTGCTCGGTGGGAGAACTGGATCAGGCAGTTTGAACACTATTTGCATGCCAACCTGCAAAAACTACACAGATAATGAGGCCAGGGATTTATTCTTAAACCTAGTCAGTGATGATGTGGAAGGTTTGCTCGGAAAATTCCCATCAGAGTCAATTACTACCTACAAAGGCCTATTGAAATGTCTTATAGACAGACAGAACAGCGACTTCGAAAGGTACACATTCAACACAGCAAGTCATTGAGCAGATGAGTCCTTCGATGACTTTGCGACCCAGCTGCGCAAACTAGTGACTTCCTGTGTTTCATAAACTTCACAACAGGGCAGCAAGAAAGTTGTGCACCATGGAAGAAAATCACTCAACTGTGTTTCACACAAAAATACTGAAAGAAACATACGCACTAGACAAAATATTGACCATGGCAAGGACAGAAGCCAGGGCCAGATTGTATGCCATCTAAATGGAAAATGGGAGAAAGTCGGGGGCAACAGTAGACCTGACAAGTCAACGCCACCTCTGAACAAATCTGGGAGAGCGTGCTATTGCTGTGGACTGGAGTACCCACATGTTGGTGCCTGCCTGCCCATGGGACAGAAATGCCAAAAATGCAATAGAAACAATCCTTTGTGAGTGTCTGCCTCAAACCTTTTTTTATGGGGTAATCCCATTAGAGTTTAATAATATGAATGTACATGTACTGTATGCTTTTATGATTGTTATTTTTTAATAATCGAATAAAGCTTTGAAACTTGAACTTGGGTGTCACAGAGAGAGGGCAATCTGCCAGGGCACGAACAACATCGAGTCGACATGCACAGCTCATGGAAACATACAATTGCAGCCCCTCAACAGATTCAGAATCTCATTGCGGATGCCCTGGCTCCAGAAAGACCTTCAGAACATGAACAGTTAGTGGACGAACAGTAAATTTGGAAACCCGCCATGGCGGATGTCCAAGTAGGGACGAACACAACACGATTTGTACTCGACAGCAGAGCCATATGTAACATCATGTGTGTGTCAGAGCATGACAAAATAGAACACAAACCTTCTTTGTCAATGTTTTCAAATGGGGTGAAAAACACCCCATAATAATAATGGGAACATTTGTGGAGATGCTCACATACAATGGAACGTCTGTGCAGGAAGAGCTGAACGTCTTAAAGGGAGACATCCTAGCACTGTGTTTGTTCAGCAATGTCATGGCTCAACTCATGGGCCTCCTGGCCATGATATATTACATGTCTCAGCATCACAGCATCTTGAAAGACTACCATGCACTCCTAAAACGGCTTGGTAAGCTGTAGGACACGCAAGTCACCCTTCACATCAACGAAGCAGTCAAACCGTTGTCTCAGAATAACCGCAGAGTTCCAGTGCACCTCCAGCCGCAGGTACAGGAAGAACTAAAGAGTCTACTAGCCCAAGATATCTTTAAGCCTGCTGAAGGACCAACTCTATGGGTGTCTCCCATTGTGGCCGTGTCAAAGAAAAACACACATGATATGCATCTGTGTCCACATGCATCTACCGAACACAGCCATCAAAAGGAAACCGCACCAAGGCCACTAACTGAATTACATGATTGGCTGCCTCCAAGCTAGACCTATTCAAAGGATATCACCAGCTGGAACTTGACCTTCAGTCACACTACATTACCACATTCTCCACTCACCTGGGGCTGTTCAGCTACAAGCATTTAAGCTGCGGGGTGTCATCTGCAGCTGAAATATTTCAAGAGATGATGCGAAGAGTGATAAGGCTGATAAAGAAAATGTCTAAACTACAGCAACGACATTCTGGTATTTGGTTGTGCAAACGAAGAACATGACAGGGCACTGAGGGATGTATGTAGTCAGCTAGAAAAAGTAGGACTGAAGCTGAATGCAAATAAATGCATGCTGGGAAAGGGAGAACTCATCTTTTTTGGGCACATTTTCTCCGGGAAGGGAATGCAATGGACTCAAGTAAAGTTAAAACACTGTGCAAAACACAACACCCAGTAGATGATGTAAAACTTAGGTCTTTTCTAGAACTGGCAACTTACTGTGCTCGCTACATAAAAGATTTTTGCACAGTGAGCACTCCACTTTGGGAACTCACCAAACAGGGGCAACTGTTCCTGTTGACCTCAGAGTGTGACAAGGCTTTCTAGGACATTCGGCATGCCGTAACGGCTCTGGGCAACCTCGCTAACATCCCTATGCACTGACCTCACGGTGAATGTCAGCCCAGTGGGGTTAGGAGCCATTCTCACCCAACACAGGCCTGGATGAGACTCATCGAGATGCATTGTTGCGTATGCAAGCAGAAGTCTGACAGACGTATAAACAGCATACACTCAACCGGAGAAAGACAGCTTAGCAGTGGTGTGGGAATGTGAGCACTACCACATGTCTGTATATGGGAACATTCTCCATTGTGACAGACCACTTTGCACTGGTCACGATATATGGCAACCTAAATGCAAAAATTCCACTGTGCATCGAGAGGTGGGGGATATGCTTGATGGGTTACGATTTCAAAATTGTCCACAAACGAGGAAAAGAACAAAATCCTCTACAAAACAGATGGTGTCCATAGCTGAAGAGTACCTTAAATTTGTGCTGCGACAAAACACACATGCTGCAATTACGGTGGAGGACCTGGTACAAGAAACAATGGCCAATGTCATGCTGGCAGCGGTCAAAACACTCATACGGCAACAGAGGTGGAGACATGTGAACAGCAATAGTCCATTCAGGGAAGGAGTCAGGAGAGAGGAAATAATTGCATTCAAAGAAGTGTAGGAAGAACTGTCTGAAAAAGAGCAAGGGCTCCTTCTTTGAGGTACCAAAATAGTCATACCGCAGAATCTCGACAGCAGACAGTCAGCCTTGCACATGAGAGTCACAGAGGAATGGTAACAACAAAGAAAATGCTGACAGAAAAAGTATCGGTCCCGCCTGTCTGGTAGAGGATATGATCACGAACTGTCACCTCTGTCAGATCAAAGGAAAACCATCCAAGCCGGAGCCACTATGCATGTCTGACCTCCCAATTCTGTGCGGTCGACAGTGGCCACCGACTTCTATGAGCCATTGGACACTGATGGATAACTACTGGTCATCATTGATGAGTACTCCTGTTTCCCCATAGTGTGACAGGTGTCGTCAAAATCGGCAGCAGCAATACTACCCATTCTAGATGACAAATTTGCAGCTTAGAGCTCCTCTGTAATGCTTAAAACAAACAATAGACCCCCTTCTTGGGGGAAGAAATTCGCAAATTCATGGCCTACGTAAAATGACACCATTATGGCCACAAAGCAATGGCATGGAGGAACACTTAATGGGCAGCATAAAGAAAGCAGTCCAACAAGCAAAGCTGGCATAGATCTTAGTCGGACAAGCCCTGTGCCAAGTACTTTGAGACTATCGCAAAATCGCACACAGCTCTACAGGGCGGTGCCCATCAAAATTGGTACTGGAGAGAACAAGCAGGGCCTGTTTAGCCCAGCTGGAAAGCTATGCCCCACCAGAGCACAGCAACATTGCCACGCGTGACCAAGAGGCCAAGAGAAAAATGAAGAGACAAGCAGACACACAACGTCACACAACAACCTCTGAACTGAAGCCTGGCGATCTGGTCTTTGTGTGCCAACACCAGACACAAAATTCAGACAGCCTCTTCTCTAGCCAGACACTGAAGAGAACAAACTTCAAAGGGACGATGATCAAAGCAGTAGCGGGATCTCACTCCATCACCAGGAAGGAGCTCTCGCTTCAAAGAGTTTAGAGTGTCAGATGACGATGAAACCGCAACCAGAGGGCTGCAGGACCCAGTTCCTCCAAGTGGTGATGGCCTCTCAGGGGGACAGACTGTGTAAGAGGAGTGAGGCTCCCAGAGACCCTTTGGAAAAGAGAGCCTGCGCCTCATGACAGTGACGCAGAAGCCCAAACGACTGATTGAAGAACTGTGATGCACAAGTAACTGAAGGACAATGATGGAGAACATCTGTTTCTTGGCATCAGCTTCTCTCTCTTCATCTCTCTCTCTCTCTCTCCATCCCTATCTGCGGGGAACGTGCCTATTTTGTTAAAAAAAAGAGGTAAGATGTTGTTACAGTGGGATGTAGGTGGACAGTATGACCCAGCACACACCGGGCTGCAGGGGATGACTGGACACCGGACACTGCTTCCAGTCAGCAAGGAGCGAGGCAGGGACTGGACACTTGCAGTGGGGACATGAGTCAGGGAGGAGATATCTGCGGGAGCAGGACTTCTGACCAGGATTAAATGAACCTTTGAGCTCTCCAAATAGCTGCCTCATGTTTTCCTTTTGGTACCTGGGCTCGGAGACACAACACCCTCCACATCTCTTTCCCCAGTGATCCTCATCCCTGGTTTCAGCTGGCTGTGTGGGAAGGATAGGCCTGAAGATTCCATGCTGAGGCCATAGATGTATCTGTTAACAGCGGTATGAGAATATGCGAGGAGTGATCAATAGTTTGATATGTTCTCTAGGGGAACTCCCCTAATAGAGTCAGTGGGCTTCACTTTCTAACCCCATGGCAACAAGAACTGAGTCTATGTGCCACTTTGAATCATAAATCCAGTTAAAATGTAACACACATCCAACCCACTGATCAATCTTGTGCAGAAATGTTTACTGGTAACCGGTTTTGTAGTGTATTTTGTAGTGTGGTGGGCTGGTTTTTTGACTGTGTGTAGACTGGTGTTGTAAACATATTTATAACAAGAATTGGCATAGCCAATAGGTCTCGCTTTTGGGACCTTATAAGTGTTTAGCTAAGCAACACTTGATGTTGTTGCCCCAAGGATATTGTGCTGGATAACTAAACACTTATAAGGTCCCAAAGGCGAGACCTATTGGCTATGCCAATGCTTGTTTATGTAGAGACAGGAAAGGTGGGAGAGTGAAACACCCTGTACATTGCGAACAGACGTTTCTAAGCCTTTTGCACAAGGGCAGCACACTGGTGGTTATATTAAGCTCATCTGGAAAATGCTTATAGTACAAAGTGCATTTTCTTTAGGATTTTCTGAATAGATGGCATGTTAGTGTTGAACCTTAAGATACCTGGAAGGCTATGCCAAAGCCCCTGAGCTTCGCATGACATGAAAAGAAATCAACATATTTATAAGATCCCACATTCGCTTTATCACCTTGAAAAATGAACCATTATTCATATTTGCACACAATGCAGATATTTTCAGAAAAAAAGCTGAACTGTATTTCTAATTTGATTTCTTTAATTAAACGGCAGATGATTAACCGGTTTTAAAGATCACAAAGATGTCCCTGAATGATGATTATAGTTCACACATACTGGGAACTATTCCATTATTCTACAACCTGCCACGATTGACTCACATTTTAACAGCAATTTCTAATTTAATTTATGCGAACCAGCTTAAATTACATTACAAAATTTACGACGCGTAGAACAGGACCGGACTGGCTACCGGGCAGTTAGGAATGCTGCTGAGCTGGGGGGTGATTTCGTTAATGGGGACCTGCGTGAGCTAAACAAAATTCGTTTTGCTTTCAGTATTTCGCAGGACACGCAGGTCTCCATGGACGAAATCAGCCTCCACTGCAGTAAAATCAGGCAGCAGCCCGGCAGCATTCCTAACTGCCCAGTAGCCAGTATGGCCCTGGCGTAGAAGAGTATAAATTCCTAACGCAACTAGAATTGACTCTTTTGAAACACATGATGTCCACGTGGTCAGAACCACGATGCAGAAGCCACGTGCATTATTGCCTTCAGTTTCAGCTTCTCAGAGACTCGGCTAATCATTAGTCCTCTAAGAAAGGTAGATAACTGAGTGGGGCGATTCTCTCCTGGCAATATAGTGCGATTACTCATGCCTGCCGGTGGTGATATACATGACAATTACGTCGCCAGCATGACCAGGATTGATAATGCAGCGCAAGGAGACAAGCAAAGTATGGAAATTCCACACAGAAGGAAACCGGCGATTAGCCGGAAATAACTACATTTTAATGAAGCCCTCCTTCAGGTGAAATAGGATTTAAATGAAAGCAGCCATTCAAAATGACCTATTTTTATGTTCTACCTAGGGAAAAAGAACATGACAAATCGGAAACACCATGGTAGAAACACTGTGAAGGTCGGAGAAGGAAAAGAAAGAAATGTACATTATTTCACTCGAAGTAGCAAAATGTGTCGAAGTCAATTTAAATTCAAATGAGGATGAAGCCGTACTGTTGCACCAGAAACAGAACAATAGCGTCGTATCTAATAAAGAATGATCTGGTCCCGAGCCATTAGTCTGCCGTTGAGAGAAAACAGAACATTCGAAATTATGTTAACGCATATGCTAAAAGTAACAAGCATTGGCCGTGAAAGTGACTCGTGTGTGCATGACGAGAGAGTTAATGAGCCATGATGAGCAGATGGCGGCTTTGCGGGTGAACGCACGCGTAACCCCAAGCTTGAGGCCAGCAAAAGCGTGTAGTCGGACTTTTAAAAGCCTCCTAACTAAATGTCTCGCCAGAACAGCGCATGCTCTTGCTCAGACGAGACCTAAAAAAAAGACTAGGCGGCAGTAGCAAGCAGTCCTGTGCATGCTGTGGATGCTCTTGTCTCATCGCACGCAGAGTGAACGGCCCAGGGAAATAGCAGTTTGTGAATAGAAGAGCAGGAATGTGTCAGTGTTTTTGCCTTTCTGATTGGAAAACAGCATAGTGAATTTAACCTTTGCATGTCTCTAAGAATACCAATCACATTTCCCAGCAAAAGCAAAAATAACTGTGTTTTCCCACTATAAATGTCGGCTACTTTTTTGCTACCCAGTTCATAACTGTGGGGCACCTTAATTTTGGTGCCCAGGCCAACTTTCTTCCCCAGTCCAACCCTGAGCTTTTTCCAAAACGAGGGTAGAGCCTTTAATCCCGCAGACACTATGGTACTTTACAAGAATATGAAATTTGGTGCATGTACAGTACTGGGGAACGTGTTGCAGAAGATTAACCAATGTAAAAGGCAAACACAAACTTCGAACAAACACACCACTACCTCAGCATATGGACTAACACTATAGAAAAGGCTTACGAGAACAAAGTAAAATGGCAAGGAATGTGAAATATATATATCTGCTGATGCCAAGAATTATGTAGAAAACAGTGGGTCTCCCAAACCGACCCTCTCAAGGGATTCCGAACAGCAATTTCAGACAAGGCAAACATGACAAATTTGCTTAAAGTGCCTCTCGGCAGATTTGCCAGGGCCACAAACATTTTGCATTATACCACCTGATACTATGAATGATTATGGGCTCCTTTACAGGCTTTTAAGCCACATAGTGATGTGCCCTTCAAGGAAGCTACATGTAGATAACTTCTAAATTGGAATTTAAAAGCAATAACCATGAGTTTTCAACATTGCATTTATAATATGGAAATCATAAATCTATGACTCAATTCGGTAATTATAAATCTACTGCCAGTTATGAGGGATTTAGTAATAAAACATGAATTAGTTATTAAACAAGCAGGCAAATGTAATACAAGCACACAGCTCTGAATAAATGGAGGAGGTAGCACTTGGCAAAGCCTTCGGGATAAATGAGATTATTAATGGAACATTATAAATATTTAGAGCATGCAATGGTAGTCTGAATGAATTGTAAAGACAAACTAACACGCAGCCTGGGCGGAAGCAGCTGTAACCAATCCGTTTTATCTTTTCATTTTCATTTGAGATGATAATGAGGTGCTAAAGGCAAAACAGGCCAGATACCACTTATCATGCACCGAGTTTGTGAGCAATATGACGTCAATGTCACGCTTGGATTTCCGCGAAGACATGAGAAGCAATGATTTTGAGCGTTTATATTCTAGACATAAAGACACATTCTGTTCTAGGAATAGGACCAGTGATAAAAAAACAAATTATCAATGTGGCCACTGTTGGACGGCAGAGTGTTGCTTACTCCCAACCCATCTTGCCCTCCAATTTCCTATATTTCAAATTCTTCTGACCCTGTCAATTATGTTTCTGAGTGAAACAAAGTGGGTGTACTGAACCTATGTCACACAGCTACTTTGCTTCCAGGTCTGTGCTCAAGTAATGCTGCATTACAAAGTGCAACAGGTTGATTAATTGAATGTTGAAATATTTGTAATGCACTCTCATAACAAAAAGGCTTCATGGGGCTTACAATTCCAGGTGGTAAAGATAACCAGCCTAGTCCCAATTAATAAAAAAGAAGGCACTTTATAGCTTTAATAGAAATAAAAAGTATTTTAGTAGTTCACAAAGGGACTGGGAGTTCATTTTGCATATTTGAGCCAAGCTGGATCTCGCAATGTTGTGAAGAAACACACCTTGCAGGCACCCTAAGAGGCAGGAGTTATTCAGCACAAAGCAGGTGCACCAGGCAGAGACACTTGAATACGAGTGTCTATTCGACTGCCAATAAATGTTGGCTACGGCAAGCACTAACAACATTGTCAAACTCTGCTGATGCAATGATGACTCTTGTTGCAAATTATTGGATTCTCTAGATCTTGACTATGGCATACACCAGCAATTGTAAGTACATGCCATTGCAGTAATTTAGCTTGGACAGCACACATGCTTGAGGAAGGTAGGGGAAGATCTCCTTCAAAAGGCGCAGCTGTGCAAACAAAGCTCGAACACTGACTCAATCTGTACATTTAAAGAAAGATCCTGATCTAAAGGAACTCAAAATATTTCACTTCTAGTTCCTGAGTAGGAGGATAGCTGATCTTCCCACAAATCTCTCCTTTTCACTAGAATCATTGGTTCTGTCTTACTAGCATTACGTTTCAGGAAGCTGAGGCACTTCCTTTGCTGGATGGCTCACAGACACTTGAAAGAGAGAGAAAGGGGTCTCTTTATCCAAGCAAATGATAAACGGCCTGTCAATTGCATAAAAGATGGCAAAATAGCTAAACTTTCAAAATTGTGGGTATAGCCTGCACACCAGTCTAATCCATTTAATCAAATACTCTGTATATAAACTGAAGTTTATCTGTTGTGTGCTACCTTGGGACCTGACCAGCACATGGCAGGTTAACAAACAATAGCGGTGTGTACCAACCTGTCACACACATCAAGGTGCACAACACGTGCCCCTAAAAGTTCAACAATTAGGTAAGCTTGTTCATCAATAATTGTATGCAATTGTATTGCAGTTTAGTTCAATTTTTTATGTTTTTGTTATTCGCAACCAATATATCTGAATGTTGCACCTTTAAAACACACAATGATCATGATACATTTCTCTCCTTACATTGTATTACCACCAAAAATCCACATGAAATATTCAATGCCATGTCCCCAATGCATTTCGGGAAAGTCCCTTCGTCATGGGAATTCTAAAAATGACAAATAATACATATGTTTGATCATGTACAATACACAAGAAGTCTTAAGAACATAACAGGATCTCTATCCCATTTGGGCTCATGCATGAGTACTTGGTGTGAGTGCTCATAATTGGCAGTGGCTATACAGTGATTGCTGTTGCTCCCAAAGTGCTCCTGGCGTTATTAGATATTATGCGCTCATGCAAAAATTCAAATGTGTCAAAGTAACCATGCTTGGTAGGTTAACCATCGCATGCCATCACATGCAACCCGATCCGCGAGTCTTTATACCTTATTTCCAAGGTGCGGGGTGCATACCCTCTCTCTGAGCCAATTACAAAGCGTCTCTGAACCGTGTACACAAGATCTCCAAATTTTATATCCTAAGTGCTTTCTCTATCTATGTGAACAGCAGCCCTTCAAAGCAACACTTCTTACCCTACTTGGGCATCAAGCTGTTTAGCTACTGTAGTGATATAAAGAAGCAATCGGAAAAACAACAAGGATATCCGTTAGTACGAGGGTGCTAATAATTGTATGTAAAGAAATAAGCCTTATGCGTATTTACTTACTGAGTCAACAAGTAGAACAAAGCATATTTGGTAAGTCTATGTGTCCGCCGTTCAATCGTGCAACCGTATCCTTGGTGTGAAATCAATTTAAAAATTAAATGGCGTTCCTCCATCGTAATACGTATCAAAAGATATAAAAGAAGCGATCTTACTTACTTAATTCACCGACGCAACTGCTTTATACATCCAGCCACCAAGAAGAATCCAAATGAATGCCCGGTCTGAACGCCATTAAGTATTTTGAATGCTTCAGCGTATGCGTGCGTGCCTACCGCCGTCTTATAATCTGCCATAAACACAAAAAGTGTACTTCCCAAACTGCTGCACTTGCAAATTCCACCAAAAACCAAAATTAAAAGTGAATGGATAAAGACAATAACTGAAAAACTGTGACAAAATGCATAGTAAGAATAGTAATACCTCGTTGTGAGTTATGAATTGTGCCCCGTTCAAAGGCTGTCCATGCGTGTGACTTCTATCAATGTGATTGACATTATAGTTCATGAGCGATTTTGATCATCCGCACCAAGAGTCTACATAAACCCAATAGGAAGACAGCATCGTCTGCACTAATACAGTGTTTTTAACTTTACTGAGACCATTTTACTGTTATACATAATGATTCAGTATATTAACAATTCAACACATCATACAGATGAAGATTCAATATTCAGTCCCATTTGAATATTTGAGATTTAAAGAACATAGCTAAACAACCTAATTCAGCATTGTCAAGGTTCTGACATAGATGATGAAAAGTCTGGGGGACAGGAAGGAATTTCAATTCTCCTTAAGGAGAAACCAAGGATTGGCACTTGTATGTATTGTGCTACATCCGTAAAGCTGTCAGGCCTCCTCAGATCACCTGATTCTTCAAGGCATACAAGCCATGGCAGAACACATTTCTAGGTATGTAGACAAATTCCTACTTCCTCCTCTAGAAAAGGTAGCATTGTTTCTCATAAATTTCAAGGGTTTTATGACTAAGATATATGGAACACTTTGGGAACACAATTATTGGCTTGCGAGAACTGATGTGGTTTTACCATGTACATTTGTTCGTCACTGTGATAGTCTAAAAGCTTTCATGGTATAGAAGCTTTCTGTAAAAAAACAGTTAGTTACAGTGAGCAATCCTTACTGCTCTCTAGTATTATTGAATGTGTCTTTTTCCATTACTATGTCTGCTTGAGAGGAAATGTCCCAAACATTAGTCAAATATCCTACTTCAAATGATCACTTGGCTTTGTTTTACCAGCATATTCATGATTTGAGAAGGAAGCAAGGGACAACGGTTGCAATGTATGGATCTCTTGAAAAATATACACAGCGGACTGTTACCATGATCATGACATATGAGAGAGTGAATGTTGATGACTACTTCGACTATTGCTGCAAAGCAAAGAAACTCCAGCAAACGGAGTGTCACATGCAGCATTGTTTCATCCATCCTCTTTGATGAAAGGTATGGCTTATGGAGAGTATCATCAGAAGAAGAAGTCCCTGCCAGAGTGGGTCAGTGTAACAGGAAAATCCTTCGGTTCAAGAGTGTACTATACTATTCGATAGTCGATACTGAAGTAAGGACGATTTAGAAATATGGTGTAAATCCTCGTCAGATTTGGAGAATCATGCTAAACTGCTTCAATTTACTAACATATGAAGGTGATCTTAAGCTTCTAGAAGCACTTCATGTAGCACATTTCCTGATTTAGGAGATATAGGAGATTCATTAGTTCAATAAATAACTTTTAGATGGACACAAGCTATGGTCATTTTCTGTGTTCTTGTGATTTTTCTTACATGTGGTCATAGCAAACAATTTCTAGACTTCTGAACCACACAAAAGTCGTCCAAATAATTATGCAACAAGGGAATAGCAGTAACTATGCTACTATTACATCTTATAGCAGAATTCAGGGTAGAACTCACTTGCAGTGGTATGTTCATTAAGACAGACGTTGTGTGAGGCAAATATAGCACGTCTTTTGTATACACACTCGGTGAGTGAGGGAAGATTTCACTACGTGTTGCCAGCATCAGTGTCTACTAGTTTGTGGCTCCTTGAGGGACCATCTTCACTAGTAAATGGAGGCGAGGAGTGATATGGTAAGGAGGTGTGAGCAACGCCAAATATGGGATTCTACTTCCTTTGCATGCCATTATTTTGAAGCACTCTTTTTCTTATAATTCTGCCTATCCATGATGATTGCCTCTCCGGTGTTTGCTGTCTGAGTATCCCAAAATAAGATGGCCTTTACCTCTTTTTCTGTGAAATCCTTTTCTGAGTTAAGAACATATAAAAAGGCTTACATTTTAAAAGGAAAAAATGCAGCACATTTTTTTGCTGATATTTTGTAGCATTTGCTATTCCTTTTGGCCCTGATTTCTGCCTTTTTTCCATCAGAATTTCTCGTGGATTTGTTCTTCAGCAAGAGTTATGCTGGGCTCATTCTCAAACATTCTTCAGAGTGGTTGCTTATTAAACATAGCCTTACATCTCATTTATAGTCAAGAACCATCAAGAGCAGGCACAGCGGAAGTTTCCCGGCCAGCCCCTGCGCAGGCCCAAATCCAGCAGAAAAAGGTGCTGATCCGGGAAGGTGATTGGTTATAAGAAACGGGCTGACTGGATTGTACCAGACACCGGAGGAGAGGCTGATTTATTAGGGGGATATCTGGGATAAGGGGGGCATAAACCAACAGTCCACTGGAGGAGCCTCTGGCCCCGCAGTTAGGCGGCGGGGACGGCCCTCCCCCCTGCACTCCCCCCCCCTTGGAGACCGACTCTACCGGTAGATCCGAGTGATGTTCATATATCATTGAGCCCAACACAATGTCTGGACTCAAGTGTTCAAGGGTAACATCGCAAACCAAGGTGGAAAAATATGCCCACCTCAGATCAGAACTCCTTCCCCCCCCAGGTGACGCCTCCACAATCCACAATCTCAGGACAAAGGCCAAGGGCCCGGCAACGGTGGACCCCCCGACCCTACAAAATGTCATGGCGGCTATGAAGGACATTAAAACCTCACTGGAGGTCAAAATTGATTCAGTAACCTCTGAAGTGACACTGATGCATGCTGACACCTGTAACATAGGGTCCTTAGTCAAGGAGGCAGAAGAAACCTTCACCTCCCTCAAGACTGAGACAAAAACACTACTAACTCCAGTGTGTGATCTACGCGAGTCAGTTAAAGTGTTAGAGGCTAGAATGGAAGACGCAGAAGGCCGGTCATGCCGGAATAACGTGAGAATAATAGGAGTGCTGGAGTGGGCCGAGGGCCAGAATTAGATCTGTCTGTCATCTTAAACCCCAGAGGTCTCTCGAAAATTCTCTCGGTGGAACAAGCGCACCGAGCCCAGATGGCATCCTATTATACATTGCAACCCCAAGGGCAACCCTCCATAGGATTCTGCATATATTTAAACTCTACCAAAATATTCTGGATGTACAATTAACTAGGAGAAGTCAGTGCTGTACATGCTCTCGGGAGCCCCACCTGTCTTGCCTAGAGGATGCATAATGCCTGTAGTGACTGAATGATTTAAATACCTGGGCATTTATGTTACAAGAGATCAAAAAGTCTTTTTTGAACGTATCCTAGAGCCTTCACTCCGTAGTCTACACAGTGATGTGTAACATTGGAGATCTTCCCTGCTTTTGGGTGGAGCTTCACTATTTAAGATGATGGCTCTTCCACGATTCCTTTATGTGGTACGATCTCCCAAACATACTTCCAAGCAATTAAAACAGCCGTGCGACTACTTCTGTGGAACGGCGGCTCTCCAAGAACCTCTCTGAAGAAGTTAGCAAGAGGGTGGTACGATGGATGTGTGGCAATTCCGGCACTGCGAAAATACTACTGGGCGGCAAAGCCCACGGTGGTTAACCACTGGGTGCATTACCCGCAGGATGACCAGGTGTATAAAATGGACCATTATAATATGCATCTAGGTGGATACCTAAGGGCAATTTACCATGATGACAGGATAGAGTCCTTTCTTGAGCCAACCTCCACTACATTGCGGGATTGGAGAGAGGCACTCACAGCTCTTCGGTTGAAGGGTAGACACACATTGTGGGATTCTGCATGCTTGGGACTCATAGCAAAGCACAAAGGTTTTAAGGGGTGGGACTTAATAGGCCTCTTGAGGCTGAGCGACCTGTGGACGAAGGGGGATGTCAAACCATTTGCGATACTACAAGAGAATATCAGCTAGCACCATCGAAAACCTTTAGTCACCTGCAAGTTAGAGATGAACTGAGGGTAGTTCTGCCAAAGGGTGAGGAATTTCCAGATTCCTAGCCATTGGAAGACAGATTACTTGACGACCGTCTTGAAAAGAAGGAGATTTATTTGATTTATTGTAAGATCGTGTAACTCTCCAGATCGCTCGCTTGCCCTCCGAGCCCTCTGGGAGCAGGACCTATGACATATAGAGGACAACAACTGGTTGGAGACCCTAGCCTCACCCAAGGAGGAAGCCATCAGGTCATGGTTTAGGCTTGTACAATTAAAAGTACTCCACAGGTCATATATTGCCCGTACAACTTTGATAAAAATGAGTAGACTCAATTCGCCAAGCTGTATCAGGGGATGTGGACAGGAAGGCTCCTTCCTCCACATAATATGAGATTGCCCAGCTATAAGGACGAATATGGAGGAGATTGTTTCCTGCATGAGAGAGGTACATTCTGTAGCGACACAAGAGTCAGCACAATGGTGTCTCCTGAATATTTGGAGGGAAACTGACCTCACTAGTGACACTGAAATTTACAATGGCTAAATGTAAAATGGCTAGATTATGAAGTGCCCCAATGGCTCCTAAACTAAATGAATGGAAAAGTGATCTGGATTGGTGCATGGTGGCCGAACAGATCATATATGAGAGCAGAGGCTGCCCAGACAAATGGATAAAAGTTTGGGGGAGGGGGAATGAATATCGAGGCATGATATGCGTACCAATACCACCATCATGCAGAGAAATCAGTTAATACCTGCCCGAAATATGCAGGGGGTTAGGGTTGTGATCAAGGATGTCCTGTAAAATGTATGATCCTACTGACAAGAATATCGCAGCATGGTCCTGCTTATGCAGCATGTAACATGATACTGAAAATGTATTGATTCGCTGATCGCTTGCTATTTATTTTCTTGTTTAAATAAAATGTTTTTTCTTATTCTTTAAAGAACCATCAAGCGTGCCAAAGAGGTTTTTACTATTGTGGCTTTATCCACCTAACCAGGACTTTCTTAAAGAGGCACTTGACAACTTTAACATGTCCATTAAAGTCGATGATGGCAACGTGACTATTGGGAGGAGTCACCCTTCCCTTGGGCAATAGAGACGGAACTAGACAGATATTCTTTAGGTCCACTCCTTGACAGCTACATAACCTTAGTTTTCAAGAATATGCAAGTCTATTTGTTTAATTTGTTGTGTTTAAATGTTCACTGTTTAGTTTTTGTTTACATATGCTGGTTCCTCCTGCCTTTTACTTTGGCTGTAGAGACAAGCATCTCTTGTAAAGAACATACACTTTTTCCAATATCTAACCACTACCCAAACTACAGTTGCTCTGCTTTTATTATCTACAATAGTCCTGTGGACATTTGTCCGAGATAACTACACCATGCTAATTAACTATCATTATTCATTATTCTGAAACTGAGACACAGCCATTGATTGGAATATAACTGTTAAAGCATTATCCAAATCAGCAGTTCTTAACTTGTGGTCCCTGAAGTGCTGTGACGAATACTCAGGGGGTCTGCAACCGGTTAGAAAACTTCATAATATTAGCAGCCTAATTCATTATATACACATAAAAAACTATGTTGGACATTTTAAAATGCTTTATAAATGTGAAGGAATTTGAAATTGGAGGCTAAAATGCAAAATGGTATGCTTGGCTTCAATTTTTATGAGCGGCTCAAATACAGAAAATAGTAGTATGCACAATCAGTGGCCTCAGTTATAGCACTCTTATGCACTGACAAAAGAGAGGATGCTTTAAGAGCAAAAAAAGGCAAAGGTATATGCTGGTGTGTTGCACATCACTTTCTCTCTTAGACATAAAACCATATTTTGAAACTGTCGTTCCTTCGTATTAAAATTAAAAATTGCATTGTGTATGTAGAAGAGAAAAGTAAACGTAAAAGTAAAAGTAAAGTAAGAGTAACAGGCACCAGGAAAGTACAAAGCCTCCGCAATGTCAGGAGATGTAAAAAAGGACCTGTGTCCCACAAATGAATTACTGGTTAAAGAACAGAGGGTTAAGTAAGGCACCTCCTGTCCAACCGATATCGAGGGAATCCTCACAAAACCTCTGCGCTAACTTTTCACTCCATGTATCTCAGTTCATTTTACAGAATTGAAAAAACTGTAATGTTTGTGACAGTGGATATATTGTGACTTAACATAACTTTTATTGCAGATTACACTTGTATATAGTTTTTTTTTTTTTTGTTTTTCTGTATATGGACACTACTCTAAAATGGCAGCCACATTCACTGGGCAAGGAATTGTGTATTGACACTCCAGTTCGCTTTCTATGTCAGTGTCCCCAGCACATGTATAGCACTGTTTCACGAAGCTCATTGTGTGATCAAGAAAATTGTCTTTCGAAACACGTTATTTTGAGTATTAAAATCTTTCCTTTCCTTGAAACCTGAGAGCGCAAGAAAAAAAAATATATATATATATATATATATATATATATATATATATATATATATATGTGTGTGTGTATATGTATAAAATGAAAAACAAATAAACAATTTACATTATTATTAAACAATTTAATAATGAATAATCAATTGCATTTCTTTATTTCTTTATTGCTTAATTAACTTCCCATGCTATAACACTACAAACCTAGTAGCCCTCACTTAAAATATAACTAAAATAAATAAATATAACACAATTACATAACTGATAATCAATTAACTTACAACACACAACAAAAATATAACTAAAACAAATCAGTATTACGTAATGTACATAATTAATTAGCAAGTAAATCATTAGGAATAAATAAATGATTGTTAATTAATTATTACTTAACTTCCCACCCTATATCCCAACAAAAGCTAGCAGCCCACACCTAAAATATTACTAAAATATAAAGTTATTTCACAATTTACATAATCAATGACATATTTAATAATAAATTAATAACTAATCGTTAATTAAATATAACTTAACTAGATCCCCACCATATACCCCTACAAACCCAGTAGCGCGCACCTAAAATATAAGTAAGAAATATCATTATTACACAGTTTACATATTTAATATTCAATCTCTTTATTAATAATACATTAATACATAATTGTTAAATATTTATTGTTTAAATAACTTCCCATCCTATAGTCCTGCACATCCAGCAGACCACACCTAAAATATAACTAAAATATATAATTATTACACAATTAACATAATTGATAATCAATTGAATTATTATTAACTTCATAATTAATTTGTAATTAATTATTACTTAATTAATTTCCCACCCTATACCCGTACAAATCTAGCAACCCACTACACTATAAATTATAATTAGAAATAAAATTAAAATTAAAAATCACTTAAATTTGCAAACTATATTTGCAAATATTGACAATTATACAAACAACAATAGCACATAAAAGTAATATATGAAAACACATTGAGAAAATTAAAAAAGGATATTTTTGACAACTATATTATTGAAAATGAGATTAAAAACAATATTCTTAACAACAATATTACTTACCTGAATAAAACAATATTCTTGACAATAATATTTCTGTATCAAAATATATAATTCCTTATATTTCTGTCTGATGTCCAAATACCGTATTATAGAAAAATACGGCATCTTCAACAATTTTAAGTAAAAGTTATCGTTTTCAAATATATTAAATTTAAAACCATATATCTTTCTGAAGTTGAATTAAAACAATTACCCCTAAGTCAAAAAATACTTCTTATGTATTTTAAGTAATTCATAGTGATGTATAGAATTAGTCATGAGTAATTTTATTTTTTTTACTAAAAATTATTGGTGCATTAATTTTCATATTTAATAAAGGTTAATAATACATGTATACATAAATTAATAATGATTTTTTATGTTCAGGTTTTTTTTAATATTAAATACAATGTAATTCTATTTTTAAATAGTTTAAATAATTTCATGTATTTCAACCTTAGTTCCATTGGATTTTATTTAAGCCGCTACCCCCATTATTTTCTATCGGAGAGTGTTGCAGTACATTTTAGTGGCCAGGGGTCATGCTGAACTTACTCCAGCAGTGAGCTGGAGTACATTTACCTCTGTTTGGTGTCCTTTTTGGCTTTAGAAACTATAGAAGAACAGTTTGTGAATAGGAAGTGGTTTACTCTTTTATCACTCCAACCCTTTAGTAGTAAATATTCTCCATTTTACAGCCACTCCCATCTGTCCCAGCCACGTTTACCATTAAACTGTGTGCGAACATCTCTGCAGTCCGGGTGGATATCTCCACACATAAAAGATAGGCGAGGCTGAAGTGCAGACCTCCACACTACGGTATGAGAATAGTACTTTGCAGTACATTAGTAGTACTATTGTTGTACTACTAAACGTACTAAAAATGGATTTTGGGAATAGGACTTTTAGCCTTTCCCATTGTTATTTTTCCTAATCACAGTGGAGATGGTTAGTCTATTCTCTACTTTGGTAAAAAAACAACACTCTGTTCCTTTCGAAATGTTGTTTATCCCTGGCAGGCTCTGAGTTGAAAGGGCAAAAGGTTTCATATAGAGGGCAGTAAGGGCTTGAAATAGGCCTTCTGGGTGCGCAGTGCCTCAAAATTAATGTACATATGCATTTATTTGTTGAGATTGAGGTGACGTACTGGAAGTCCTGTATGTAGCCTTTAGGTTTAACTTAAAAACAACATTACAGATGGGGTATTACATAAAGAAGAGTGGGGGTATGAAATTCTTGAGTGGTGGGACATAGAGATATACAGTACATGACATTAAGAAGTATATTTAGATTTCCAAAGCAGAGATGCATGCAGCCCAAATAATCTGAACCTTAAGGGTCTTTGAGAAGGTAATGTGTAGCTGGATGAGTCATGACGCAAACTCATATGAGGAAATGGAGTGGATGGATATTAATGAAATCAAATGTCACTAGATATGACTTCTGTATGCTAAGAAGAAATCAAAACATCTTCTGCTAAACATCCCCTCCAGGGTTAAAATTTTGAATGTCCATATCCCAGGAACTATACATTGCATAAAGGAGATAATTTATCACCATTAATGGCTCTTTCTGCACTGTAAAAAAGATACTATGTAGGCTGAAATCCCTCAAAGCTTTAAGGTAGTTGGTTAGTTAACCCCTTTGCTGAGGCGGCAATTCTGCCGCAGCGCTAAGGGGGAGGTGCGGCGCTCCCATGCTCGTGACGGAACCGCTCCGTCACGAGCCTCGGGCGCGCTGTGCTTGTGACGGAGCGGTTCCATCACGGCCCCGCCCGCTCAATAGAACGCGCCGCGCAGGCGCGCCGATGGGGCGTGACGGAACCGCTCCGTCACCAACACAGCGCGTGCCGAGGCTGGTGACGGAGCGGTTCCGTCACCAGCATGGGAGGGGTTAAAAGCTTGAATCAGTATTTTTATTGACCAGACAGTGTTTACACTCCAGCGCTATCTTCAAGCCATTATGATTCATCCATAATGGCTTTTGCATTCAGGATCATAGGAACCAAACTTACATTTCCTAGAACACCTATACAAAATGGTTCACATTTTTTTTGCAAATAGGCACTACCCTGGTCATCCTGTATGCCTCATTGGAATCCTAATGCCGTGACCCAAAGTATTCCAGTTGTTAGGTCTGTGTAGCTTTCAAACAGACCTACTGCTTACAATCCACATAGTGTGGGCTTTGGTGTCCATTCCTTTCAGGCATTGGCTTTTTCTGACCAACCTCTTTCAGCCATCATGTTGAGACTTTGTCAATTTCACCTTGGTGCAACCCTGTGGATTATTCATGAGTCATCTAGAAATCTTAAATATTTGGGTTATTCTTTCTGCCTCCACTTCAGTGCTTGAATTAAAACGCATGAAGAACTACTTTGCAACGATAGCCCTTTCTGTTTGCTCCTGCTGGCTCCCTCCAGTGTGTCTTCCGCTAACACGTCATTCGTTAGTAAATTAATCACAAAGATTTTGGCTTTGCCAATGCTTACTTTTCTATCTCATGTGCAATCCATCTGTCTCCTCGACATTCTTGCATGCCGTTCTTACACAGCTGGTATGACAGCTCATGATTTACATGCATCCTATGCCAAGAACCTATTGTAACTTGAAGATCACAAGCTCAAGAGTTGGCTTTACAGTTTGGGTATTTCTTCGTCTCGAGGTTTGCAACACGATTGCCAAGTTATTATTATTACTTTCAGGTATGTTTTAACTCATCTCATATGCCCTAAGGCTGCTCCACATGCCAACATTAAGGGTTACATTTTCACATTTTACTGCTCTAACATTCATTCCCTAGAAACCACTCTGAGCATCATATGATAGCTAGACAAAGATATCTTTAGACCGCAGAAGATACCCTGACCCTGCCTCGTCTTCTCGTGCAGTTTTAGTCTTCAGCTTCTTCTGTTGGCCCTCTATCACCTGATCTCTTGCTCCTCTCCTATTCTCCATCATTTCTCTTCTGTTTTTTTAAAACCACTTTTAGTAGAAATAGTATTAAGCAACGGTCAAGATAGCACAAGTAGACAACACATGTACATAGCAGTGTTAAAGGTGAACATAACTTGCATAAAGGAAGCAACTATTGGGCGCGATTGCTCCAGGTGGAATTATGCCACCCACAATTAATAGTGTCTCTGGACCCAGAGTTAACAGGTCTGCAAACACCTGACCCAGTAATTCCACAATCAAAGACACTGGGCCTCTCATGACTGCTACAGGGCCTGGGGCAACAGAACATCCTAAACCCGCCGACTCCTGCAGAAGAACAGGTGGGGCAGAACGTGCTCCCCTGGAACAAACAGAAGTCTGCACTGACCCCCCTCCCACAATGCCGGCCTGCACCCCAACTACTGACCCACTGGCACTGAGAATGTCAGCGATTTACTCAGCAGAAAGGGAAAGCAATGCACATAAAAGGGCTCAGCATTTCTGGGTCTATGCCGCTAGGCCCATTGTGGGTAGCAAACGTGTTTAGCAGAATTTGTTGCAGCAACACCGACAGGAATCAGAGATCCCAGCCCCCTGCTGTCCGCCCCTCCCACCCCCCAAGTTCTGGCCACCTCCTAATAAGGACCTTAGTCACCTGGGAAACCAACTTCCACCATAGAAGCTATCACTTCGTAAAGTTAACATTGAAGTGAATTGGAGGACGTCACGCTGTGTTCACAGCATTAATAGGAATACCATAAAAACATAACGAACTCAAGATCAAGCCGGTGTCTCCGTAATTCACATGGGATCAAATATGAGCAGTGCGAGTCAGTGGGAATGGAGACAGTTGAATGATGATCATTGGGTGCCATTCCTAGTCAGATGTCAATCCATCCCCGATGGAGCATGTATTCGCTCACTGCGCCACAGTTTGCGGGGGTAAATGACGTGGGTACATATTCGGTCATCCTCAGGACAACAAGTTACAACTAACAGTCCAAAGCCCCAGGCAGTGTTTATATGCAATACAGCCCTGTCCTCTTACTCTGTTTCCTACTGTGTTCTAAGGTAGTGTGACCCTTTAGCTGAGGCCTACCCTGCATTGAAATCACTAATTCAAGCATACCAAATGTTAGATACTCCCACCCAGGTGGACATCACAATCTCCCTTTGCATTGCATTACATGTGCGCTTGGAGCACTGACGCTGAGTGAAGGGACTTCTAGTTCGGTCTTTTTAGTAGATACTAAAGCGAATTTATACTAACTCTGCCAGGCGTAGGTGGTGCACGAACTATACTCATTCTGCTGGGATATGTTCTTCATTACATAAAGAATTATGCCCAGGGCTTTAAGTGGGATGAAAAAGCTTTGGGGGTCTCTCAAAGGGGCATGACCAATGTAATTAAGGGTGTGGCCTAAAAACACATAAGCTAAAAATCTGTGCTTAGCATAGTGAGCCGCCCAACTTATATTTTGCTGTTTCTATCATTGCATCCTGATATATGATACAACAAGTAACACCATACCTACAACAAGTCAGGACTATTGGCTTTGCCAGTGGTTGTTAATTGCATAAGATAAATATGTAAATTTTAATATGAAGGTTGTGCAAATCTACTGCTGTTTAAGGCTCTTTACTAAAATCTCTATACTTTTTTAATCCCCTTGCCTGTCAATCCACATAGCTATTGTCCTGGCAGTCATGATTGACAGCATATAGAATCACTCTAAAACAACCCAATTTTCGTTTTTATCCACATTTAAAAATAAATACAGACAGGAAAATAAATGGTTTTCTGTCTGCATTTATCTGTAAAAATCGGTAAAAACAGAAAACATGAACCCTTATATATAATATTGAAAAAGCTTCCACTTAAAGCCCTGGTGACACCAGGACAATGTTGCTGAGCCCGAGTTTCAAAAAGAGAAGGAAAATCCAGAGAGAAAATGACTCTCTGTAAAGGATTTCCCTCTCCCTACAATGGCACACCTGGCATGACATCATGCCATAACTTCTCTGCTAGTGAGAACGTCCAGAAGGTCCAGAATAAACGGACCACTTGTGCAAGGGCACAAAACATCCCACTAGAGACCCGTTTCAAGGCCCCCCTTTAAAAAAAACTGCGGAGGCGCAGCACCGGTGAGACCCGGCCCACTTAAAGCCCTGATTATACCTGTGACTTGGACTCATCACACAGGCACCTGCCTAATATACATGAGATCACGCATGACCGTTATGACCACGTGACAATCGCCATGTGCGGTAATGTGCACCATTGTGTCTAATAAACAGGCATTGTACTGTGATGTGTGCTGCAGCTGACTACTGTATATAACAATACAATAAGCAAGTAAAGGCTAAAAAATGTGGAATTGCATACCCAGCTCTTTGATAGGTCTCTAGCTCACTTACAAATGTGTTAATGTGGTCACCTGATGTTGTAACACGCTGGACGTTAATTCATGCAGAGTCTGTGCAGAATGAAAGGCAGCGGCATGCTTAAAATACAGCAATCCCTTACCAATTACTTCTGATGTCATGTAGACATCCGGCAGGAGCCAGCCAAGGGAAGGCCTCGGCTTTAATAGAATTGCAAGTAATTTTAATTTGATAAAGTGCCTGGGAAAGTAAGAGCTACTTGCTGAAGTCCCTTTGGGAATGTAGTCTGCCCGCTCTTAGCAGAGTTTACAAGCTGTCAGTTATGTTTATAAAAACGGGTGCAAGGAGAGGGTTATCAGACGCAGCACTGATCTCAAGTGGGTTCGAGGCTGCATAATTTGGACCCCTGCCTGGGGGGATGCTGTCAGTGCAACACTTTCATTCCCCAGTTCAGCCCAACTGATAGGGCTGAGAGCCGAATGTATCGAGTCCCAGGCATTCCCTGCTCAGCCTGACCATGAACTCCCATAGGATGCAAGCAGATTGGGCCTTCTGTCTCTCTATGGTGAAGGGGCGAAGCCCTACCCCCTAGGGGGCATTCTGGATGTGGGCATGGTCTCAGCTCTCAGGAAAATTCTACAAATATGGCACAACCCAGTGCATTTATCAGCCCAATGTATTTAGGATTTTTGCTAAAGGCCCAAGCCATGGTTGAAGATAAAGGTAAACGGGAAACCACATTTGTAGCGGGGAGGGCACGGACAACCCTGAGAAGAGCAGAGCCAGAGGTCTGGCTTGGCTCTAAGAGCCAAAGCACAGGCCAAGCCATCAGAAGATGTACATCAGACCACAAATGTCATGAACAATTATGACGACGACCTGCAAATGGATCAATATATCTTTCAATATTTATCAGTGTCCCAATTAAGTACATATGATTGTATCACTAAATTCAGTGACCTTTCATGAAAGTCATATTTTTTTAAGTTCAATGAAACCCAGATGCCCTAATGACGTTGGCACAAGTTACTCAAAATGTGTCAGTGTGTCATGTTCTAGATAGAGCCTATTATTATTAAATGAAAGCAAGATTATTTTATGAGCCATATGTAAGTCAAGTGTTTTTAGTGCACAGTTCCTGTACTGAATTCCTTCAATTTGCTCTCAAACTGGATATCAGAACTTCGTTCAGAGGGCCACAGGGAAAGCAGGAGCTACTGGGCCCAACCATGGTGGGCGAGGCCTTTTACTCCTGATGTCCCAGGAGCCGGTCTACTATGGATCCTGAGCAACTGGGCCAAGTACCGCTTCAGCAGACTCAGTGGTAGCGTGGGTCGAGCAGTCCAGGGCTTCTCAGGAGGAGGCAGATACAGGGGGTGAATACAGGCTCGCAACTCGAAATACGTTCAATAGCACCAATGAGTGCCCAATCAAAAACTTTCTTTTATGACAAAAGTCATATTTATATGCGAACAGAAAGAGAAGTACAGCATACTCATACACACAGCACCCTGAGGGCAGTCCCCTGAGTCCAACTTCCCTTTCACTAGCAGTAGTTATTATTCCCCCTTCACTACAGGTGGCATTCAGATTAGGCCCCAGGAGCAGTCTGAGTCACAGAAGTCCCACTCCAACTCAGTTAAAAAAGTAAAAAGTGTTCCGGCGCCAAAGCACTATCTGGCAGACAAGTTCCACCACTGCCTCCTGGCATGTAGCTCAGTCTTACCCGCACCAACAGAGATTGTACGACTGAAATCTCTGAGAGCGTCTCTTTCATGGATGTGGTGGCTGCAGCTGCTGCCTCGGGTGAGTATCACACATGCAGCTCTGCGGGGGGCCACCGCTGGGTTTCCTTGATGCTTCACTACTGCAACGGTAAGTCTCCTTTGGTCTTCCTCTCAAGAGGAGGCTGTGGGCAGTCCCTGGTTCCAATTCTCATAGGGGATCAGGCCCTCACAGTTCACCTCAGCAGACTCTCCTTACAACAATAGTATCCACCAGGCTCTAGTCCTTGTCTTCTTCCGGTGGCCTCCTCTGGCATAAGGGCTCACCACAGCAGCTGTTCACTCGGGCAATTGCACGATCGGCACAGCAGCAGGTTCCTCTTCACCCTCTCTGGCATACAGGATCATCAATTCACAATTCACATGGGCATCTGTCTGATTGGCATGTTGGTATTCACAGCAACCGCATTTGGCATATGGGGTCACCAACTCACCCAGCACACGGGGGGGGGGGACAGCCCGATCAGCATTGCAATCTACACAGTGGCCACCTATGCCCACCTCACGTGGCCCTCGCTCCTGATCCTTTCATGACCCTAGGGGTGTCTCGGGGTGACTCGCCATGCCCCGAGGACCACATTCCCAGGACACAGTGGTTTCACTGCCCACAGCGGCATGAGTAGGCAAACGTGTTTGCTCCCTTCTGGCAGGATCATTTTCAAATCTCCCACCAAACGGGATTAAACACAAAGTCTACTCCCAGTGGGCAGGAGCTTTAAAAATGCTCCTGCTGACAGGGAGCAGACTTGAGATCTATTTCCCTGCCCACACAGATGCAGACAGTGATACAGAATAGGTTATTTCCCCCACCCAGGAGGCAGCAGCATAAATATATACTCCCTCTGGAATGGAGCACTGCTGGCTCCCACACCGAGAACAAAACATTACCTCTCGCGCTAGCCCCACGAACCTGAATGCGCTGTTGTGATATTTTAACTTTTAAATGTACATTACAATTCCTGAAATATTTTAATCTTGTTTGAGTGCCTGTGAAAACTACTTGCACATCTGTGGCAGCTTGTCCTTGATCCGAGTGCTCTCCCCGTTCCACCGCAGCAATCTCGTGCTGTTTGTGTGGAGGGAGGCACTCACTTCCTGGTGGAGACGCGCAGAGCGGCCATTGTGGCAGGGTGGCGCTCTAGTGCTGAACCGCTCACAGTGTATTTAAGGGCTCAGACGGGCGGACGCACTCGAGAACGAAACATTACCTCTCGCGCTAGCCCCACGAACCTGAATGCGCTGTTGTGATATTTTAACTTTTAAATGTACATTACAATTCCTGAAATATTTTAATCTTGTTTGAGTGCCTGTGAAAACTACTTGCACATCTGTGGCAGCTTGTCCTTGATCCGAGTGCTCTCCCCGTTCCACCGCAGCAACCTCGTGCTGTTTGTGTGGAGGGAGGCACTCACTTCCTGGTGGAGACGCGCAGAGCGGCCATTGTGGCAGGGTGGCGCTCTAGTGCTGAACCGCTCACAGTGTATTTAAGGGCTCAGACGGGCAGACGCGCTCGAGAACGAAACATTACCTCTCGCGCTAGCCCCACGAACCTGAATGCGCTGTTGTGATATTTTAACTTTTAAATGTACATTACAATTCCTGAAATATTTTAATCTTGTTTGAGTGCCTGTGAAAACTACTTGCACATCTGTGGCAGCTTGTCCTTGATCCGAGTGCTCTCCCCGTTCCACCGCAGCAATCTCGTGCTGTTTGTGTGGAGGGAGGCACTCACTTCCTGGTGGAGACGCGCAGAGCGGCCATTGTGGCAGGGTGGCGCTCTAGTGCTGAACCGCTCATAAACGTCTATATAAACATCATGACGCATACGCGCAGCGGACGAGCGCAGCGGGCGCGCCGATGGCAAGCCCGTCTGCGCCCGTCCGTGCCCGACCGGGACCCGGGGCCAGTGATTATGCCCAAAAACATATTTACTCAGCAGAGGAGCTCATCTCCCTTAGGCCAATACCCCAACTCTGCCCCCCTATCGCTCCTTATATTCGGAGACGCACGGCCACGTATGGCATCTCTCAAGACATGGCAGCTTTCCCAACTGCCTTACTCCGCACCACTCCATTGGTCAATACCCCCCAAACAAAGTTACGGTGTAAATATCTCAACACCAGATCTATGGTTAAACACCAAACCGACATTTTCTTACTACTCTCCAATGAAAAACCAGACATTCTCCTGGTCACAGAGACCTGGCTCTCTCAGGACTCACTACTGGACATTCTCGCTGCACTACCAGGTGATTATTATATCATAGCCGAGAACCGCCCGGGGAGTAAAAGGGGTGGGGGAGTGGCAGCTATCATTCGTAGAGAGCATAAATTTACACAACTGCCCTCTCTTACCCTGAGTGACACAGAGAACATTGTAATAAAAATGGATACTGATGGTGGGGCGCTGCTACTTGTCCTGTTATATAGACCTCCTCAAAACATGACTACTTTCCCCATGTTGCTGGCAGAACAGATTGCACATTTGGTGACGAAATACCCAAATATACTCTTGGTCGGGGACTTAAACTATTGGTTTGATAACACCACCAGTGACCCTCAGGCGCTGGAAGTCTCAGAACTACTCTCCAACATCAATCTAACGCAGCACATACATGTGGCCACGCATGAGAAGGGCCACACGTTAGACCAAATTTGGTCGTACAACCTTTCCTGCATAATAACATCTATAATGCCATGTATTTGGTCTGACCATGCCCTTATCCAGTTTACGCTAACTATTGATGGATATATTAAAAACCCACCTTTGGCGGGAGGCGAAACTAGGAAATGGAAAGCCATAAATCTACCGGCCTTCATTGAAACACTGGCATCTACGATACCAATACCTAAAAAGGAGGTAAATTTTATGGAAGAGGAGATTTCACACTGGCTCTCAAAGGCCACTAACTCTCATGCTCCTGCAACAAAATTTACACGGGCACGCACCAGAGATGCTCACAAGTGGTTTACCTCGGGTAGAGGTATGCCAAAAAGAGAGGAAATGGAGAGCAAAATATAAGCCCCAAGACAAGGAGGAATATATTATAGCTCGCAGAAAATATCTGAAGCTTATTTTACAAAGTAAAATTAACTACTTTTCTGGAAAAATTTTAAACTCCCAAAATAAAACAAAAGACACTTTTAATATTGTAAACGACCTGTGTAACAGCGAGAGAACTGGGCTTCCTTTGTCGACCTCACAGGAGCTCTGTGACTCTCTAAACGATTTCTTTATAGAGAAAATCGCTACTATTAAAAAGAATATTCAAGATCTCCCGGGTGGGGAATCTATTGAAGATATTCATTTTAACTCAGTCACGCTAGACACTTTCCCTCCCATTGATGAGAAAACCCTGTCAGAACTTCTTTCGCGCGTTAAATCAGGCTCGCCCTCTGATAGCTGCCCCCCCCACATCTTAAAGGAAGTGTGCCTAGCCGTTCCATTGGCAATTCTTCCTCTTTTGTATGAATCACTCAATCAGGGCAAAGTCCCGGATGGGTTTAAAAATGCTACTCTGATTCCATTACTGAAGAAACCAGGAGCTGATCCCCTAAGTTTGGTTAATTATAGACCTATTTCCCTCCTCCCTTTTTTTCTAAACTTCTGGAGGCACATGTCTCTAGATGTTTATCTAATTTTGTTGAAAGCTCTGAATACTTGGAACCAAATCAAGCGGGATTCCGCCCATGTCACTCAACGGAAACTGTCATCTTGGCTGTCCAGGACACACTAAGATCTAATGCTGACAAAAATCTGACCATATTGGGGGACTTAAACCTCCATTTTGAGGATAAATCTAATTGCATCGCTTCCAATCTTCTGGAAGATTTTAATACCTTGAATATGTCCCTGAGAAATGAGGACCCCACGCATAAAGCTGGGCACCTGTTGGATCCCATTATCTCCAATATACAGGAGCTGAAATGGTTAAAAACCGACCCTATTTGTTGGTCGGACCATTTCCTAACGCTCTTTAGTATTACGCTTATACAACCTGAGAAGCTAGGTTCTGCCCGGCCCCCAATTTCCATGAGAAACTGGAAAAAGATAGATTTGACCGAACTGCAGAATGCTTTACGGGTATCTCCCCCAGTTTTAGGTGATGATATGGAGATCAATGCGCTGGAAGCCCACACCTGGCTACAAAGTGCAGTGGATATTTGCCTACCCGTTACAAGGTGCAGAGGGAATGTCCATCGGCCCCCGGCTCCCTGGTACACGGAAGAACTGAAGCTGGAAAAAACTAAGTGTAAGGGACTTGAGAGGAAGTGGCGCAAGCACTATGATCCTCAATCTAAGGAACTGTACCGTAGGGCTAGAAACCTTTATCACACGGCCTGTTCCAGAGCTAAGGCATTTTATGTAACGGAGACCATTAATATGGCTGCCAATAAAGCACGGACCCTTTTCACTACTGTAAAAGACTTAGCCGGAGCAAATTCTGCGGCGGTCGCGCGCCCCCTGACCCCTCAAAAATGCCAAGATCTTGCTACGTACTTTGTGGGAAAGATCGATACTATTCTTGCAAACATCAACCCCCCGGTGAGGGAGGACAGGGAAGCCCTTCCTTCAGAAAGCCCACTAGGAAATCGGCTGGATTTCTGGCCTTACATTTCCGTGGGCACCTTAAAACTTTTGGCGACCTCCATCAAATCAGGTTCTCCGTGCGATCCCCTCCCTATTAACATTCTGTGCCAACTGGATGACGTTGCGTTAGGAACTATTGCCGAGACACTTAATGCCTCCATCCGTCTGGCAACTGTTCCGGCATCGTGGAAGCACGCTATGGTCAGCCCTCTGTTGAAGAAGCCATCTGCTGACCCAGAGGTTCTTGCAAACTATCGCCCAATATCTCTGCTGCCTGCTTTCTCAAAAATTTTAGAGAAGCATATCCATGGCGTGCTCTCATCGTACACGGAGAACAACAACTTGCTCCACTATTCCCAGTCGGGCTTCAGGGCAGGCCATTCCACCGAATCTGCCCTCCTGGGAGTTACGGAGAAGATCAGGGGACTTTTGGACGACGGACAAACGGTTGCTCTCGTCCTGCTCGATTTGAGCGCGGCTTTCGACACCATCTCGCACAACAGACTGCTTGCCAGGCTGAGTGGGGATGGTGTCGGAGGGACCGCATTGGACTGGATTAGATCTTATCTGAGCAACCGGACGTTTCAGATCTCGTCCTCACATGCCCAGTCGGATATTTTTCCGTCATCCCATGGCGTGCCCCAGGGCTCAATTCTAAGCCCATTATTTTTCAATCTTTATCTCCGCCCCCTCGCTGATTTAGCAGAGGGGGTAGGTCTTGAACTCATGACCTATGCGGATGACTCACAGATTATTTTTTCCCTCACCAACTCAGAGTCTTCATCCCCTTCAGCTCTGAAACTTGGTCTTCAGGAGGTCTTCAGCTGGATGTCAACAAACCAGCTGAAGCTCAACGGGGAGAAGACGGAGATTCTTCTCCTGGGAAAAAATCGTGATCTGTGGCAGGAGAGGCACTGGCCGCCATCCCTGGGCGCTTTCCCCAGTCCAGCTACCCAGGTTAGAAACTTAGGGGTGTGCATCGACGATTCTTTATCGATGAAACAACAAGCTAACAAAGTGGCTGGCATTTGTTTCACGATTATTAAATGGTTGCGGAAGATTATCTGGATGCTGCCTGTGGATACCCAGAAGACCGTAGTCAATGCGCTAATAACATCTAGGCTTGACTACGGTAACATTCTATACCTGGGCTCCAACTTAGTTGTAACCAGGCGGTTACAGCTGGTCCAGAACTCCGCAGCCAGGCTGTTGTGTAAGATCCCTAGGACAGCAAGGATCTCGAGTCACCTTAGAGACCTACACTGGTTGAAAGTTGAGAACCGGGTCCGGTTTAAGGCCTTGACCTACATGTTCAAGATTAGAGCGGGAACCGCACCATGGTATCTGCAGAAACTGGTTAGGCCCCACGTACCTGTACGGAATCTCCGCTCTTTAAATGGAGCAACCTTCACGGTACCCAGATTCAAACTGGCCCGAATGGGAGGTAAATCTTTTTCCCACCTGGGACCAGTTCTTTGGAACTCCCTTCCTTTAGCCCTGCGCAAAGAGGAGAACTATGCCAGTTTTAAGAAACAAGTTAAAACCTGGCTGTTTAATAAATAACTGTTTAAATAAATAGCGGTCAATGTGCTGTCAGCAGTTGCTTTCTGTGCCTTGTTCTCTTAGCCATGGCGCCGGGAAACCCTTTGTGGGTATCTGTGCGCATTACAAATGCAAAAAATAAATAAATAAATAAATAAATCCATCAGGCTCTGGTGCTCCTTGATTTGTCGGCCGCGTTCGACACGGTTGACCATAACATCCTGATCAACCGTGTCGAGCAGGCCGGCCTCAGGGGCCCCGCCCTGAACTGGATTGCCTCTTTTATTACAAATCGAACACAGTCAGTGCGCTTGGGATCTTTTACAGCCCCCACAATGTCATCGACCTGTGGCGTTCCCCAAGGTTCATCGCTTTCCCCTTTATTATTTAACCTTTACCTTCGTCCACTGATTTATTCTTTAAAAATTTTTAAAATAACCCTATATAATTATGCTGATGATCTTCAGCTAATTATTCCTTTAAATTCCCCAAACTCTGCTGCCGAATGCTCAGCCGTAATGTCGCATATACAGAAATGGATGACCTCAAACCATCTTAAACTGAACCCAGGCAAGACAGAATTGATCTTGCCTGGGGAAAGTGGACTGAGCTGGGGGAAACTGTGCTGGCCAACAGACATGGGAATCCCTCCTATAAAGACCCAATCGGTTAAGAGCTTGGGGATAACACTCAATGAGGACCTGTCCCTCAAAGGACAGGTGGGAACGGTGGTCTCCTCTAGCTTCTACCAACTTAGGAAGATCAGGAAAATTGCCCATCTCCTAACTCACTCTGCACTCATTCAAGTGGTGATTGCCCTTGTCCTCTCCCGGCTAGATTTTTCAAACAGCCTCTATTTGGGTCTTCCGATGGGCCTATTAAAACGTCTACAGTTGGTCCAAAACCAGGCGGCAAGACTGATTTGGAAACAACCAAAGTGGCAATCAATTAGAGCTGGGTTGGAAAAACTACACTGGTTGCCAGTGGCTCAGCGAATTGCCTTTAAAACAGGGTGCATCACTTTTAGGGCGCTTCATGATAGTGGCCCTAGATTCATTAGGCAATCTGTTACTCATTACACACCCTCGCGTAATCTACGCTCTAAACATCTAATTCTTGCAAATGTCTCCACGTTAAAAAAAAAACGCCAGGGTGGCAGCTGTTTTCACCATCTGGCTGCCTCCTTTTGGAATACCCTTCCCCTTTTGATTAGACAGAGCAATGACTTATTGGCATTTCGAAAATCTTTAAAAACGTGGCTGTTCCAACAGGCTTATGCTTAAGAGTGGTGTTGGCTGTCTTGATCCTATAGCGCCAAGAAACCCAAGGGTGTATGTGCGCTCAAGAAATTGTTATTAACATAACATAACATAACACACCATGTGGGGAGCTCATTGGGGCTTCAGGGGCCCCAGGGTCTCCCCCTGTGGCCCCCTTTGCATACTTGGTGGGAGCCCGGGTGGGCATCTGGACACACACCTATTTAAAGGGAAGGCATCTAGGTATGGAGTGCCTGGGGCCAAAATAGACTCCGAAAGGGGGGCTGTATGGCCCCCGTCCCCTGTAAAATAAGTTATGGTTTCCCTTTATTAATTATACGGCCCTGGCAGATGAGGTCCATGTGGGCTTCTGACGGCTCAGGGAGGGGGGACTGTGCAGCCCCCTTCCCTTTTATTTAAATTTCAGCCCTCTGAAATTAAGTCCTCAGGGCCTAATTTTGCCCAGGGAGGGGGACTGTGTGACCCCCTCCCTTTATTAATCCCTTGGCTCTGGGGGATGGGGTCCCTGAGGCCTAATAGACTCAGGAGAGGGAGGAAATCCGATCCCTTTCCCCTTTATAGTGTAATGAGGCCTCAGGGGTTGTTGTCCATGGGGCCACCCGCCACTTTTATAAAAGGGACAGCCCGAGCATCAGGATGGGGAGCCACATAGCCCCCTTCCCTTTCTATTGTATTTGGCCCAGAGGGATGGCTTCCTCAGGCTTAAAAGAGTTTGGAGAGGGGGGCTGAGTGCCTACATCCCTTTAGATTTAGGCCCGGGGTGGGAACCTTGGGCCCAAGAAGGCTTGGGTAGGGGGGACTGTGCTGCCCCCTGACCTTTTACATTGTATTTGGTCCCAGGGATGGGGTCCCCAGAGCCTATCAAGGCTCGCGGCGGGGGGTTGCGTGCCCTCCTCCCATGTTCAATTGAATTTTTCCCCAGGGATAGTGTACCCAGGGTATTTTAAGGCTTGGGAAGGGAGGTCACACTGCTGCAGGCCAGGCTCTGTTGCCAACTCGTGCTGTGCATGGCCAGAGGCAATGGGAAGCATGGGGTTGGCTGCCTGTGGGTAGAGGGTAGGCTGGTAATAAAATAGTGATTTATGTTAAGAAAAACCCCTAGAAATTCACTGGAAAAAACAAAGGTTAAAGTAACATTATAGTTAGGTGTGATAAAAAGATGTTTTTGTAAAAATAACTACCTTACACTGCACGAGTCAGAGGAAGTTATTCACACAATGAGTGAGGCATTGGTAATGGTCATTTCAAAACTGGGCAAGGGTCAACTAGCTGTGCATTTTATTACCCGACAGCCCTCCTTAATATTGACGCAAAGCTCTACACGGAGGGTGGAATTATCAAAGGGAGTCAAACGCACAACATCAGAGTGGCTATCTATTTGCTATAGAAGGCCACTTGCAAACATATTCCGGCAGTCCTCCAGTCAAGGGATGCTGAACAGGCCTTTGACAGGGTGAAATGGGCGTTATTGCACCTGACTTTTCAACAGAGGGGCTTTGGCCCCACATTCATATGAATAATCTTTGCCAGCAACGCCCATCAAGTAATCACAGTGAACAGACATTGTTCATCCTTATTTCTGCTCACCAGAGGCACGCTGAAGTGCTGTCCCCTCACTCTCCTGCTTTTTGCTCTCTTCATTGAACCACTGGTCTGCCTGTCAGTCCCCGGACGTGACTGGAATAAAATTCAGCCCAAGGGAATTTAAAATAGCACTCGGTGCCGATGATGTCCTCCTCAAACTAGACTCACCTGATCCCCGCTGCCGGCAGTGGTTGGAATACTTAAGGATTTCAAGAGAGCCTTCGGCTACAAAATCAACCTTGCCAAACCGGAACTCCTTAATCTGACACTAGAAAATGCACAGCAGGCCGAACTGGAGATGTGCCTTCCCTTTAGATGGGCTACATCTTCCCTGAAATACTTAGGGGTTCAGCCTACGCGACACATTGGAGACCTATTTACTGCTAATTACCCCCCTTGCTAGCAACCACTGACAAGTACCTACATGCCTGGAGGAGCCTAGTACTCTCCTGGTTGGACAGGATTAAAGCGGTTAAGATGAACAACCTTCCCCACCTATTGTATTTATTTCATGCTCTCCCAATATGGCTCGACTCTTCCTACTTGAAGAGCATCCCGCACTCATGGTTATCATCTGGAGGGGTAAAACCCTGAGACTCTACCAGAGACTAATAACACAACCCAGATACTGGGGTGGGCTTAGGACCCCCAGTGTACCTCACTACTATGCTGCAGCCCAGCTCCATGTGGTGGTAGACTGGTCCATGTTATAATCAGAAAAGAGTTGCTTGGTATGGGCCACACGATCGTTCATAGACAACTTTGGGATCTGGCATGGCAGAATAGATTAAGCAGACCACCCAATGCCCATTTTACCACTCGAGTGTTCATGACCTTTAACACTAGAGACTTATAAATGGAAGCAGGTGGTCATATCCTGTATCCCTTTCCCTATACGCCCATCCATTATAACCCTAGGATCTCTCCTGTCTTGGAGGGAAGGGACTTCTGCGCCTGGCTGGAAGGGGGAGTGTTCAACATGATATCGGATATGTACATCCATGGAGCTTCAAGGTCTTTCTTGAAATGTAAAGAGACATTCACTCTCACAGAGTCTGAGGGCTCCATTATGCTTAGATCCATCACTGGTTTACCCATCCTTCCATCAGTGCTGGAGCCACTAGGGTTAAATCACATTTTGGGACACTATTCCCTAAGCTTATGGGCACCAGGGGTAGGACATTTGCTCAATACAATCTCCTTCTCAGTCAGAATATGCCCCAAACTTGGACACATAACAACACTTGTTCTCCACGTCCAAGCTGGGGAGGGAAAGCTGGGGAGGGAAATATACTACAAAGTATGGCATGGATGGCACCACAAACCGCATAGATTACACCTCACATACCATAACTCTTCCCCCGATGTTAGCGAGGCTGTGGAGCCCTGGGATAGGTACTTCACATCTGGGGGGCCTGTCTAGGGATCCGGTCCGTCTGGGAGGTGGTCTTGCAGGGGACACAGCACACAGCAAAGTCCTTATCCTTTCCATGGCAGAATCGGCTACTGCAGACCAACCCCCAGACAGCACACATCAAAGTGGCAGTACTTCGCCTTCAGTTTCTCCAGCTCCTCTCCTTGGCCAAGGTCCCTCTTGAATTCCAGAAATGACCTAAAGTTCTAGGGTTTTAGATCTACTACTTATACCCAAAAATTTCTTTATTCTCTTTGTGCAAGGGTCTCTAAGACCAGTCCAAACCAGTTCTGTCCTCACTGGTGCAGTATGACCACAGGGGGTGGAGACCGCATTGTGCAAGGGAGACAGGCCCTATTAAGGTGCAAGGAAAACTCCTCCCACTACTCTAAATTCAGCAAAGGTCTATTAAGCTCAGCTCTGAGTCAACCAGGAAGGGCGAGGCACACCTCAACCCCCCCCAGTGGCTGTCTACAGTGAATGCACATCCCCAGCCCGTCACTCCAAAACCAGACAGTCAAAACACAAACAGGCAGAGGCACACAGAATGGTTAAAGAAGAAAATGCCTACTTTCTAAAAGTGGCATTTTCAAATACACAATTTAAAAACATCTTTACTAAAATATGTGTTATTAGATTCTGAGTTTAGAGAGCCTAAACGTTTTGGCTCTATCTTGTCCCAAAGGGAATTTATGCTTGTAAGATGTTACAAAGCATTTCCCATTCTATCCTATGGGCAAGATAGCCTTTCAATAGTGAAAAACGAAATTGGCAGTATTTCACTATCAGGACATGTCACACACAACAGCACATGTCCTACCTTTCACATGCACTGCACCCTGCCCAGGTGGGTACCTTGGGCCTACCATAGTGGTGCCTTGCATGTAAGAAAAAGGAAGGTTAGGGCCTGGCAAGTGGGTTCACTTGCCAAGTCGACAAGGCAGTTAACGACTGCGCACAGACACTGCAGTGGCAGGTCTGAGTTACCTTTTCAAAGCTACTCATGTGGGTGGCACAATCAGTGCTTCAGGCCCACATTTGATTTACAGGCCCTGGCACACTTCAGTGTACTTTACTACGGCCTTTCCAGTAAATCAAATATGCCAATCATGGAGAACCAATTGTAATAACAATTTACACAGGGAGCACTTGCACTTTGATACTTATCAGCAGTGGCAAAGTGACCAAAGCATCTAAGCCAGCGAAAAGGAAATCCAACACAGCATCTAAACTACAGGAGGTAGAGGCAAAATGTCAGGGGAAACCAAGCCAAAGATGCCAAGTCTAACACTTTCCCTGGGCCCAAAGTTCTGCTGCCTAGGCATATCATCAATGCATTCTGTGACACTATGGGTCTCATTATGAGTGCCAATATTCCCACACAGCATTATCTCTCCGGGACACCACCCCATGCCTTTACAAGTAGCCAAAGTAGTCTGATGGCTCTGGACCTGATAACTCAAGCCTGAGAAGACCTGGCTTCAGAGGGTGTGATTCAGAGATGGTGAAATTGCACCAGGGGCTTCAGACAGAAGCAAAACCTGCCCCCTACCTGATTCCTTCAGCATCATGGGAGAGCATACAACACTCCCATGTTCTAAAATGACACTGACAAGTTTGGCGCTGAATCTGTAACCCTCCGACCCCCACCCTCCGACAGGCACTCCTGCTCACATTTTCAGCCTGCTCTGAGCAGTTAGTAAATGTCAGAGGATTTGGCCCTGAAATTGGGGAACAACACTGTAAAAGGCCCTAGAATTGTAACATTTCTCCTCATTTCGCCAGGGTAAGTCCAGGTTTTCCCTGATCTTAATTTTGGCACTGCCGCATATTTAGGATACCCTTGTAAATATGGGGCAGTGTCAAAATCAATGGGTGTTGCGGGGGAAACACCCATCGCAACACCCATTGCCCTCCCCGTTCACGCTAAGTATATCATGAAAGGATGCCTTATTTACAAGGCAGCGCTAAGCGACGTTAAGTGGCTTAACACAACCTTGTAAATAAGGCGAAGCCCCTATCGCCACCACAACATCCTGAAAAGTGAACTTGTGGTGGTAATAGGCGCTTGTAAATATGTCCCTAAGAATGGTAAGATCTTGCAGGGTTGCATGTTAAATACCAGCTCTTTACCTAAATATTGTTTGCACAGCCATGGCTTTACCTAACTCTTCTTATCTGGACATTCTCTTCTTCCCAGAAACCTGAATCTTTTCCTCTTCGATGCCAGATATTACGGTGGCCAGTCCTGAAGGGTACTTCATCCTTCATCATGACCTCTCCTTATGAACTGGAGATGGCCTGATGAGTGTTTTTAGAATTCATTATGGCTATATTCAAATTAAGATTGAGAAGCTTGGGTCTCTTTAACTTGGACTGATCATTTTGCAGTTTACTGGCAAATTAATCTATCCTTTCTTGAACGCCCTCTCAGTGTTCAATGAAACTATGTCTAGAATTTGGACTAAAGTGACAAGGAATAATTATGAAGTTGCATTAAAAGTTGCTTCTCTGGATTGGACAGTTAAGGTGGAGACTAATTCTTCATTATTTATTTTGTGGATTTATACTGCCCTCCATAATAATTACCTTTTTATATTCAGGAAATCAAGACAAAGAACTCCTTCTGCCCCCTTGTTTATGGAGACTGTTGCTGTTCAAAAAGATAAATGTAAATGATTGGAAAAAAACGGAGAGTCACCTATGGTCCATCCCTTACACTAATATGAGGACCTGAAGCTCTTTCTTGTTTCATGTTATGCCAAGGAATTAGAAGTTTCCACCAATTTATTACAAACAATTGTTTTTCAAAGTTAACTCTTTTCTACACCCTTTTGTAAACAAATCATCAAGCCCCCTCAACAGTTCTGTGATGACCTGGCCCCCTTCTTCGCTGGCAAAATCTCTGATATCAATAAAAACATTGATATGCAACTAAATCTATTGGATTTTGCTACTATATATAAGTTGAGAGTTAATGTCTCCACACCTTTTTGACAACCTTCACTTAGATTTCTCAAGCTGATGTTAAAGCTGCTTTGACAGCCTGGTCTGCAGGGCCCCCTGTGGGCCTCTGTCCCCCTTAAAATTAGTTCAAGAAATCATTTACTCCTAACTCTGTAGACCTTGTAACACCTCCTTGAGAACAAGTATGTTACATTCTCCTTGAAAATCTGCTGTAATGAGGCCCTTGTTGAAGACGCAGTCTGCCAGTTCGTTCATGCGGGCCAATTTCAGACCTGTTTATCTTTGGCCTACTCACACTAAAATTATTGAAAAGACTGTTACCCTCCAGCTAGCTGGTTATCTGTAAATACACTGGTTACTTGCGAACTCTATTTATAGTACTGAAACTGCCCTTATGAGTGCTTTCTCAACAACCTTTGCTCCATAGAGGGCAAGGGAGGATGGACCGCTCTGAACCCCTTTAGATTTGTCAGCAGGATTCAAACACCATGTCGCACTTCATCCTGTTGCAATGCTTTGCTAGCAACGGTGTCCACGAATCAGCACTTAAATGGCTGCCCTCATTTTTATCAGTTTGAATTGGGGGGTCTGGCCCTTGCCTACAAACACTTTGGGCCTTAGACAATTGTATACACAATGTGGTTGTGAGATGTAATCACATCTTTACTTATGCATGAGGTACATTTTACTCAATAATCATGGATTCAAATTTGTTTTAGTAATGATTGAACACAAACGTTTTTAAACTTTCACATTTGGTGCGATAAAAGAAAGGACAATCCACATTCAACTCGATGGATAAACCATGTGGCAGGAGGACGATGTGATCCAGGGGGAGGCCTAACAAGCTTTTGTAAAGGAATCACACTGGGCTCCAAGATCCACTTCTGAACAAATACAAATTACAGAGACTCACAGACAACATGAGCAATCCAGAAAAGCCTGTCCTAATTCTTTGATTTGGTGCACATGTACAAATCCCTAATAGCCTTGACAACTGCTAAGTGGGAATCAAAACCTTTTGTCATACCCTCTAAGAATTCACCAAACCCTTATCCTGAAGAGAACCCCCAAAGAAAGTGTGGGTTCGAAAATCGTAGACCAGGATCAATAGGGGATCCTAGTTCAACCAGTATGGACGTATAAATTAATTTGTCTAAACAACTTTTTGAAGCTCATATTAGATACCTTTGGACCCTTTATACGTTGCAGTACTAAGAGTGTTTTCTGTGAATGTAATGCTCTGGTCTTGTAAAATCTTGGATTGGTTAAGATGCAATTTTAGCCTAGTTTATGTATACATTTGCATTATCACAATGTAGATTTGATTTATCTTTCCACATTTCACACTTTTCAAATATTTTTCACTGTATATCCATCGAGTTGAATGTGGATTGTCCCTTCTTTTATTGCACCAAATATGAAAGTTTTAAAAAAATTGTGTTCAATCATTACTAAAACAAATTTGAGGTCATGATTATTGAGTAAAATGTACCTCATGCATAAGTAAAGATGTGTTTAAATCTCACAATCACCTGATGTTGTCTCATTTTTATCAGAGCTTTCCCAGAGAGCTTTGCTGGGCTCTTCTACTGCACTCAAACTTAAGCAAGGAGACCACAGGCCTCCTTGCTAAGACCTACTCTCTATATTGTCTAAATAAGACCTTTTCCCCAAATGGCAGAGTTCTCTGGCTTCTCCATACACAACTTATAGTATCTGCATCAGAGCCAACTGTACACATTATAAGTGTTTCAGAGGCTGCCTATCATCAGAAGCAAAAAGGTTGCACAAAAGCTGCCTTCAGTTCAATTAATCAAAAACTGAAATATTAGTTTTTGGCTCCCTGACTCTATTCTGACATGGGTCAAGCACCTGTCCCTACATCTACACCTAGACCTCTCATTTTAAAGCCCATATTACTTCTGTTTCTCCATCTTGCTTCCCCCTCTTAAAGTCACTCAGAAAAATCTTGGACTTCTTACCAGTCACCTGTCACAAAGATACTATACTTGCAGTAATTACTTCCAGACTATGGGAACTTACCTTATCTGGGTATACCCAAATGTTCCATTAATCGCCTGCAGACTGTTCTGAATGCTGAATCTTCATTTATGAAATCTGCCAAAATATCTTTCAGCTCGAAACCAGTTTCGCGACATGAACCTGCTCCCTAGTCATGAGAGGTTATTATTTGAGAGCTTGGCCATCACCCATCAGATGGTGATGAAGACTGGTCTGATCTATCTTCAGAGATTTGTACAGGTACAGCCTTCGCACAACTTTAAGATCTTTCAGATCCATGCTACTTACTGTTCCTATAATATGGCAGGCAAAAAGGGTGATTATTCCTTCTTACTTCTGGCATGCAATCATTGGAACCTTGTTCCCGTGGACCTTCGTCTGACACCCTCTATTCTGTGTTTTGAAAAAAAAATGAAAATCTGTCTCTTTAAGTATAATTTGTTTCTCCCATTTTCCAGGTGCAGTATCTTCAGCGCTGGGATGTCCTTTGGGGTATCTGTTTGCATTCTAAAAATATTCCCATTCAATTAATCATTCACTATACAGTACTGTATGCAAGGCGATAAGAATAAGCTGACCTGTCTGTAGGGAGACCTGGAAAAAGACATTAAACAAGGTATGTGTTCTGCTTAAAATGTGCCTCTTCTACTTAGGTTTGACAAATGTAGCATTTGTTCCTTCACAACAATGTGTAGTACATTTTAAACCATATGTATCCATTCCCGTTTGTCATGACAATCAAAAAGAGCAGTTCTAATTGATTCCCTTTTTCAAAAAGTCTGCAAACAACAACAAAAAATGGTGTCTGAAAGCCATCAGCTTGGCCATAAGTCAAAGTCAAGCACAGCTAAGAATCCAAATCCCTTCAAAGGATGAATTCTGTTCCCTTCCATTCTATTGCAGAATTGCTCCCCATGATTTTTATGCTGTGTGCCTTTCCCTTCCCCATGACTGCAAGCGCTGCAATAAATACGTTTATCTTCTTAGCCCCAAGCAGAGCTATTTGGATTTATTAGAGCTTTCCTCCGCTGTTTCAGCTGAAGTGAAGAGAAGCACATATTTCTTGTGAACGGAAAATGCTGGAACGCTTTAAACCTTGGCATTGAACCCTCTGATTAATGTCAAAAGGGTAGGAAATGTTTTTCATAGTAAGGTTCTTTAGCAGTTGCCTTTGAAAGGGGTTTACCTTTGTATGTATGGATGGATGCATGTATGTATGCAAGGGTATCTTTAAAATGCAATCCTAGCTAGTGGCAACTAAGTGTCCAACCTGTCCGGAAGACTTGAGATATGTTTGAGGATGTTACACATGGGTCTTAGTCCTCGAGCGTGGGGCATTTCATCATATAAAGAAGCAGTACTGGAGAGACAAATCTTCAAATATTTACTGAAGTACACGAGAGTTGGAACAAAGTGGGTATTAACATAAAAGTTGTAGAGTTAAAGGACATAGATATAAGTATATAAGTATGTGTGTATGTACTTATGTGGTATTTATACAGCACAAACCTACCCAAAAGGTAGCAGTGTGTAGCAGAGGTTAAAGACAAGAATAAAGTTAACGAATGAAAGAAAAGGTATCAGGTTTGTGGACTGTTAATTCATTGAGATATAAGAGGTGTATCTTTAATTCTTTGACAATTGGAGAAGGGTTGGGTAGGTCTTGATGCATACGGAAATGTTGTTTCATATACTGAGTCCATAGATGGATAAAGCCTGCTACCTTGTAATTTCTTGTTTACACTTCTCAGTGTGCAGTCACATTAACAGGGAACCATGCAATATGGGAGATATGTCACGGACCATGTCATGAGTGATGTAATATGTGAGGTCATAAGCAGTGCATTGTAGGAGCATAGGTTATAGTTAACTCAGGTAACTACAACTGCTGAATTGCTATGGTTTTATACGAGTAAAATATGAGCCTAACTATAACATCCCTATAACCATTGTTTTTTACTGTGAATTTCTAAGGGTTTTAAAATTTTATTTACTAACTATAACGTCCCTGGAACCCTGGCTTTTTTCAGTGAAAAAATAAATATATATATATATATATATATATATATATATATATATATATATAAAAAACACACCCAGTTAATACAGAACAGACGTACTCGGGCACTTCAAAGTTGCTGGTGCTCGAGAATTTATTTGGCAGGAAACAACGCATTTCACCTAACGGCTTGCTCACCCATACAGCTGCTCACCCAACACTCCCTCATCCATACAGCCACTCACACAGCCACGTGCTCACCCATACAGTCACTGACATACCCACTCACTCACCCATACAGCCACTCATGCACCCACTTACACAATCATACAGCCACTCACACAACCACTAACCCATTCTTACAGCCACTCACGCACCCATACAACAATTTGTACACACACACTCACCAATAAAACCATTGACACAGGCACTCACTCACCCATTCAGCGACTCATATATCCACATAATCACATATACAGTCACTCATACAGCCACTCAGACAACCACTCACAAAAAGATTTAGGCAGCCTCTCAGATGAGATATGTTAGAAATAGTATCACTCATTAGTAGTACGAAAAGAATAGTATTTAAATTATGCAGTCGCTTAGTATAGAGCTTTAAAACTCAGAAATGTTTATAAAACAGTTACACTCACATGTCATTTGAGATGTCATCAGTTATGTCATCAGTGATGGTGTTTGACCATGTCATGAGTGATATAATATGTGAGGTCATACGCAGTGCATTGCGGGGGGTAAGTTATAGTTAGATCAGGTAACTATAACTGCTGAATTTCACTGATGTTGTATGAGTGAAATCTGAGCCTAACTATAATGTCCCTATAACCTTTGAACTTTTGGTTCTTTCAGTGATTATATATATCTATATATATATATATATATATATATATATATATATATATATATATATATATATATATATATATATTCAGTACTCCGCAGTTTTGCCCCGCTCCGGGATAACCAGCCAGGGCACACCAAAAAACTCACGGACACGGACCACAGAAATCTTTTCTTCAGTTTATTTTCAGTGCGGGTATGTCAAAGACGTTTCGGCTCCACGAGCCTTGTTCACCTGACAATGTTTAATGTGCGGGTGCAACCTTTTAAAGTGCCAGTAACATTGGAAAGATGTCACGTGTTAAAAAAATGTGTATGTGTAACAAGGACATAGAAGACATACTATCAAATAGAACTCGCATTTGTCCTTAAATTTGGCATTTCATTAAAATATGCTAGTAGAATACCACTTTATAAAAGTAAAATACTTAAATGAGGGTTCGCATAACATGGTATATACAGTTAGAGTCACTAACTTGTTATCATTTAATTAAAGTATGGACCTAGGTCACCAATACCAGACATTCACTCCTGTACAGAGCTTGTTTTTAAAGTTGGATATTGTGTATTCTCAGATTTGATTTACTATACTAGTAAAATCGGTGAAATCCCAGATATCAACCTGGTTACCCTGTCGCCAAACAATTCGTTCATTCGTAATCATGAGTCAAATACGGATTAATCACAGTATAGCAAAATTTACAATAAAGTGCAAATGCATAAATCAGTAAAAAGGGTCATGTTGATGTACCCAATTTTTCGTGCAAATTACGCAAAAAATGTGCAAACAAGCAGATTGATTGTGCAAATAACGCAAATATGTGCAAAACTGTAGCTTCTCGCTATTTTGTGAAATCCGATAAGTACATGAGCATGATACCAATTAGCAAGTAATTCGGGAAGGAAAAAGTTTTTTGGGTGGCAAATTATTAGGCAATACAACCCCATTGTGTCCAGGGATATTCTGAGAGAAAAGGAGGAAACTAAGTAGGAGTTCTACCTCCTGTGATCATATAATACCATGCCTGCCCTCAACACCAACTTTGCAAGCAGTTTCAAAGAAGTCCTTGTTGTGTACCAGACGTGCAAGTACATTATGATAGTGTTATTGGGCTGACTTGGTTCAAGAACCCAGCACAGTCCAAAAATATTAAAAACACCAAACATGTGACAAAAAACAACTACCTTGAACTAACAGAAAACAGTACATCCCATAATGAACGGACCTTATCAATTTTCAAATACATTTTTTCAAACACTAAAGTTTAGCAGTTTTTTTTGCAGATTGTGGTCCCCAGCCGGATGACCAATCATAACTTTAGGGTAAACACGTGTACAGGTCCTCCGTGACATTAAGGCCGAAAGGTGACTTAGTATTAAGCAGCAGAATGTATTTGGTCTCCAATCTTCTCAATTTGGAATCTCTATCTCCCCCTCTTCTGCTGTATGGAATGGAGTCAATTACCCAATATTTAAGGCCACTATTGTTACTATGGTGGCATTCTCTAAAATGCCGGGCCACCGGGTAGGTGTTGTCCCCATGGGTGATGGCACGAAGGTGCTGTAGAACACGTAAGTGGACAGCATTCTTCGTGCTGCCAACATACCTAAGTTGACAAGGGCACTCCAAAATATACACAGCATACTCGGTCTTGCATGTTAATACCTGAGATATGCTGTGTGCCTTATCAGTGAAACCATCCTTATAGGTTCGGGTGTTCTGACCATGGATGCAGGCCTTACAAATCCTACATTTGTAAAAACCCTTATTCTCTTGGCACCACGTCGATTTCGCAAAGGGTTCTGGGTTAGTGACTACCAAGTGATCTCGTAATGAGGGTGCTCTGCTGAAGGTAAGGGAGACCTGATTGGGGAGATCTTTGCCAATGATGGTATCATGTGTGACCAAAGGCCAATGTTTGTTAAGTATCTTACGTATCTGTTGGTGTTGTCTGTTGTACCCAGTGATAACTCGGAAACAATTTCCCACCCCTGGTGCATATGCTGATAACTTTGCAGTCTGTCTGCTGCTGTCTCGGGTGAGATGATCATCACGAGATGGTATCATGGACTTATCTTTTGCTTTTTGTAGCGCCTGGTTCGAATAGCCACGCTCCAAGAATCGCACAATACATTGGTCTTGTGCAGTTTTTAGGTCCATGGGGTTACTACAGATACGTTTCAATCGCAGCATCTCCCCATATGGGATACTGGATATCAGGTGAGAAGGGTGTGCACTCGCTGCGTGCAGTATGCTGTTGCCCGCAGTTGATTTACGGAAGAGCCTAGACTCTAGATGGTTTTCTCTGATATAGAGTTCGGTGTCGAGAAAGGTAACACTTTCCTGACTAAGGGTTGCCGTAAATTTGAGGTTAAGCTCATTGTTATTAATTTCCTCTATGAATTTGAGTGCCCCTTCCTTGCTGCCACGCCATATCACTAAGAGGTCGTCAATATAACGAAACCACGCAACCAAATTGTTGCGGATATTGTGGCAAAATTCGTGGCCAAGGACCAGTTCCTCCCAAGCTCCCATGTGGAGACACGCGAAGCTTGGGGAGAAACTGGCCCCCATAGCCACGCCCTGTAACTGGCGGTACAATTGGTGATTGAAGAGAAATACATTGTTATTTAGAACAAATCTCAACATGTCAAGCAACATTGCATTATGGTCAGAAAATTCAGGTCCTCTTCTAGAGAGGTAATGGTCAACAGCTCTGATGCCATCCTCATGCATAATGCTGGTATAGAGAGAGGATACATCTAAGGCGATTAGCCAATCGCCTGTGACCCAATCAACATCCTTGATTTTGAGCAAAAAGTCACCAGTGTCCTGAACATAGGATCCCAGCTGTTGTACGTAACCCTGCAAGAAATGGTCAATGAAAACGGAAGTATGTTCCAATAGGCCACCCCTGCCAGAAATGATGGGCCTGCCAGGTGGATGGACAGGGTCCTTATGTATCTTAGGGATAAAATACAACACTGGTGTCACAGGATTGTCAGTTTTAAGATATTTATATTCAGAATCAGACAGCAATTTTAGTGACTTCCACCTAGATAGCTTGCGGTGGTAATCCAATTTCATGGTTGTTACTGAATTGATCTGTATACGCTCATAACAAGTACGATCATTCAGTTGGGCATATGCTTCTTTGTCATATTCACCTTTGGTCATTAAAACAACGTTGCCTCCTTTGTCGCTATTCCTAACAATGAGATCTTTTTCCTTTGTTAGTTTGGTGGTAAGTGCAATGTATTGTTGCAACCTGCTGTCAAATTTTCTTTTTTTGGTTTTTCCTATGCGTGTTTGTAATTCCTTCAGATCAGCTACCACATTTTCATGGAAAATGTCCAGATTGTCTCTAGGCAAGATTGGGCAAAACACAGATGCGGGTTTGAACTCTGTACTGGATGAAAATCTGTTTCCATGTTCGTCAAATTCCTCTGAATTTCCTATCCCTAAGTTGATGGGATCATATCCCGCACCTTCTGTAAGCCACAATTCCGTTATAATTTTTATAATATATTGGGCAGCTTCTGCATTTTCGTGAATCACCAAAGTATTTGCAAGTCTCTGAACCCACCACACCCACGCTCTGCAGATGAGCCGCTGCAGATTGCAGTTCGTGACTGCACGAAGGAATACGGATCACTGCATCTTTGTTTTCCAGGCCGGGCCGTCTGTGAATATGTGTGGTGGAATGCGTCAGGCGACCCGGGAAAGGAATTCGTTTTCACCAGCATAGTTTTGCCCCAGATCCCAACAGCGTTCCACAGTTCATCCAGTTCCCCTGTTGGGACACTAAAGAGCAAAGCGGAGCAACTTACCTGGCATGCCTTGAGTGGTGCATGCTGGGACTTGCAGTTTGCCGATGCGACTGCAGGTCCGTTTCTGACTTTGACTCAGCCCACCTGGATAAGCCACCAATGGCAGAACGACTGGGGGTATTTCAAAGTAACTGGCGGGAGAACTGTGCTGGAGCTAGCATTTGATATAGGCACAGTCCGAAACGCGTCATGCTGATGCTCCTTGTGATTAATTAAATCCTTTCCTGAATTCCCCGCTGTGTCCCTCCTGTTCTTTTTCACTCAAGAACTTTTCGTGGCATTTGATGCGTGCTAGCCCTGAGCACGCCTGAGGAGACGCGCATTCATAAGAGGTCAGAGCTAATTGGGCAGCTTCGGCATTTTCGTGAATCACCAAGGTATTGGCAAGTCTCTGAACCCACCACACCCACGCTCGGCAGATGAGCCGTTGCAGATTGCAGTTCGTGACTGCACGAAGGAATACAGACCACTGCATCTTTGTTTTCCAGGCTGGGCCGTCTGTGAATCTGTGTGGTGGAATGCGTCAGGGGACCCGGGAAAGGATTTCGTTTTCACCAGCATAGTTTTGCCCCAGATCCCAACAGCGTTCCACAGTTCATCCAGTTCCCCTGTTGGGACACTAAAGAGCAGAGCGGAGCAACTTACCTGGCATGCCTTGAGTGGTGCATGCTGGGACTTGCAGTTTGCCAATGCGACTGCAGGTCCGTTTGTGACTTTGACTCAGCCCACCTGGATAAGCCACCAATGGCAGAACGACTGGGGGTATTTCAAAGGAACTGGCGGGAGAACTGTGCTGGAGCTAGCATTTGATAAAGGCCCAGTCCGAAATGCGTCATGCTGATGCTCCTTGTGAATAATTAAATCCTTTCCTGAATTCCCCGCTGTGTCCCTCCTGTTATTTTTCACTCAAGAACTTTTCGTGGCATATATATATATATATATATATATATATATATATATATATATATATATATATACACAACAAACGACTCTCCAGATTCCCATCGGCGGTTAGAGAGGCACGGACCACTGGAAGGTATGGCTTAAGTTGTCTTTTTATTCCTCAATGACACGTTTCAGACTTCAACAGTCCTTGATCACAAACAGAAAGAATGTAGTTTGCCATTTTTAAATTTCATTGAAACACCACGTGATTCCTGAACATAGAAAAAATACTATGAACCAATCCAACATTTCTTTTTTGCTTGTAGTCTGTCTTTCACATATGATCTTGATGATGGTGCGAGCACAATTAATATGTCGGTAAAATACCACAGGATGATAATATTTGAATAAATATATAAATACTGTAATACGTACATATATATTATTATTTGCCATCCATAAAAAGGTGTTGCTGTGCCAAGGATAAAACCATGGATCAACTTAGGTTAAAAACATAGTTAAATACCTGCATGTGCAAAATCGCAATTTGTTGACCACTGCCTATGTACACAAATTAGTTGGTTCCAAATGATTGTAAAAATGAATGACAGTGCCTAACGAGACCATAATTTATCATACAGATAACCAAACTGTTAAGATGAAGAAATGCAGCAATAAACATATAAAAAATACTAATATGTATCTATATGACCGTTAAAAAGTGTGCAAGTGCTACCTAAAAAAAGATATATATACACCATGAACTCCTGTGTGTACGTGGTGTGATAAGATAATAAAATTGCTTGAGAAGCGTGGAAATGTTATCTTTATCTGCATTAATGCAAGTGCAAGAGAAGATTTTCTGATATTCTTATCATTGAGGAGGAGAGCGCAGTATTCCTGGGTAACAGGAATCTTATAAAGGGCAAGGACACAGGGGTACAGTACATAATAATGGGAGTAGAAGTAATAGTAAAAGTAAAAGTCAGTGCTTCCTCCTTCCATATTGGCCTTCTACTATAAGAAATAGTGAAGGTTCTTAGTATTGTTAAGGCCATTAGGCGCTTTACTGTCTAATCCCAAAATTGTTGTCGATTCCAGTTTTCATAACATTTTTTCCATGTCACCACCTCGGCGTGGTTTTGGCAGGCAATTAAGATCGTTATTGTGTTCTGCTTTAAAATGTCGTGCCACAGGGTACATCGGGTCATTATTTACAATAGCACGTGGATGATGTAGTATTATGCACCTGTAGCTTGGTACTACCCACATATCGCAAGCCACAGGTGCATGTCAGGACATAGACCGCAAAGTCTGTCATACATCCAAATATACCCTTGATTGCAATTGCCGTGGGACTGAAGGGAGTAAAACACTCTGTGGTATTCACCCCGAACTTGCACGCCCGTAAGTAGTGCATTTAAAAAACCCTCGTCTGGTTGTTAACCATGTACTGGAAGTTGTGAGTTCATGACTGGTTTTTACAATCTGTGTACACAACGAGGGACCTTTCCTAAAGGTGATAGTAGGTTGGTCATTTAGTCTTGGGGCTAATACACCATCTGTCATTATTATAGGCCAATTGCGCTTGACAATCGACCTGATGTTCCTCTCCTGCATGTTATATGTATGTATGTGGACGGGGGACATGCATACCCCTCCCCAAGGTTCCAGAGGCCACGGGAAGCCTACCTCCTAGATACAAAGGTACTTCATATGGGTAGGGAGCAGCATGGCCCCCCTCCCCAAGCCATGACAGGAAACATTTGTAAAGAGGGGGCTGTGCACCCCACCCAGCCTCTAAAGGTCCTGGGTAGCCAACCGCAGGGTCAATTACTTGAAAGGAGAGGGCTACATAATGCCCCTCCCTGAGCCATTAATGCCCTGGGGACACCATCCCCCAGGCTTGCTCAGATGCTACTTCCCAAGGAACCCACACCTAGGACATATCAATTTCCCTGCCCACAGCAGCACGGGCAGAGTAATCTGTGTTTGCTTTCGCTTGGTAGAAGCATTTTAAAATCTCCTGCCAAGTGGGAGCAAACACCAAGTCTGCTCCCAGTGGGCAGGAGCTTAAAAAATGCTCCTGCCCACTGGGAGTGGCTTTCATGTCTATTTCTCTGCCCGCAGTGAAAAGGGCAGGGAAACAGATCAAAATATTGCTCCCACCTGACGTCATCAATGTTGTCATTTGACATGTCATCAGTGATGTCATAAATGATATCATAGAACATGTCATGAGTGATGTCATATGTGAGGTCATAAGCAGTGCATGGCCCAATTATAGTTATTGCTGCTAAATAAAACTGGTTGATTTCGGTGTTTTTTTTTTGTTTAAAGCATTAATGTTGTTATTGACTAACTATAACGTTACTTTACCTTTGGTTTTTTTTCAGTGAAAATACCTGTCTATCTATCTATCTATCTATCTATCTATCTATCTATCTATCTATCTATCTATCTATCTATCTATCTATCTATCTATCAATATAGATATATACACGCACACACACACACATATATACATATATATATATTCACTGAAAAAACCATAGGTTATAGACCATATATAGTTAGGAATTAGCATTTAAAAAACCTTATTTTACTCACACAAAACCATTGAAATTACATATATAGTTAGTTGCACTAACTATATATCGCGCACCTGCAATCCACTGCTGATGATGTCACATATTACATCATTCATGACATGGTCAGTGACATCACTGATGACATCACTGATGACATCTCAAATGACATCACTGATGACATCACTGATGACATCTCATTTGACATCAATGACCACATCACTGATGATATCATTCATATGACAATACAATGCATCTCCTCACATTTTAATATAACCTCTGTTTCACCCAGTGTTAAATACAGAATATAATTTTTGAAACCATTGACACACCAATACTAGTTACTACATACGCACTCACTGATTCCTACGTCTACACACACCTTCACTCATTCACCCATACTATCATTCATACATACAATCACTCATCTTTACAACACTATCATATGCACTCATACACCTATACAGACACTCACAGTCTGCCACTCATCCATGGAGTTACTCACACACCTAGTCAGTCCTGTAAAGAATCAATGACACTTCCATTTTCTTGTCTATACAGTTAAACATAGAGCACCTTACATTTTCAAACATATACTAACACATACTTACCTTGTTATACAATCATTGATACAAGTACACATTGATCTGCACAGAGTCACACACCTCCCAGCCAGCCACACACACACTCAGTCTCCCATACAAATACTTGGACAATCAATCAGTAACCCATATAGTTAATTATATAGCTACTGATCAAAACATGCAGCAGTTTACAGAACAACAGACATAATGATGCACAAATTAAGACACTTTAGTCACTAACCCATGCACTCAGTGAGACACATTTAATCACTCACTCATGCATTCAGTCATGCACCTACTAAATCCTTTGTCCAGACACTTATACTTCCACTCATTCTTCAATATGTAAGACACATTTTAACTTTACAGAAACATACAGTCACTGGATGTTGTCATCAGTGATGTCATCAGTGATGTCATTTGAGATGTCATCAGTGATGTCATCAGTGATGTCACTGACCATGTCATGAATGATGTAATATGTGACATCATCAGCAGTGGATTGCAGGTGCGCGATATATAGTTAGTGCAACTAACTATATATGTAATTTCAATGGTTTTGTGTGAGTAAAATAAGGTTTTTTAAATGCTAATTCCTAACTATATATGGTCTATAACCTATGGTTTTTTCAGTGAATTTTCAAGGTTTTGTAAATGCTAATTCCTAACTATATATGGTCTATAACCTATGGTTTTTTCAGTGAATTTCAATGGTTTTTTAATAGCAAATATCATAAGCTGTCGAATGTCAAGTACGTGGTAAGTGAAAACATTTTCGTGTTTATGCACACTGATCTGCTTTGAATGGTGCCCCCCCCCCCCCTCATTTCTATTAGGAGTACTCTCTCTTTGCAGATAGTGAAAGGTAGTTAACGCAGGCCTTTGCCCCCGTTGTAATCCGTCGTGCCTGCTTCTCTCTCCATTTGATTGATTGTTATCCAAGTATTTACTGTTTTAGAATTAGTTCTCTTTGGTTCATTCTCTATTTACAAACAAACACAGAGTCGCAATACTCTGTTTAGTCTTTGCAGATAACGAAAAATCGTGTAAAAAAAAAGAAAAGGAATCGAGCAAAATCAGTAGGCCACTAATGGGATCTCTTTTTGACCTCGCTAAAATAGAAACATTAGGAACAACCCCTCATGACAAATACAAAACTAGTGAGATGAACTGAACTCCACACAATGATGGCTGCAAAACAGCTCGGCTCCGCCACCCACCCCGCCCAAAATAACGATAAAGAGCGGCTGCCATGATTGGTTGCGGAATGGCCACGACGGAGCTACGAAATGATGCTGCTCTCATGCTAACCCCAGCTTCAGTCTGAAACATCCAGAAACACTGTAGACTACCAATTCGATCAGTTCCGGTAGCGCCCCAATGTAACCCGGTAGAGAAGAACTAGCCCTCCCCTCTTTCACTGATGGTTCTTGTTGCCTGTCCCTTCTGTTCTCATTTAACAGAACTATTTAGCCTGCTGAAAGGGGTTGTGTTCCGACCGCTGGTTGGTGGAGACATTTTGACTATATTCTGGACCTGCGTTGTCGCGTAATGCGTCATATGACGCGCCGCGTTAGCGCATCCGGAAGTCATCCGGGGCGCGCAGCGCGTAACGTAAGCATAACAAGTCATGTGACTTGTTAATAAAACTTTTCATTGGTTCATTTTACTTTTCTTATTGTAATGATGAAAGGCTTGCTCATATGACCTAAAAATTACGCTTTTCATTACTTCCGAACATTATTTTTTCTTAAATATATGTTATAATGTTCCAGGCTAATGTACTTTCCCGGAAATTTTACAACTGTCCTGCAAGTAAAATATATTCTTTTTTCGAGAAAAAGAGCGTTTCTTCGTCCCATGATGGAGCCGTTGAGCAAAAGAGGGTCGACCTGCTGTCTTAGTCGCCGATACGCCTGAATATGAGATTCTTATCGATCACTTTATGTTGCAGGAATAGAAAACACAACAGCCCTTGACCATTTATCTTTACTGCGTTCCTTCGTATTATACCTTTTACCCTTCATGTAATTGGTCTGCTTTATTTCACTTGCCTTTTAATGATTCTAAAACAGTGACTATTATTACAAACTTTACCAATGTATATACTACTACCATGTTTTCTTTTAAAAACCTTTATTGTGAAAATTTCATTATACAAATACGAGCCTATAACCACGTGGGCCGGCCACGGAGCAAACTGTAATCGTATGTGATGAGTAGACATTTACACTGTAGAGGAACGTAACGGGCGGGCCATTAGGTTGCAAGAACTAAGGTGTCTAACAGTTATGGAATCGGTGGACGTACATTTTATAATTAAAATACGACAGGGCCAGTTACAATAAAATTATCTAGATATACATTTGCGGGCAAGTACCATGGGTGACGTTAATTCGAACTTTCAACAGTACAGTAATCAATAACACATCAGAACTTAATATCAATAGGGATGTCGAAATATTCAATCAATTCTCGTCCCCGCCCGCCATGTGCTTCAAAACTGCATACGTATCTCGTGATTTCAAGGTTCTGCAACCAGTACACAACAAGGAGTTACGAGTCCCATTTATTCCGGCGCCATTTTGGGCGAGGACGGGCAGGTCCAGGATATAGTCAAAATGTCTCTACCAACCATCGACTATGATGATGTTCATATGCTGTATTTATTAGAGTAACACTCATCTGCCCACATGAAATTAATTTACCACAATCTAAACATGTCATTTTAATCTTTCCAAAGTTCTTCTAAATATTTGGGACCGTTTCCCTTGCCTCTGAAGCTCTCAGTGCCACTTCTTTGATGAATGTACTAGCAGGTCAGGGGTTCTCCTCCAAATCTCTCTTTTATGCAGCACTATAATTAATTGGTGCCACCTCTCCATATGACGATGCATGGTATAGTTACCACAACTATATATTTTTTCGTTTCCTCTGGAGAGTTCATCGTGGCAGATGAAGCGTGTAACATACCGGGCATTAACCTTTTTTTGCATGTACAGGAAAGGAAAAAAAAATCGAGCGTTCGAGTTCTTAGGTGTCCCAGGGCCATTTTAGTGGACCAGGCCCAAATCCAAAGAACAGCTATCTCACAGGCTAATGGGGCGACCCACGCCGAGTTTCAGCATTGTAGGATGACCACACAAGCACAGCAACTTGCTAGACATCACCTCGGTGCCATCCGGATCTCGGCGCCCCACTGCAGATGAAGTGCCTCTCAACTATGAAACCACCAGAAAACGCTTGAGTCAGCTTTGTGTGAAGCCGCCATTTTGATTCAATCAATAGCGTCCCCCTGCACACATTCAGGGACCTGGTCGTGTCTTCAGGTCAAACGAATTTGGGACAAGATGCAGAAAGGAAAAGGAAAAAAGTTCCGCCGGACCCCGGGAGGTGGCCGCCTATGTCATGGGCGATCTTAGGCCACACCAGGGCAATAGTGAAGCTGCAGCAGGTGCAAATAAGCTTCAGACAGTGTTACAAGCGCTGCTCAGAACTCTCAACTATGACACCACCTCGGTGCCATCCGGATCTTGGCGCCTTGTGCTGGTTCCGGCCTATTCACACATCGGTCCGCTACTGACGCCACCTCACAGGCCAACGGGGCACCCCACGCCGACTTTCGGCGCAGCATTGTAGGATGGCCACACCAGTGCGGCAAATTGCTGGACACCACCTCGGTGCCATCCAGATCTCGGCGCGTTGTGCTGCCTTCGGCCTATTCGCCACAAGTGCGCACGCAACTCAGCTGCATAGCGAGTGAAACACCAAGGGGCGCCCCACTGCAGCCGAGGAACCTCCATCTTGGGGGCGACGCACAGCATCACATTGCTTTCCAATGCAGTCAGATCCTCAAACAGCCCCCACTGACTGACGCGAACTCACAGGCCAACGGGGCGCCCCACGCCGACTTTCGGCGCAGCATTGTAGGATGGCCACACCAGTGCGGCAAGTTGCTGGACACCACCTCGGTGCCATCCGGATCTTGGCGCGTTGTGCTGCCTTCGGCCTATTCGCACATCAGTCCGCTACTGACGCCATCTCACAGGCTAATGGGGCGACCCACGCCGAGTTTCAGCATTGTAGGATGACCACACAAGCACAGCAACTTGCTAGACATCACCTCGGTGCCATCCGGATCTCGGCGCCCCACTGCAGATGAAGTGCCTCTCAACTATGAAACCACCAGAAAACGCTTGAGTCAGCTTTGTGTGAAGCCGCCATTTTGATTCAATCAATAGCGTCCCCCTGCACACATTCAGGGACCTGGTCGTGTCTTCAGGTCAAACGAATTTGGGACAAGATGCAGAAAGGAAAAGGAAAAAAGTTCCGCCGGACCCCGGGAGGTGGCCGCCTATGTCATGGGCGATCTTAGGCCACACCAGGGCAATAGTGAAGCTGCAGCAGGTGCAAATAAGCTTCAGACAGTGTTACAAGCGCTGCTCAGAACTCTCAACTATGACACCACCTCGGTGCCATCCGGATCTTGGCGCCTTGTGCTGGTTCCGGCCTATTCACACATCGGTCCGCTACTGACGCCATCTCACAGGCTAATGGGGCGACCCACGCCGAGTTTCAGCATTGTAGGATGACCACACCAACTTGCTAGACATCACCTCGGTGCCATCCGAATCTTGGCATCTCAACGCCTAGTGGTATCTTCCATACAGAAAATATTGTTACGCTACCTTTGGCCCCATTCGCACATCAGTCCGCAACTTAGACATCACCTCGGTGCCATCCGGATCTTGGCATCTCAGCGCCTTGTGGTGTCTTCTCGTCAGAAAATATTGTTGCGCTGCCTTTGGCCCCATTCGCACATCAGTCCGCTACTGACACCATCTCACAGGCCAACAGGGCGCCCCACGCCGACTTTCAGCATTGTAGGATGGCCACACCAGTGCGGCAACTTACTAGACACCACCTCGGTGCCATCCGGATCTTGGCGCGTTGTGCTGCCTTCGGCCTATTCGCACATCGGTCCGCTACTGACGCAAACTCACAGGCCAACGGGGCGCCCCACGCCGACTTTCAACATTGTAGGATGGCCACACCAGTGCTGCAACTTGCTGGACACCACCTCGGTGCCATCCGGATCTTGGCGCGTTGTGCTGCCTTCGGCCTATTCGCACATCGGTCCGCTACTGACGCCGCCTCACGTGCCAACGTATTTTCTCCGCATTTTATACCCTATGCCGCATAACAGGTCATGTAACTTGTTTATAAAACTTTTCATTGGTTCATTTTACTTTTGGTTTCCTAATGATGGAAGGCTTGATCATATGACCTAAAAACAACACTTTTCATTGGATGAAAACTTTTTTTTTTTCCAAACGATGAAAGCCCCACCTTGTTTCTGGATGTTTCAGACTGAAGCTGGCGTCAGCATGAGAGCACCACCATCTCGTAGCTCCGTCGTAGTCATTCCGCGAGCAATCATGGCAGCCGCTCCCCACCAGAAGCCTGCAGGAGTCGGGGCCCCCAAAACTTTTGATGAATTCTCAAGGCGGAGGGGACGCTTTCGAGAATGGGGTCCAAGACCTAGCAGACAAGCGTCCGATTTCCAAGGTGTCCCAGGGCCATTTCAGTGGACCAGGCCCAAAAAGGAAAGAGCCTGCCGCCATTTTGAGAGTCCTGTGACAGCCGCCTATCGCTGCACCGCAAGAGTGGGCGCAACTCAGCTGAATTGCGGCTTTTGACACAGTGGACCAAAAACGGACGGAATGGCAACTGAAACGGTAAAGGGGCGCCCCACTACAACAGATGACACTCCACCTGGAGAGGCCCGTTCACGCCGCCTCCCCCGGGGCGCCCCACGCCGTTATTCGGAGCAGCATTGTAGGATACCAAAACCAGTGCGGCAACTTACTGGACATCACCTTGGTGCCATCGTTCTGCTGCCTTGGAACTATTCGCACAACAGTTTGCTACTGAAGACCCACCCCCCGCGACGCCCCACGCCGTTATTTGCTGGGTGGCAACTTACTAGACATCACTTTCGTGTCATCTAGATTTCAGCGCGTTCTGCTGCCTTGGAACTATTCGCACAACAGTTTGCTACTGATGACCCGCCCCACGCCGGAAATCTGGACGTTGTGCTGCGTTGGGACTATTCGCACAGCCGACCGCTACTTCGTTGTTTTTCCCTAAAAATGTTTATATGTTATTACTATTTTTGTTTTCTTGTATATATTTATAAATTATTAAAGTTTTATAATCTTACTACTTTGTCGGAGTGCTATATATTTTTAATGTGACACATAATTGTAAAAACTTTGATGTACAAAGAGTCATCCCTGGAATCTTCCGCTTCACGCTCGGTCCCCTCCCCAATCACAATACAGGATGGTTTTCAGATAATAGCAACGCTTCTGCTGTGACGGATCTCATCGAGTGTGGGCCTTGATCTACTATAACTCCTTTGAAGAGGGGTGAATCTTTACAGCTGTGGCCATAAACTACATCTGCAGGGCTAGCTGATACCCTAGGACCAGCCTGGACAATCGGACACAGAGGAAAAGGAGTGTCAGAGGGTGCAGTAGTGAATAGGGCGAAAGGGAGGTGTCGGGCGGGCACAGGGTGTGATTCTCAGGAAAGAGCAGCGCAGATGGGGGGAGGTTTATTACCCATGCATAAGACAGAGAGCGGGGGTGACCACTGCCTGGGGGAGATGCTTGCGAGGGTGGGGAGCCATGCTAAGGATCGACAGCGTGCACAGAGTGGGTCTGGTCAAGGCATCTAAAATGGCTGCCGTGCACGACAAAAGTGTGGCATTTGAAAAAAGACAAGATGGCGCAGACAATGTTTTTCAACACTTCCTGATTTCCTTCGAATCGAACGTTAACAGACGTTGGGGCATATTACCAAAGTTAAGCGATATTTATCCCTAACGATGCATTGCAAAGATTTTTTTACCGTCAGAAATTATCGCAGATAAACCTTGCTATTATCAAAGTTTATCGCAAATACGATAAAAACCGACCGCAATGCATTAATATCGCTGAAAACTCAGCGATATTCATGCATTACCGAGCTAATCCTCTTAGCCATGTTATCCACCTCCCATAGGATAACATGGCTAAGAACTGCTCAGGGCAGCTGTTACTTTTTGGAGATATTCGCGCTTATCTCGAATATTTCCAAAAGTTGATAATAGGAGATAGCGATGTTAGCGACTGTTTCCAGTCGCTAACATCTTGGCATGCCCACTTTGCATGTCATTAGTGATAAATATCACTCACATGCAAAGTGGGGCCCAAGATGGTCGCTATCTCCTACTAGCCGTCGCTAACTGGTGTTAGCAACAGCTAGGTAATACAGATATAATTTTATCTCCGCGAAGCGGAGCGCTGTTACAGATATATATCTTGTTTTTGAACGTTAATTTCTCAAAATGCACTGAAGCACATATATTGAGACCTAGCAAAGGCACATCGGGCTACCAGTCCCTAATATTTTACCAAGTTTCGTGCAAATCCATTCAGCCGTTCGATTATTATTATTATTTATTTTTTTTGCCCCGCGGGGCCCTTTTAAAACCTCCACATCAAACCTAGGGGATCAGCGAGGATCTACTATGCCCCCTTATGGTCATTTGCCCCTTCGCTTTGGCCTCCTCTTGTCTCTCGATCCTACCGAGAGACAAGATGGCGGCCGCTACGGACTGTTTGGAATGTTTACAGACACCGGAGAGCCAATCAGCTTCGCTTCGCAAAGCTCCGTAACGCGAAAAGTACGCGAAGCGGTGCGCTGTTACAGATATATATCTTTTTTTGAACGTTAATTTCTCAAAATCCACTGAAGCACATATATTGAGACCTAGCAAAGGCACATCGGGCTACCAGTCCCTACAATTTTGCCAAGTTTCGTGCAAATCCATTCAGCCGTAAGATTATTATTATAATTTTTTTTTTTTGCCCCGCGGGGCCCTTTTAAAACCTCCACATCAAACCTAGGGGGTCAGCGAGGATCTACTATTCCCCCTTATGGTCATTTACCCCTTCGCTTTGGCCTCCTCTTGTCTCTCGATCCTACCGAGAGACAAGATGGCGGCCACTACGGACTGTTTGCGGCCACTACGGACTGTTTGGAATGTTGACAGACGCCGGAGAACCAATCAGCTTCGCTTCACAAAGCTCCGTTGCGCGAAAAGTACGCGTCCTAGGCCGCTGCCCGGTCCGCGCTTACAGATATATATCTTTTTTTAAACGTTAATTTCTCAAAATCCACTGGAGCACATATATTGAGACCTACAAAAGGCACATCGGGCTACCAGTCCCTACAATTTTGCCAAGTTTCGTGCAAATCCATTCAGCCGTTCGGTCTAAAAGTGAGGCCAACCGCCCTATGGAAATTAACATGGGAAAAACGCGTTTTGGGACCCCCCTTTTTTCTCGGCCCCCCCTTGACGAACCCCCCCCAAATTTTTAAAGGCTGCTCAGAAACAAAATGTGCCATTTTCCTGAAAATTTCAGCCAATTCCGTCCACAAACGGCAAAGTTATTAGACATAGAATTTTCAAAAATCCCATAGAGAAAAAATCCTAACTATATATACCTACTGGCGACCGCCAGTAGGTAATATATATATATATATATATACATCTATCTATATATTACCTACTGGCGGTCGCCAGTAGGTAGTTATAGTTAGGATCGTTTTCCATAGGAAATCCGCAACATTCTATTGGGAATAACTTTGGCGCCGAATGGGGGATCTGCCTGTAATTTTCCTTAACTTTGCCTCGCTGCGTTCCGCTCCTTCCCTGAAAGTTTCGGGGGGATCCGTCAAGCGGGGGCCGAGATAAAAGGGGGGTCCCAAAACGTGTTTTCTCCATGTTAATTTCCATAGGGCGGTTGGACTCACTTTTAGCCCGAACGGCTAAATGGATTTCCACCAAACTTGGCAAAATTGTAGGGACTGGTACCTCGATGTGCCTTTGCTATGTCTCAAGATATATGCTCCAGTGGTTTTTACGAAAATTAACTTTGAAAAAATATATATTGTGCTACATTGGGCTATATATATGTTAGAGCCCAAATGTAGCCCAATGTAGCCCAATGTAGCCCAATGTAGCCCAAAGATGGCCACCAGAGACAAAAAAAAACAAATGTAGCCCAAATATCAGCCAGTTGTAGCCCAACTATAGCCCAATGACAGAATGTCCCAGAGTGTTCTAAAGAACAACTAGAGCGCTAACAGTCTTACTTATGACAAAAGTATGGCACACCTGAAGTCATCTTGATTGGAATAAAGTGTTAACACTTAAAACATTTAATTTGCAAAGGAACAAAATGAGGGGGTTCATTTTGCCATAGAAATTATGATTAGGGCTGAAGAAAGAAAAATTAGGGCACATTTTGAGTGACTTCTCAAATCCTCTTCTATTTCATTAAAAAAATTCTGATATGCAGTCTCCCAAGATGGCCACCAGAGACAAAAGAGCCCAAATGTAGCCCAAATATCAGTCAGATGTAGCCCAACTATAGCCCAATGACAGAATGTCCCAGAGTGTTCTAAAGAACAACTAGAACGCTAACAGTCTTACTTATGACAAAAGTATGGCACACCTGAAGTCATCTTGATTGGAATAAAGTGGTAACACTTAATACATTTAATTTGAAAAGGAACAAAATCAGGGGTTTCATTTTGCCATAGAAATTTTATATATATATATATATATATATATATATATATATATATATATATATATATATATATTCACTGAAAAAACCATAGGTTTCACACCAGTTATAGTTAGGTGGAAATTTTACTCGCATAAAACCATTGAAATTCCCACGTTATAGTTAGTTGGACTCACTATAACTTGCGCGTGCAATGCACTGCTGATGACGTCACATATTACATCACTCATGACATCACTGATGACATCTCAAATGACAATCTGTTACATTGTTTTTTGAAGTAGGGTGAAAAAATGATCTCCAGAGGTGGGCAAGCCTTAGCCCATAATTTTGGATAGGGTATGGTTCAATTAGTAAAAATTAACGGTACTCCAAGATTTCTTATGTAGTATGCTAGATATGTAACGCCCAATAAAACTGATGAGAGACATAGATCCCACTATTGAAAACTTTATATGGGAAGGGAGTAGGCCATTTCTTAAGTGAATACTGGCATATCCAAGTACTGGGAAACGTGTCACAAAGCCGGGGTTGTGCAAGTTCAAGTTCTAATCTACTAGGGGAGGAATAAAACATTTGAGCTCTACAACAGGAGTTCAGGTTACCCATCAACCAGCAATGGAGATATTACCAAATGGCACACTGTCTGAGGTCAGTCTTAGAATATGTCCCATGTAACAATCTAACATCTCTGATCTTGACATAATTGAATAAATGGGGGAACAACAGGGGAGCAGTACTTCAACTATAGAGGACAATCATTGATAAGCTATACTCACTGCCAATAGCAGAGGAGGTTAGGTGGAAATTGGAAAGAGACTATAATGAGGAGGATTGGAGTACATTTCTGAAGCGGCAGAGGGAAGGGCTAAGAGAGGCCATACTGAAATTCAGCTATTTTAAAGTAATCCATGAATAGCACTGGACATCAGTTAGACTGCACAGATTCCAATTAAGCCCTGAATCCAACTCTTGGAGGTGTGACCAGGAGGGTGGAGATATAATGTACATTTTATGGTCATATACATTGTATAAGCTGCACTGAGGTGTGTTATATACACAAGGATTTAAAAACGACTTTTGGTTCATATATTCCCTTGTCTACCCCATGGTAATGATGCATGATTTTTTCTGCATGGTCAGTGTGACATAACATAAGTGGCTTGCAACAAATATGGTGTTAGCTGAAATGAGTTTTTTAAGTCAATGGAAATTATCACCGTCACAAGTGAGAGATGACTGGTACAAAGATCTGGTAGAAGTGGTGGGGTTTCAAACACATATAAAACTGAAGGATCAGTTTGATATTTTTGAGGGTATATAGGGATAATTCACACCTGCAACTATAAGAATATGGTGTAGGAACATGTAGCAAGTATATTGTGGGAAGTTACATCAATTTCAGCTAGTAGGTTGAGTTTCAACAGGGGAATAGGGAGGCGGTAGGAGTACTAATGAAGTGGGGTAGTAATGAAGGAAGTACACTGTGCAAAATGTTTAGCTCCTGCAGAGGAGGGATTAGATTATGTGTTTATTTTGATTTACATACACTTTGTTTACATAGTATTTATATGACACATAGACTGATGGTCCTTTGCGATGTGTCTGTTGTTCTATGGTTTACGCCTTCGGTGCTCCATGTGTGCATGAAGGACTGTGATTATACATTAATATAAACAATTATTAATTTATAAAAGAAGGAGGAATGCCGGTGCCCAAAGTGCCACTCATAAGCCTGCATCTGGTGCAATTACATGTTGTCACGCTAAATACAGAGGTGCCATATGTGGTACATAAACAATGATGCGTAGTCCAGGTGTAATAGAAGATCCCTCTTTATTAGCTGGTAGTTAGGTGGCAAGTTATAATATAGGAAGATACAAGGAGAAAACCCCACCAGGAGAGAGCAACCAGCTCCTCAGCCTGAGATGACCAACTGACACTCTCACCACAGTGAGGCACTCAAACATTCCATGATGTCACAGGACATTCTGATAAAGTGGTAGAGAGGAAAAAGATATAGAAACCATTTACCACACATCCTCTTCCGTTAGCAAACAACAGCAAGTAAGAAGTTAAGACGGAGCAGAAGGATTCAGAGGAGACTGTAGACACAAGAGCTAGTCAAAGAGACAATTTGTAAAGCAGGAAACTCAAGCGTGAAAGCAGAGACAAAGGAACATGAAAAGAGGCATGTAGAAAGATATTCATAAGATGCACAAATGGTCATGGTTGGACAAAACACAAGAATGCAAATTACATAACATGCCCATCCACCCTCCTTAATAAAACAAGGTAGCGATCCTGGTAAACCAAGTAGGGTGTAACAACTAAATGACAAAATGTGTGCAGATGGAAGTAAGCACAATATGAAGAACTAGCAACCTACACAGAAAAAAGGAATTGCCTTTCAATAAAGACTAGTGCATGGCCTGCACTAACAACCTCCCCTCCAAGGGTACACCTTGAAAGGCAAGCTTTAAACTGTGGAACAAAACAACTCCCCAGGAAAAGGTACACCAGAGGATGCTAACGCCCCTGGAACAAAGAACACAGTAGCCACACACTGACAACTGTGACACAACTACACCAAGAGGTAACGCTGACCACGCACCCCGCCTACCCAAGAAGAGTGATGCAACTTAGACAATCACAGACAACCTCCCCTAACAAAAGGGTACACAACGGAACAATGTAAAAGTTGTTCAACGCCATTTCGGTACACCAAAGGAAACTAATCCTTGAAACATCTGAACATAGTAGTTACATGCTGACAACCTCCCCTAATGAAAGGGTACACCACGTTAAAAGTGTGCAACGTAACTTCTCCAAAGGCTAGCAATATGACCCTAGGAAACAACATTTTGGCACTGACTGGCACCAAAACTTCCCCACAACCTCCCCTAAGTAAGGGTACACCATAGGGTACTAACCTCCTAGAACATGAATGGGGCATTGATTAAACACAAACACCCTAGCCGCCCAAGCAGGGTGAAACACAGGATACACACCCTGTGAGACCAAGACCACAACATCCCCTATATATACATAAAGGGTACACCATAAGGTACAACATCGCCCTAGTTTAAAAATATGGCATTGACTAGCCACACACCCTCCCCTAAATAAGGGTACACCGTATGGTTAAGACGTTGCCTTAGGAAACCAAACTCCCCCCAAAAAAATACAACGTAAAGTACTAGACCACCTAGAGAAAGTTAAGAGTAACTCTAGGTGTATGTCAATGCAACTACCACAGCAGGAGACACAAAATGCACAATACACAATGGGAAGAAATAAAAATAGTTGAAGAACCTCCCAAAGAGAACATGAGAATATACTCCAAACATGCGCCCACCCACAACATGCACAGAGAAACCAATAAGATCAAGCATAAGCAAATGAATGAACAAAAGACATTAGCTGCGGTGAGCGATTTCTCACCCGAAATCCTCATAGATTGCTACAGGTAGTGACAAGCAACCCCAAGATATGCAGACAGCAAGCTTGAGCCCCGGTCAGCGGTATCTCACCCGGGTTACCATTGAGATCTCCTCCTAATAATGGCAATGACCAAATGCGCAGTGCGATGTAAAGAAAAAAAACTCGAAACACAACGAAGACTTGAAGTGTTCAAACACCAAATAGTCACGTAAGTGGAAAGTACCAAATGCGCTGTGCGATATGAAGCTTTGGAACACAAAGAAAACTTGAAATGTGCAGACACTGAAAAGTCACGTAACCTGTGAAGTGGAGAAAAGAGTTCCATTTCTGACCTTCCGCTTGCCGCTGCAATTGAAATGAGACCGCTATCGTGTGGAGACTTTCAGCACCAGACGCACTCTTGCGAAGACTCGCAGAACAGGACGCACAGTTGGGAAGACTTGCGCACTGACTGTAAACAAAATGGCGGCACGTCGTTACGGCCGCGCCGGATGGTTCGAAGTGAAGACGTGCTGTATGATGTTGCATAGCAGTTCGCTGTGGCAAGGAGCAGACGTCACAGAGGAAAAGATGCCTGCACTACGGGACCGGCAAGGTTATGTGCGTCAAGAGTGCGTGCACGCAAGGGCTCGTGGCTTGTTTAAAATGCGGCGGTTCAACTGACATGAAGAAAATTACACCGTGAGTGCACAAAAAAAACCAAATTAAAATGTCTCCCAGTCACTAGTTAAATTAAACTCACAGTAAGTTTGCACAAAGACGAGCGTCAGCTCACACTCAAGATAATGTGCTCAATTTTGTCGCAGTCGCAGGAAAGCAGGGGAAACTTCACTTTCTTGGTAAAACACACACACTGCCATAGAAGTAGGTACGCTGCGAGCAGACATCATAGATGGTGGCTGTTGTGAAGGAGAAAGCACAGCGCCGGGGCAACTCCGTGAAAGCAGGCACAGCAGGCGCTCACAGGATAAAATGTGCCCACACTGTGGGAGAACACACTGGTCTCACCTGTTCCACAGTAGATGCAAAAAGGGCAAACTGTCACAGTACAAAAGCTGTAGAGAGCTGTAGGGTGATCAGGCCAGCTGAAACTCAGACGCTTTTGTGACTGGAGGCAGGCAAAGTCCAGATGATAGTAAGATGGCAGCTGGCTCCTTCACACAACAAACGCACAGGGTACAGGCTGTCCAGAAAAGGACGCTGGTGGGGTTTACTGGGTGTTGCTTTGATTCCTTGAATTGACTAGTTTTCTTCTGTTTAGAGTTTTACTGGGTCCCAGAACAATACTTGGTTTCCTTAAAGCTGAGTTACAATCCTCTTTCTGTGCAGCGTAAGTTAGTCCAAGAAACGTCGCCAAACTGTGGTACATAAACAATGATGCGTAGTCCAGGTGTAATAGAAGATCCCTCTTTATTAGCTGGTAGTTAGGTGGCAAGTTATAATATAGGAAGATACAAGGAGAAAACCCCACCAGGAGAGAGCAACCAGCTCCTCAGCCTGAGATGACCAACTCACAATCTCACCACAGTGAGGCACTCAAACATTCCATGATGTCACAGGACATTCTGATAAAGTGGTAGAGAGGGAAAAGATATAGAAACCATTTACCACACCATAGTCTTGAATTCAACTCATGCCTCTTTACTCTACTACCAGACACTCCCTGCACCTTTATCTCACTCATGCAAGTTCCTGCTTTCTCCCTTTGTAATGGTTTTTCTGTCTTTCCCTTTCTCTGTCTTTTCACTTTTTGTGTTATCCCCTCTCTCACTCTTGGTTAATGTCTGAAGCGGAAGAATGAGTGCCGGTCCCCACAAATGTGTGCAGTGATCAGACTGCCAACCACGGGCTTAAGTTAAGCACTGATCATCAAGGTAAATAAAGGATTAAAAAAAACAAAATGATGCAGGTTTAGAAGAGGAGCTATGGTAATTCCTTCAGGTTTGGGGTGACATTATTGAACATCATACGCCTTTGATCAGATATGTTGCCAGGTGTATGATGCTTTTTATGGTGCCAGAGTGGTATTGGAGAGGCCCAAAAGAGGGTGTTGCCACGTTTGAGGTGTGAGAGCAACAAGACTAGGAGAGTCATTCTAAAATCAGTTTTGTGAAGGAAAGCTTTCACTTTCTTTAGGAGGGACAACTGCAACCATGCAATCTTAGTTTTCTTTGTAAAATAAAACCAAGAGGGTGAATCCAAGTGATTTTGTGATAGATGTAAGTAGGAGTGAGAAGTTGCCCAGGTTCACATGGGAGAGCCAAATTTTAATTTGTTATTGTTTCTAATTGCTGGCAAACAGTAACACATTTACTTTGGTTTGTTTGAGGTTTAGGAATATCCAGTGTTGTTGATGGTCATTTTGTAGAAGGTGGCTTTGGCTAAGATGATGAGGGCCTGCATGAAGAGGGGAGGATTTTGAGATGCATGAGGTTTATGTTTATGTTTTTAGAGTCATAAAACACAACTATCCCCCCTCTAAGAGTATCTTGGAGCTGAAACGTTCAAGACTTACATGGAAAGCATACCATCTTAGACACAAATACACTCTATAGAGATCTAGCTATCTAGTCAGATATTGAGGCCTTTCCTGAATCTAAGAAGGTTGGAATCTTTCCTAAGATATTCCAGGAGGTGGGCTCATCTTTTCGCAATGGCCACCGAGAAGCTTGGCCACCCAAGGTTATGCATCTATCACTGAATCTCACAGAGAAATTCAGCTGATACCTCTCATGAGATCATCTGGGTCTTTGGTTCGTCTCCATTTGTTTTCTTTTCTTTAAATGAAATGTATGTTTTAGGTGAGCTTCTCAGAGTACCAAGGTGCTGAGAACCTGGGTTTGGAGAACAGTGTTTTCAACAACACACTTGGGGTTATTCTCAAAGGTAAACTTACATGCGAGTAAATCTACAACTGTAAGTTTGCTCTTCCATTTTTGTCTAACTTTTGGCTATTCACCATTTACAAGGGTAAAGTAACTCTGTAATGCCGACTTACATGTACAGGAGATGGAGTGAATAAAGACATCATATACTTCCACAAAGTTACTACTAGTAGTGACTGTACAACCGTATTTGAGGTTTCACAAACTTGGCAGAGACCTCTGCAATCAGGGCAGAGAACTTTCCATGGTAAAGTATAAGGGAATTTTGAACATTTATTTCATTTAGTGTACATTGCTTTTAAGTGCTACAGCACTATTAATTTAATTTGAAAGCAAAAATGTATACAGTTATATATAAATTAAATATTTTTTTTAAAGATTTAATTAAAGAAATAACACCCATTGAACACAAAATATTTATATTATGTTTTAAATGCTAATAACATTTAAGTCTAAAATTAAATAGATTAAATGATTTTAATCTTATTTCTTTTTTTTTTTTTTTTTTTTTATTGTTTTCAGTGGCAGAGGTATACAATACAAGGATGAGGAAAACATTTTGAATTTGACATATTGGTACTCATTCACGTAGCAGTCAATACATTTTTAACGGAACCAAAGACGAGAAAATAAACCGATAAAACATTGTTAAATTAAATCCAATTATCAATAGGAGACCATAATTTCCTAGCAAATATCCTCTTTCTGTGTCCTTTCAGTTTGTACACTGCTTTGTCCATTCTATACACATCTAGCAGCTTACCCAACCATTGTTCGAAAGATGGTGGATCAACATCTAACCATCTTAAGGTAATACAAAAACGATAGATAGACATTCCAATAAACATAAAATATTCTTGGTCAGCTGATAGACTCTTGGATGGAAAATATAAACCAAAAATAATCACAGATGGACATAATTTGATATTAATATTAAGCAAATTGGTCAAAAACTTTTCTATCCTATTAATATATACAATTAATTTAGAACAGCTAAAGAACATATGACAAGAATCTGCTGCTACAGTACCACATCGGCTGCAATTAATGCCTTTCGTAGCTTTCCATTTGGCCAATTTTGCCGGTGTGTAGTAAAGATCTAAACAGGCCATATAATGTTGGCTTTTGAGAGAGCTATTGATTAATATTTTATTGCTGATCTCAAACGCCCTTGCCAGATCTATCCCTTCTATACCCAACTTCCTTTCCCATTTCTGTGTTTGTTGGTCAAGATCATCGTGCAACCTATTGACCATTAGTTGATAAATTGTACCAATACGGCTATCCCTCCTACCACTCTCCATAACAGCATTAGACACCATTTCATCATTATATAAAAGGTTTTTTTTTCCCAAAAAACTACGGATTTGTAGATATTTAAAAAATTCCTTTCTAAAGAGGCCAAATATATCTTGAAGTTCAGAAAAAGACATCAAGGCCCCATTATGGTAGAGTTGCCCAATTGAGTGTATCTGTCCCAAACGGAATCGATTCGTGGGGATATCTTCAGGGATATCGGATATTGGTATATTGCAGCAGATGGGTGAGTAAAAATTATATTTTGGAATAATCCGTAAAGCTTTGTTAATTTGTCTCCAAACCAAAAAAGCAGAGAGAAAAACCTTAAATTTTGTTTTCTTGTAGTAGCTCTGTTCCATAAATATCAATAAGCATTGGCGTGCGTGAGTACCCAGAAGCATTTCATAGATGGAGGGTGAAGCAAAGATTTCATTAACATGATCATGAAATAATAAAACCTTAATTGTTTTAAGAGTTATAGCCCAATAATACATTCTAAAATTCGGAAATCCCAGCCCGCCACATCCTTGCGGTAGGGTACACCATTTTAGCGATCTCCTTGAACGACGATACCCCCATAGAAATCTGGACAACATCCTATCTATTTTGTTGAAAAGAGACATAGAAAAAAATAAGGGAATGGTTCGAAACAAATAAAGAAATTTTGGAAAAATCAACATCTTAATAACATTGGTCCGTCCAAATAAAGATAGATGTAAATTATTTATTCTTTCTAAGGTTCTATTAGTGGATATGAGTAATGGATCCACATTGAGTCCAACAATGTCATCTATTTTCGATGATATAGTTACACCGAGATATGTGGCGGTATCATTAATAGGAATATCGGTAGGTATACCAGTTTTAGAGTGTATAATTTGGGTTTTTGAGATGTTTAATTTGTATCCGGATAGCTTGCCAAATTCGCTTGCAATTTCTATTATTTTAGGTAATGCAGAGGAGGGATCAGAGGTTACAATGGCCACGTCGTCCGCGTAAGCTAGTACTTTATGGTCTATCTCATAGAGACGAACAGGTGGAATACCAGGTTCTGTAATTAGTCTATTCAAGTAAGGTTCTAAATAAAGTGCAAATAAAAGTGGAGAGCAAGGGCATCCTTGCCTGGTCCCCCTGGTGATCGAGAATGGATTAGAAATATCCGTACCTAGTCTTATTACACCCTGTGCGTTAAAGTAAAGTGATTGTATAGCTTTAATGAATTGTGGTGGGAAACCCTTCCATTTTAGCACAGACCAAAGGAACCCCCAGTCGACTCTGTCAAACGCCTTTTCAGCATCAAGCAGAATAACTCCGGCTGGGGATTCCTTTGCCTGAGCCCAATCCAGCAATGCAATAACCCGTTTCACATGATCTGTAGTGTCCCTGTGCTTAATAAACCCATGTTGAATATTAGAAACTAAACCCGGCATAACATCGTTTAATCTATTTGCAAGAATTTTAGAGTAGATCTTGCTGTCGGCTGTAATCAGAGAAATAGGACGATACGAGCCTAATTCTTTTGGATCTTTGTTCTTTTTAACAAATACAACTATAGTAGCTATAGACCAGGAATCAGGAGCTTTGTCTTGAAACGCTACATTAAAAATTTTGATCAGCTCTGGTTTCAGCAAGAATCTAAATGTCCGATAAAATTCGAGAGGAATCTGATCAGGCCCCATGGCTTTACCAGCTGCAAGACTCGTGATAGCCCTTTCAATCTCTTCCCAGCTTATTGGGCTAGTAAATAGATCTATATCATCTATACACAAGGAAGGTTGGTTAATAACTTGAAAATAGTCTATAGGATCAAGAGTCTTGTCAATTTCGTTATTAGAGTCATTATACAACATCTTATAGAAGCCCTGAAATGCCGCTAATATTCCTTCCCTGCTTTCGCAGAGAGTCCCATTTGTATCTTTAACGCACTGTATTTCATTATAAGATGATTTTTGTCGTAAGCGCTGGGCTAAGATTTTTCCCGTACGTTCGCTCAATTCGTAGCGTTCCGATTTATATTGTTTAAATTTTGCCGCTACTTCTTCAGCAATATGTGTGCGGAGACCAGAGCGTTCAATGGTTAGTCGCCTTTGTACATCCTCTATATTAGCCTTATTTTTGCATGCGATAGATAAATCCAACTCGATCTGCCTAATCTTATTTAGTTTATCCCTGAAGTCTGTTTGATTTTTTTTCCTCTTATAATTTGCAAAACTAATAGTCTCGCCCCGTACAATAGATTTAAAAGAATCCCAGACTACTTGTGGGGAGGCAGTGTCGTTATTAATCAAAAAATAATCTTTAATAATATTGACCATATTTTGAAGATAATCTTCATCTAACAATAGATTTCTTTGAAATGACCAGGGTCTAGTAAGGTTTTGACAGTCGACAGAAAATTGTATCTCAACCGTTATTGGGTTATGATCTGAGATGACTTGTGGTAATATCTCAATATGAATTTTTTCTAAAAAAACTAAGGATACAAAAAAATAGTCTAAACGGGCAAATTTTTGATGAGGAGTAGAGAAAAAAGTATATCCGGGGTCATTATAATACAATTTATTCCAGACATCAGTTAGCCCGTTGCTAAGTATTAAGTTTCTGAGAGCTTTATAAGTTTTAACCTTTCGGCCCATGTATCTCTTCGCTAATCGAATATTCCAACTAGCTGACATATGTATATTTAAATCTCCACAAACTATAATTGGTTGAGTCCAAGTTGACAACTCTGTGTTCATAGTATTAAACAAGTCAGCATCATCTAAATTAGGGCCGTAGATGCAACATAAGGTAAATTTACAGCTTCCAATTTTTAGCTCGGCCAATCCCCATCTGCCCCATTTATCGGAGAGTGTTTTTATGCAATTCCCTACTCCTTTTCGCATGCAAATTGCTACGCCTCTTTTAATACCCATTTGTTTAGAGGTAATCAAAACTTCCAGTCCCAAATTATTCAAAAGAGAACGTTTGTCCCATGAAATATGGGTTTCCTGTATACATAACAGATCGATATTCAGCACCTGAAGCATTGTTCGAAACATAGCAATCTTCTTGACATCATTAAGACCATTAATATTAATAGTGCATATTTTCACCTTTTTATACATGACAGAAATGAAAAAAAAAGAAATTTATAGACCAACATCACAAATATTTGTTCCTCAATGATATCATTTAAATACCTTGTAATCATCCCTGCGTTGAACACCTCTGCCTTACACCCCCGCCACCACCCCTTACCCTTACCCACCCCCACCCTTGATCCCCGAACCCCTCCCCCCACCCTCCCCACTACATGAGGCACAGGAACTATCAGTTCCTGAAGCGTATGGATGCCGTGTCCCTAACCCATGGCGCCCTTACTAAAGAAAAAATAAGAAAGGAGAAAAAAGAAGAAAAGAGAGGAGAAAAAAAAAAAGGAAAAAAAGAAGAGACAAACTGAGAAGGAAGTACAGGATATACAGAGAGGCAAAAAAAAGCAAGAAAAAGAATATGTAGATAACGGATATAATAGTCCTGTGTTTGAATAATTATTAAACAATATAATTACGCCCAGATTCTAAATTTGTCCTACTATACATTGCGGTCCTTCTCATTTATTCAGAGAGAGTCCAGATACTCTTTAGCTTTGATAGTAGAAATAAAGTATTTCGTTTGGCCCTTATATACTGTCTTTAGTTTTGCAGGACCCTGCAAAAATACTGCTACTTCCTTCTTTTGGAAATCAGGAATTAGTTGTTTCAGTTGCCATCGTTGAGCCACAGTCGCTTGACAGTAGTCTGGTCTCACAAAAAACTGACAGCCTAGCCCATCCGCTTTCTTATCTGGTCTGGCTTTTCCAAATATCAATTCACGGGCAAGGAAATTATTGAATGACACCAGAATGGCCCTGGGATAATTTTCCTGACCTTGTCGTGGTTTCCTTGTTGTAAATGGGAACCTGTGCGCTCGTTGTATTTCCCGAGCCCAATCCCAGTCAGTAACTTCTGGAAAGGCATCATTCAATAGGTTGATAATAAACTTCCTCGGGTCCCCTCCTTCTTTATTTTCAGGAATCCCCAAAAAACGCAAATTGCATCTCCGGGCCTGATTTTCCAAGCTAGCTAATTTGTCGGATAGGTCATCCTTTTGTACTTTGAAGTCTCCCACTTCTTGTCTTTGGGCCATACATTCTTCTTCAAGTACAGCTATCCTGGCTTCTGCTTCGGTGACCCTGTCAGCGGTCTCTGAGCATAATTTAATTGCACGTCTCACTACATTTTTTACTTTAGCACATGTCATTTGCGTGCGGTGATTCTCAGCCTTACTCTCCGCTCTATGGCACATCATGGTGTCGAATATTGTTTTCAGCGTAATCTCATCATTATTCTCCTGCTGTGCACTAGGGTCCTGAGTAGCGTTGTGATTGGACCCCAAGGTATCATGGGCGGCTGAAGCAATAGATTTAGAAGATGGGTGATTCATGTTACTAATCGTGTTATTTGGTGAATTAGAAGCGACCCCTTGGCTCGTTGTACAAGACGGTCTCTTTGTTCTCCGCTTCTTTTTTATGATGGTAGCCGCGTTGATATTATCAGGGCTCATGCTAGTCTCACTCACAGAGGACAGACTCTCACCACTAAGATCTGCCCAATCTTTATTCGCTTCATCGGATGAGAGTTCTGATAGTGAATAAAAAGTTTCAGGGAGCTCTTGATTATGTTGCTGAGCACTAGTTTCTTTCACCGTACGTGTTTCACTAGGGGCTTCATTCAATAGTAATGCCAGCGATGGAAGAGAGCATGCTCTATTGATAATAGCGCCACCCAGAGTTGGAACTACAGGTCCCATAACACCCCTCCTTGATGAAGCGAGCGATAACTGAGTAGTGGCCACAGTGGCAGAATTATTAGGATTGTCTTGATTATCACCGTTTACCGGTAATTGATTAGTGGGTTGTACTGCAGTTATGTCAGCTAAATCAGTATTTCGGTTATCAGTGTCAGTTACTTTCTTTCTTGCAGCATGCTTTTCAAACAGGTCTGGTAGAGTTTGCAATGCTGGGCTTTTTATACCAATAGATTCATTAGATTTAGCAGTAGCCCCTTTATTAGGATTCTTACCCTGTTTGGTGATGGTTTTTTTACCAGAGATCAGCGGTGTTGCCTCTGCCATCTCAATCTTCTCGCTCTCTTGCACCACGTTACTCAATTCAGACGCAAGGCCAGTTTTCCTATTACTGCGTGTGGTAATAGAGGGTGGAAGCGGTGTCCTCTTTTTCTTCCGTGAGCCACCTCTGCCAGGAAAAACGTTACTCTGTGCCCAGCACAAACAAAGTGTAGCACGCCACAGCGGAGACCGCCAATTAAACTCAAAAAAATTCAGCAACATTCGTAACTCCGCCTGATGCAGGGATAGTTTGTAGCAGATTATAGCAGATTAATGTTACTGCGTGCTGAAGCAACACGATATAATTATTTCTTTCCCTGTTTCTCCGTGATTATGTGAGTTTTATATAGTTTACTCAAACCAGGCTCCGATGGGATCAGCGTCTATCAGGCATTTTCCCCTCTGCTAGAGCCCACTCGGAAGTGGTCAACGCCTTTCTACCAGCCGGGAGCAATCGAATCCAGCCCTCCGGTTAGGAAGTGAAAAAAAAAGAGGCCGCTTTCAGACACCAGAAAGCTCCATTCTCCGTCTTCCGTCTTTCAAGGAGCCCAGCCTGGCATGGTGAAAAGTGAAGTAAAAAGGAAAGCCGCTTTCATGCACCAAAAGAACTCGTTCTCCGTTTCCGTCTTTCCGAGCAGCCCAGCCCAGCCCGGCACAGCCTGCGCGACCCCAGCCACAGCGGTGATAATGATTCCAGCAGCTGGCCGGTACTGTTCAACGGTTTTGCCAGGTAAGATGCGCCCGTTAAACTTCCATTATTCGTAGCGTCAATCGGCCAGATTCTCTCCTTCTTCTCCTTCTCTTTCAGCGAAAAAAACGATAGAACGCCAAGAGCGAGGGAGCAAGCTGACTACACAGCCTCCCGCACGGCAGCCATCTTGCCTCTCATTTTAATCTTATTTCTAATGGGGTTTTATTTTAAGTCCTTACCTCCAATATTTTGTATGACATGGTCTTACACTACCTGTGAGTGGCCATGCGCGATGATGGACTTCCTTCAGCTATCAGCTGGAGTACATTTAGGAAAGGGTTGGCTCCTTTGTGGCTGCAGTAACTTTATCTCTACAGTTTGAGAATATGAATTGGCTTATTATTTTGTCGGAGGGCTTGTCACTTTTTAATCCCCTCCATAGGCCTCCCTTAACCCTTCCTTACTCTTCCCAAAATCCTTCTCCTTTAGTAGCAAGTAGTCTCTATTTTCCTGCCACTTCCCCGTCCCTCCCACTCTTACTACTGATAGAGTGGACTCGGCCCCAAAATGTAATATTTTTCTCTCTTCACTAGTGTCATACGGTTTCATTACCAATCTACCATCACTTGCAGGGTTAGGCCCCATTTCCACGTCAGAAATTTCTCTCCTCCTGCGATGGATTTTTAAATTCTATATTATGAGTCTAAGAGCAAATTAGGCATCATACACTTAATTACACTAATATTTTTAAGTTGCGTCAATAATGTAAGTTTAGATAAGTTTAAAAACCTTTATTCTCATTAAGAGATCAGTAAAGAGGAGCCTAGCTCGCGGCCGTAATGGTCGCCCTTTAGCTCTGCTCCCGCAGCCCTCCATCCTGACTGCCTATCCTGTCTTTTATCCTGTCCCGGGACGGCACATTTTTGGGGAATTGGAAACATAACGGCTTGTTTGTACTTACCATCTGACCCCGGGGTCTCGGCGTGCAGTGGCTCCGGAGTTGTGGCCTCCGAGAGATCGGGGCCTCTGCGAGACTTGGACCGGGACCTGGCCGGTGGGATCCGACGGCTCTCGGCCCCGGCCGAGAGCGAGAGCCAGTGTTGGGAGCCGATGTGCGAAGATCCCGGCGATCCTGACCCGGGCCTGCCCTGGTGGCCGCGTGGCCGACGTGGGTGAGAGGCCCTGGGACCTGATTCTGAGAGGGGGTCCCCCCGCCGCTGCTTTGTCCGGCGGCCCTGGTCCTCGGGGCCCGGACTCCGCTTGTTTGGGGCACCGGTGCTGGTGCTGGCGGAGACCCATTTTGGGCGGACATCCTTTTGGCATCGAGGCCGCCCTTGCTGGGACCCCCGGCGCTTGTAAAGTCCTACATTTGAGAACTGTTATTTCCGGGGGTCCTCGTGGGCGGCGATTGGGCTGATTCACGAAATGGCGGCCGGCCCTCTGGAACGAGAGTCACCCTGTGGCGGCGGGCCCGAGTTGCCTGATTGTGTGGGGAGCGGATCTGGTGGACGTGAGCCGACAGTCAGAGATATCCTGGAAGCCCTGAGATCCCTGCACGCTTCCCTGGCCCTGGGCGTCTCGGTGGGTCCGCCACGATCCGCCGCCATTTTGGGCGGCCGTTTCTTCTTGTCGCCCTCTTGTTTCGATGACTTCATTGCCTCACCCCCCTCGATTGACCTGAGTGTCTCCACCACTGATCGAGGATCGTGTAGTGTGCTGGTGACTTTGGGGCGCCCTGCTTTTCAAGGTTCGGACCCCGGGGACTCGGATGCTGTACTGCGACCCTGTTCGACATTGTTGCCTGAAACTATGGGTGGACTTCCTCCTGTGCCTGCTTCGATGACTTTGCCTGTGTCTATAATTGGGACCACCTCGCCCGCTCCAGTGGCGCATCTGAACTCCTGTTTTTCATGGCTCGTGCTTCGATTGTTGATGCATCGATACTTTCAGTTTGGACTACTGTTCACTTGTGGATCTCTCTACACCCCACGTAGCTATGCTAGTCACCATTCCACTCGATTATATGCTGATTTCGTATTTAGTATGTGGTTGTACATTGCCATGTGGTGGGTGGGGTTTGTTGCTCGGAAGGGTTGGGGGTGAAATGTACGACTTCTGCTTGATTCCCGGTATGCGATTTCGTTGCACAATTGTTTCTGATCGTAGGAGGGTGGGAGGTCCCCTTCTCCTAATATTTTGTGGCGCGCGATGGGGTGTCGTCCTGGTCTGTTTTTGATTGTACTTGTCGGGTTGGGCGGAGGGCTGCGGCCTACCGTTTGTATTATAGTTATTCTGCTCCTCCCTCCTGTTTTCTTTTCTCCGCTTTTGTGGCCTTTTTGTCTCGTTTTTCTTTCTTTCTTCTCGCTATATTTCGGGTTCTGGTTTAGGGCGACAGGCACGCTGTTTGAAGGGTAGGCCATAGCCTTCTACAGGGGTGCAGGGTGGGACGGGTGGGTTGGGTTCTATTTTTTGTTTGTTTTCTGGTTCTATTGTCCTGTTGTATCTCTTTTTCGTGAGGCCGCGTCTGTCCCGACCTCCTGTGGTGTGTTTCGGGTGGGGGTATGGCATCGTTACTTCTCCTGCTATATTTCAGCTGTCTTTCTTTCCGATTGCCATGCCCCACTTGGGCCGCTAATCCTTTTGTTTCCTGTCCTCCCGCCACGGGGGGCCGTGTCGGCGTGTCTTTTACCTTTCTTTTTTCATATTTCCTTATTCCCTTTTTATTGTTTTGGTTTTCTTCCCTCCATTTTCCTTTCCCTTCCTTTTCCCCCCTCCCTACCTAGTCCCCCCCCCTTTTTTCCTTCCTGCGTCCCAAAGGGTACTATGACGGGCGGGTTTTGATGCATTGTCTTCCGATCCCTCTGTTCTGGCTTGGTAGTGTTTCGGGTGGCGGGCGTGTTACGAGGATAATGCTCAGGGGCTGACTGTATCTCACATATCCTGATTTCTTGACTGCATTGTGTTGTCCCCCTGATATTTTGCCCCATGCCCTCTTCTTAATGTTGAGGTTGGTTACGGGATGTCGGATGCCTCCGTATTGCAAGTGTGCCTGTCATATGTCCTCTCCCCTTATTGTAAAATTAAGCCTTATTTACTCCTGTGTTTTAGCCCTTTAGTTTCTGTATCTCTTCTCCCTATTGCGATTGTACGGCCTCTGCTTTGTATTGATTGATTATGTAATATTTGCCTGGTGACTCCTGACTGTTTTGTACACTGCGGCCGGCCGGCTTGGTTGTGGGCCTCGATTTGTCTTTTTTTGATGTCAATAAAGGTTTTCAAAAAAAAAAAAAAAAAAAAAAAAGATCAGTAAAGTTATTTGGTAATTTATATTTCTATGCAGAAATCTCATAAAAAAGAACGGTTACATTCAAACATCAAGTAATGCATTTAAGTGCGTTCAATTAAGGACTAATTCCCTGTACAAAAGATTGGGATCAGAGTTTAAATTCATGGAACCCATGAAGAGTTTGGGTTCAAAAATGAAAAGAGTGAGATCAGAGGAGCATAAAGCTCAAAGCCAAACTAAAAGAGTAGAACTTCCTATAAAAAGTAGCTCATGAAACTCAGTAGAGTCTCAGTAAATCCAAAATAGAAACCACATTCAGTTGTAGTAGCAATCTGTCAAAAATCAACAGTGCAATATGAAAACAGCAGCAGCAGTAACTGCAAAGGTCTGGTAAGGGGAAAAAGTGAAAAACGCGAAGCAATGACCCTCTACCCATGAATACACACTAATATAAAAGACATGAATACATATTTCAGGCATGTTATCGGACTCCTTCACCCACGGACCAATCAGATGGTACCTATCGTCATTGAGCAGATTCAGTTTCTCCGTTCTCATGAAAAAAACATGTGGCTTGTAAAGTTATCACATAGTTAGCGGCAAACATTCTTGCATAATTAGATTCTGGAAACACAAGCCTTAGGGGTCCATTACGATGTCGGGCGGATTGCCTCCGCCAGGCTGGCGGTGGCCACCGCCGGCCTGGCGGAGGCAATCCGCCCGACATCGCAAGCCCAAATCCCCCCGCCATATTAGGATGGCGTGGGGTATGGTAGCGGTGAAAAACACCGCCCGCCTGTTTTCCGCCCCGGTCGCCTTGCGGCCGGGGCGGAAATCGAGTAATATGGTGGCGGTGTCTGTTAGACACCGCCCGCCATATTACTATGTGCATTTTTCGATGCCAAGGCATGTGGTGTTCACTCTGGGAGCCCCTGTGGGCCCCCAGAGTGAAGGCCAAAGGGGGGTGGCACACGGGGGGGTACTTGTGGTAATCCCCTGCATTTACATGATCGAAGTGGCAGGCACCGTGCGGTGCCTGCCGCTTCGATCATTTAAATGCGTGCATTTTATTTTAACATTGTGGCGGGCGGTGCAGTGAGCACCGCCCGCCACAATGTTAAATTGAGGAATGCGCCTGCCACTGTGGCGGGCGCATCCTAATACCAATGTCGGGACCCCTGCCCTTTAGGCAGGCGGTCCCGATAGCCGATAGGGTGGCGGGCGGTTATCCTAATAACCCCCATAGTTCCTATAAGAATTTGAGCTCATTTTTTTTCACTGCGGGAACAATGAATTATACTAGGAGACAAAATCATTGTTAGGTAATGTATACCATTTAATACGACCAGGAATTATTGTTTTATAATTAATAACCATCTGATTGAAACATTTATGTGAAACATGAGAAAATAGGAAGTTCTTGACATTTAAGAATAAAATGTCATTTGAAAGTAATACTTTTATTAAACCGGAACAGTCTGCAGTTATGACAAACATTTCTAAGCATCTCATTTCAAGGTCAAGCTTCAAATTCACATTGTGCACATTTCACCAATAATCGGTTTGCTTTTATTTAAAGAAACTTACTTCTTAGATTTTCTATGGCCTGATCGGATAACTATGATTGCCTATTGCAAATTTCAAAAGCATGTCATTTGAGCATTGAATTTTACATTTATCATTGCATATTCAGCTACTAAGTTAGCTAGTTTTCGTGTATTACTAATATAACATAGACTTAATACATGCGGAGACCTCGCACATAAAAGATTGAACAGGTGGAGATAAGTTTGCGAATAGGCCCTCACATATTTCTTCTAATTGATCTGTTGCAATTATAGAGTCTGTAGACATTTGTTGATGTCTCATGGTTGTCGGTAAGCTTGATGAATTTCTCTTGGAGAGAGTCCCTGGAGTAGCTGTTGAAAGAGCTCCCACTGATGTTTTAGTGTAGTGTAGACGAGATTGAAGAAGATGGTAAAATGGTAAACCTAATCTAAGTGTATTAGGGTTTTACAATCGATTGAAGGAGAGGCATCAAGATGAAGGTAAGCGCATATGCTTTGGAGTGGGTTGGTGTGGTGAAACCTTGCCTGATGTGCAGTGTGTGGTGGAATGTGTAGAGGTACTCTTAAAGCCTGGGTGGATTTCTATTGGACGGCACATATAAAGGCTTTATTAGGAAAGTAAACATATCTGTCCAAATGTTAAAGAATCTATACCCCACCTAATAATCAAATATTTATGTGACCTTGAGTGGTGCACTTTTCCCACTACTGAGAGAATTGGCAGCATTTTTCATACTACCTACAAGCATTCCTATCTGCCATTTCCATTTATCTGTATAAACGGTGAATATGTAGTGTTACAGTTCCTACTTCGTCATTAAAACTGTGCATTTGTTGGACAATATAAATGTCAAAACTGTACAAGACTGATTCTATGGACACTATCAGAATATGTTGGCCCGAGTCCTGGCTAGCCCACAGGGTACCATCTGTAAGCCTAACCTAGCAACCTATCAACAGGTGGTATGTGCAACCACAAAACATTACAACCCTGACTCCCCAAGGAAATAGTGGAAACAGATCTAGAACCCTTTTGTTTGGTAACTAATGTACACCCAAAGAGAAACACAATAAATACTTGAATTGGCATTTCAATATTTATTGCAGCAATAAGATTCTTGAGTAAAATAAGCGTGCTGCAATCATTAATAGAAGGAAATAAAATGGAGTAATCAGCTTCACGAGAATGCCAAAGAGGATGAACATTTGAACCATTGTGCTGTTACATATAATATATGCGTGCATATAAGTTTAGTGATAGTTATGCTCCTACCTAGCGCTCCCTATCCTAGTGTGCCTAGGGTGGGTGAATCTGCCAGTATGGTGATCTAACTCCCCAGTTACCTTTGGGTATGTTTAATCTGGGAGCCTGTCTTGGTATAGAGCTGGGCACCATTCTTCTTAGGAGGTAAAGAGCATTCAGCTGGGCTCGAAATCCTGCGTGGGGCGACCTCAGCGGTATCAGAGAAGTGCTCCTCTAACTAAACAAAGGAGTGATGTCATTTACATAATAACCTTCACCCATGTTGCTATGCCGAAGTCCCAGTCAGGCTGTCTTTATTGATTCTATCTTGACGAGTGAACAATAAGAAACATCATCATTTTGCGCAATGAACTTTAGCTTTCATACAGAATGTTCAAGGCTCTGATAATATGCCTACAAAGATGTATAAATGTAAGCAAAGTTATTTAATGGAACACTGTCCCTACAAGCAAGCAAGCAAATGTGGGTCAAATGTCAACATTCAAGAAAAGATGTCAGTTCTAAACATTAATATGCAAAATGGTGGTGTTCCTGCCTGGGCCCGTGTGACCACATGACAATGTATTCCTCACTTCCAAATCTTTTTTCACAATCTCCGGCCTACTTCTGCCGAGATGAGCATGGACAGCAGATTGAATTAGTTGGAACCCCAGATACCTAGGCATTCAAGTAAATCCTATAGATGATTGTTATGTGGAGTTCAAGCACTGCTAATGGCCAAGGGAGAGTGAACTGAGCACAACGGAGGTGAGCTTAACCTCTGATGTCCCTTCAGCAGACTGACAAGAGCTTGCTCAGCACCTACAGAAAATTACCCAAGCAAAGTAAGATGGTGCACCAAAATTGGTGATCCCTAACACCTCTCACAGAAATTAGATATGCTTAGCCTATAAAGAGTTTTGAAGCACGGGTAAAATGTAACCTGCTTTATATGGAACAGCTACAAGACTTCAAGGTTAAGAGTAAGTAAGATGATTTGCATACAGCTCTCTGTCTTATGTCATTAAATACACTCCTTAAGAATATATTGTTTCATAAACCTGGCTGACCAAGGCATCTTGATTACATTTTTAGATCTAGTCTATTGGCATCTTTCGATGTTTTGTCAGCCTCATGTATCAGTCCATTTTATCTATTAGTCAGCGCTTTTTATCCATTGGTCTGTTCAACTGTCATTCACATTTTGCTTCTGTCTAACACAGCATGAGCCAACGGGTCGGCTCACTTCAGCCACTGCATTTTCTGCACTGTGAGTGATAGCACTGCTAATGGCATTTGCACATCAGCATAAGCAGTGTACCTAAGTGCATGACTGGAGGGCCAATACTCAGTGATGTAATGCAAAATGACCCCTCCCCCCCTACAGACTGTGATGAGATGACCCTGAGCCTTCCATATCTCACAGGTATTTATTGTTTTTTAATCAATGGAGGCCCTCTGAAGGTTTGGGCCATCTAAACGGTTGGGGACCTCCTTGCATCCTTTGTTTAGCTAGTCTTGTGTGTTTGAAATATGCTTTAAGTTTACTGTATTTCAAAGTCAACAGGATATTTTCTTTGTCCGATTAAAATTACATCTTCCTCTGATGTACATTAAAACTAAAAAGGAATTATCTACCTGTTCTAAGCACACTTTCCTTCTAGGGAGTATCTATACTGTTCCATTAAAATTATATGAAATCGTTAAAATCTCTGAAATTTAATTTTTTTATTACAAGCATGCAGCCACCATGTTTTATCTACTTTTTTTTTATTTCTGTGTCATATATTGGAATATATATATATTTTTTTTAATCTATCCATGGCACTGTCTTGCCAAAGTCTGACGTATTTGCTTTGCCAGTGCTTATTTAAACTTCTGCTAAGGTCTACACAGGGATCATGTAATTCGTAATCCTCATGAGATGGCCATTAAGAGTACCAGAAATTCTTTTTCATTTCATAGAAACTTTAGTGGTAGTTTTTGATCCAAACACTTCAACAAGCTTCCGGCGATTATTTTCGGGAAGAATGTGCATGGATGTAAAGCCACTAGTGAAGAGGCTCTCTTGAATAGGGTGTATAACTCTCATGGAATTCCTTTTAATAGGAATTGTAAATTAATTTGTTCTTTGGGAACCTAATTTCATCCAAATGCTTCGTCATGCTCACCCGGCCTATCGACCGAACTTGGGCCTGTCAGTCATTTATTATTAACTTTCTCCGAGGAGGGATCTTGCTTGGAGATTAAGTCTGCTGCAACTAATTATAGCCCTCAACAAGAGCCGTGACCCGGGGTCAGGGATTGACGCAAACCTTATTCTCCTTCAGACATTCATGTACCGCCATGACTGCCAAACCATGGCATTTCACAGAGGAGGCATCATCAAATAAATGCACAAATCCAGAGACAGAAAGGCCTGATGCAAATTGTGCTGAAAACTCATAAACACCGCAAATTAATTCGGAACAGCCTTCCACGCAAAGATCTATACCGCAGTTACTTCACTGGAACATTATCAGTTTTCAAGACAGCCTGCTCCTTTTTTGTATCAAAATCTGGATAAATCGCATTAAGTAATATCTTTCAACTGAAACTGATGAAGGGAGTGCTGGCCTGAAAATAGATGCAACGTCATCTATTTCTATTAACACAGTTAGTGTTTGAATGTTTTTAAGTGTGCCTAGTGGTGCCAGATTGAAACTACATGGAATTGAATCACACAACAAAGTTGTTTTAGTATTTAAAGTTTAAATTATGGTTTCAAATGACCCTCAGAACACTTTATCCCAGGGGTGTCAGCCTAGTTCCATGCAAGATTTTCAAGATAACCACTGGCACAAAGGCTCCATTTAGATGTATACACATTAATTTTATGCCGATGCCCTGAAAATTTGGCACGGATCTGAACCCTCTTAGACGCAGAACTGATAGAGAACTACTCAACCTGGCTGGTGTGGAATGGGGCATTTAAGTTACAATCACTGCTAGATCAAACACAGAACTCCCTGCATTTTGAACTCTTTCAGTAAGATCTAAGGGAACTAGCTTGTTGAGAGGTGATGTCAGAACTGGTTCTAAGAAATGAGGGAAGTGTGAGAAATAGCAATCCAGAGTACACCTGGGTTCCAGCCAACACCATAGGGTGTGGTTTCATCTAAGAAGGTTCATAGAGGAGGACATTCAAAAGCCTACACTATTTGAAAGCCAGTTTTGAAAGACATCTGAATAATCAAAAATGGAACTCTCAGTATAGGGGTGTATGGATGGAGTAGAAGAAATGGGAACAATAAAAAGGAGCCCTTTAATATCATGTGAAAGGTTTTGCACTATACATTTTTTAAAACGGTATAAAATATAATGCTTTTAAGAGGAGCATAGATTATTTTGTTTGCCAAGCTAAGGGTACCATGCATTGTCAGTGGCGGCTGCCTGTGAACAGGGGTTGTAGGGCGGAGGGAGGGATGATAAAAATAAAACAATTAACTTATCTTCTTTGCCGCTGCCGCCGCACGTATTCTCTCGCCTCTCTTCCGTCTTCTACTCTGCTGGACGAGGCAATGGAAGCACCCAGGTTTCTGGACTCTGCCGGCCAATCACAACACTGCAGGAGCAGCACAGTGATTGGTTTGAGCAGCCTGTTTGGCCACTCAGGCAATGCCTGGGGAGGCTGGGTATGTTCTCCACTGGGCTGTGCAACACAGCTCAATGGAGAACATGCTAATTGCGGATGACGGTTAGGCCGGCCTTAGAGGGTTGGTCAAAGCATTATGCGCACATAGGGAGGGAGTGAAAACCACTCCTGCTCCCTCTGCGGTGAGCCAGCCCCGTCCCACCCAACCTGGCTGAAGTCACAAAGAAAAAGAAAATGATAACTTCTTTTTATTATCATTTGACGTTTCTTTCCCACTGATCAAGAAGCAGTGAGGCGACGCTCCTCCACCTTAGCAGGGGAGCTGCCACTGTGCATTGTACATAGAGAACTTAAGCCTCACTTGCACATAGTGGGATGGGGTCAGTGAGACTGCTGACCCCACTCCACTTTGTGAGGAGGTGTCAGTGATTGTAACTCTGCACCTCGGGCTTAGAATTGATGCGCCTAGGACCGAGGCAATCAGTGATGCCCCCGCTTGTCACAAGGGGCAGGGCCTTGAGTTGCTTTGCCAGGCTGAAGAGGTCACACCCACAGGAGCTTTGACTTATTCAGCCCAGCAAAGTTCAGTTTAGACAGCTAGGAGCCTTTGCATTTAGCGCATGTCTAGCTCCTTGCTGCGTGACCTGAAAATAAAGAGTACCTGTCAAGCGGACCTTTGCTCAGACTGACAGGAACTCTTTAGGGTGGCCAAAAGGTGAGGGGTAGTGTCCCCTCAGCCCATTAGGATCTGCCGCAGCTGCACCGCATGCTTCCATCCAAGCGTGAACTCTCTTGGTATCCAAAAGGGCCATGGTTACTACATTGGTAGATTTTCACTACGCAAGCTTATGTTGTATGTTAAATTCTATCAGTATCCAACAGCCAGGATCACAGCATAACTTTACCATCTCCCGTCAGCAGGCTTTTACATCTGCTGCCTCCTTGTGGACATCAACAGTATATTGTGTGGCAGCACCTCAGTGCAGTGCTCAGCCCACAAACTCATTATAAACTTGGCAACTTTCTTAAAGAGGTAAAAAGGTTATAGACTGTGTAACAGTGGCGGCTGGTATGGGACAGCGGTGGGAGTAGGGGAAGGTGGTAAAGGAGGGTTAGGAAATAAAAAAAAAGAACACTTACCTGCTGGTTGCCGTTGCGAGACGCCTCCTCTCCTTGCAGGAACCAGGAACAGCAAGCACCCAGGCTTTCATACTCCCCTGACCAATCACAACACTGCTGACAGCAGCGTTGTGATTGTCTGAGTGCCTTGATTCGGCGCTCAGAGAGGGAAAGGGAGCCTGGGCATGTTCTCCACCCATGCTGTAATGTAGTCTGGGTGGAGAACATGCAAAGTGCGCATACATGTTTGGCCGGCCTGAGACGGCCGGCCAAACAGTCATGTCCACTTTAGTTGTTACAGCAGCCACTCCTCCTCCATGACATCATGGGACCCCAGCCCCTCCCACCCTAACTTGGCGGCAACTGAAATACAGAAAATAAAATGATAATAACTTCTATTATTATCATTTTATATTTTCCATTGCACTGCTTTAAAGCAGTAGGGTGACGCTTCTCCGCCTTAGCGGAGGAGCCTCCACTGCTATGCAGACTACTGTTCAAGATCCAGGTTTAAACCCATGAACACCTGCCACCAGCTTGCTTCTGTCTAAGTCTGCCCCATCTGGGAATTCAGCAACCAAATTCATTTCCTAGGCACATCTGCCATAAGTAGGCTTCTATCCTAGACTGGCTACCCTGGGAATGCTGAATTGTTTAGATGCTTCCAGTTACCTTAATTGACAATGTGAAAGCTGGCCCAAAGTACAATCTGCACCACTACAGATGTTGCCAAAACTGACTCACTTGCATATTTGCAGATGCAAAAATACCATATCCACACTTTTAAAGTGTTGTGTGCTAGCTTACAGGCATGAAATTGTGAAATGTATTTATACAGATCTAACTTCAGTACCTTTTTATCCACAGTATCCACTCCATCTCGGCTTTTCCACACCTAGAACACCATGCAGTCTCTTGGAGCTTCTGCAAAATGACTTCCATCAATTTCAAAGTGAGTGTCAATGTATTGAATAGCCATTTTACAGGAAATGAATACATGAATTTCTTAGTAGCATAAAATATTGCCAAAGAGTTGTTTGTGTAATGAATCAAATAATCCTACACCTGCCAGCGATTTAATCTAGCAAATAGGGGCTGACCGTCTGTCAATACATTAAAACAAAAATAGCTTACAAAGCTAGATTTTTAACATGTAAACACAGGCGCAACAAGTACATAAAAGCTTTCTATGCGATTGCTTAATGTACCAGCTGGCATTTTACAGTGATTGCTGGCGTAGCATATTTAGACAGGATCATGCAAATGTAGAGTGGAATGAAACAGTAGAAAATTCTGTTTATTAATAGCGCATTTGTACAATATCGCATCATTTCAGAGGGCGACATGGTGCCTGCTAAAAAGGAATATCTGTCACTCAAAATGCAAATTATTATTGCATATTATTAGATCTGTTTTATTAGAATAAGCAAGTTTGAGCATTTTAATGTGCCAGACAGTACATTTGAATATGCCCCCAGCGCCTTGAGACCCTCAGGGCTGATTAGTTCGCGCTTTACAAATACCTGATTGATTTAGACATTGTAGTAGTGAACTGAGAGGGGACAACCCTATAAAGACCCATATAATAAAATCCAAATGTCTTAGATAGCATAATTAGCAAGATCTCTCAGGCTCATCATCTTCATTGCAAAGGACCAACAAAAAGTGAGTATTGCAAGTTTATTGCCCCAAAATGCTCCTTAGAAAGATTTCGACCCTCCTACACGACCCTCCTACATGGTGGCAAACAACACTTTTAATGTAGCACTCATTCTAGCAAAACACATCAACAGCAGGGTTAAAGCATGCAGCTACCAAAACCACTTAATCAAAGTTATTCCCAAAGTCAGGAAACAAGCCTTTACACATGCAGAGGGGTTCACCTTGCCTGGTCCACTTTCCAAAACTTGGGCATTAGAAAGATTTATCTGTCCTTGGATTTGCAGAGAAGATTGGATTGGTTTGTACACTAGAATACACATTATACATACACTCGTTCCTTTTTTCTTTGTACTTGCTTTAACCTCAGTGAATTATAAATGATTTACATTCGTTCCTTACCACTATTATGTCATGGCTGCTCACAATATGTCACTAATTACCGTCAATAAGTGAGAGTCAATATCATGCGAGCTTTTTCTGAGGATCATCATCATGGAATGCATCCACACGATAGGTTACGAATTCTCACCATAATGCAAGAGTTAGCACTTCAAAAGTGGCAGGCACCATCCTTCCTTGGAAACCCACAATATGCCAAGAATTGCCACCATTACTCAGTGGATACCACAAAATGACAAGATACTATACTCCCAAAACCACCACCGTGCCATGAATGAATACTATATGCCAGAAAGAACCACTATTGTGCCAGGGTTAAAATGGTGCCTGGCAGGGGCCAGATTCTGCAGTGGCTTCTCTGAAGGATAGAGTGCACCCTGAGCCCTATGCCAAGGTCTCTCGAGTTGAGGCATGACACCCATCAATTGCGGGTCGTTATAAAGTGGATCCGTTAATGGACCATTAGTGACCACTTTTATGGTTTTGTATTTCTTACTTTTTATTGCACGTTTTACAGGCAGAAGTGATTTTTTCTGAGGTCCTGACGAATGCGCATACACCTTGGCTGTGATTTCTGCTGGTAGAAACATGTTGACCAATGACACACAAAAGCAGGGTCAGTTGACTGCTGCTGTGTACTTTCACACTTTGTAATCCTGACCCAGGCAGACAGGAACAAAGTTGTACACCTACTTTGGAGTTAGTTTCATTCACATTTATCACATTTCTTTTCACATACTGCACACTCTGCTAGCCTCACCACCCTGTTGTCCCAGTAGGATCATCTACTGTATACTAAAAAATCTGAAGAGCTCCTCCTTATTAGAGAGCCCGCACCGTGATTTGCTTTATGATGAAGCATGCCACCTCTGCTGGTTGAGGGATTTTGTCCTAACAAATGAAATACTCCTTGATAATCTAGGTGCCTCACTTACTCTTTGTGTCAAACTCAGGTATTTTGTTGAGTGAATGATCTATAAGATGGAAGTGAAAACCGGCTGGTCTCAAAATCTCCCCTGGCTGTCCTTTGGTGTTTGTCTCAAAATTATGTCACGGTTGGGCACTATTTTGCAACTAATGGCCATTGCATACCAAGAATAACCACCATACTTCGAGGAATGCCATCTGGCCATAGTGGAATTCACAGTGCCATAGATACACCTAGTATTCCACGGTTGACCACATTCAGCTAAGACCAGCATTATTGGCCTAACGGCTAGGGCGCTCGACCTCGGACCTGGGGAACTGGGTTCGAGTCTCGGTAACGACGCCAAAACCTCCTGTGATTCTGGGCAAATCACTTAATCTCCCTGTGCCTAAAAATGAATGCGTGTCCTCATGTAACGTAACTGGTGCTATGTAAAGCGCTCTGATACCCGATTCGGTTTGGGTCTAGTTCGCGCTATATAAAACTCTAAAAAAAAAACTAAAAAAAACACGAAGGGACTAGAGATTACTTTCTCTTGCTCTCCCAAGAGATCTATATTACTCACACAACGAGAATGACACAAATATGAAATTAAATCAAACAAAACCACTGTGGGGGGACCCTAAACAGAGAAAGAGACAAAGAAACACTCAAAAAAACTAACCAGCTTAGTTCCTGGCCATGACTACCCAAGCAGATAAATAACCCTTGAGTCAGTTTCAGAAAACCAAATGGGTTTTTAGAATTGCCCTCACCCACTAAATAATGACATTCTTCATCATAGGGCCGCTGACACACCCTGGCGCAGTCCAACGTTCAGGGTGGAGCGTTATTATTTTCTCAAAAGGATTATGAAACAAAATTATTCCAAACTAGGGGTCCCAAGTGCAGAGAGCAAATCAACTTAACAAACTTTTGGGAAATCAACTTAAAACTGGCTAAGTGGGTACCTGCTTATCTGTTTATTATGGGTCCCTCTTGACAGGATTGAAAACTCATTCTAAAAGGGTATATGTGAAAACCTACGACTCCATTACCCTGCCTGCTCATACCGACATGTTTCAGCCTCTAACATCGTCCAACAGGGTCAAAGGCCTTCCTCAGGATACATATACCTTAAACTTTGTAACACTCCATCCTAATTAATCACTGTATAATAAGGAGGGTATCTGTGGCCATACTTGCCCTTGGTAGACACACTTTGTTAGACCCGTCTGCTTCTGAGAGTCCCCTCACCACTATGATTTCTTTTGTTCCCCTGTACCTCCCAAAATTTGTCGCTTTTTATATGTCTACCAGGAATTTTTATGTGTTGTTTCATGGGGTTAGATGTTCCTTGACGCCCAGTTGCTCACAAGGTTTGTGGCACCTATTTACAAGGCGCCTGGCCCAAACCTGTGGCATTACAAACTGGGGTTGTCAACTGTATAAATGGACCTAAAATGGTGGACACCCTTTTTCCTCATGTGAAGTGACTCCCATTGGAGCCTTCATGAACCCTGGCCTTTTGAGGTTTTGGCGCCCTTTGTTTGGCGCGCATTTCTGACAGGAATTCCTTTATTTTCCTCAGGTACACAAAATGGCTGCTCTAGAACCCCAGTACGGTGGCTGTGAGCGTCCTAAATACCCCTCAAGAGTGCCATGTCATTGTCACAGCCAGAGAAGGTTCTAGAACCTTCTGGCTCGTGCCAGTACCCCAGGGCACTGGCTATATAAGGCCCAGTCCCTGGCGGCCATTTTAGATTAGAAGATGATGATGATTAGATAAGATTGAGATTAAGAGATTCCAGACTTGACACCAGATTGACACCTGCCCTGTTGACCCCTGAGGTGGCTGGTAGCGCAGGCAGTAGAGTAGCAAAGGGTTGCTGGCGTTGTGTCTGACTGGCGTTCCAGTCAGCTACGTGAGAAGTGATCTAGCGCCTACAGCGCCTGCCCAGCGAGTACCTCATTGCCCCCAAAGACGGTGGCCAGATTCGTGTGCCTCCCCGCTGCCCCGGTGGTGAACTGTGATCGATTTATCGAGTCGCGAGGCGAGAGCAAGTTCGCCGCGACCGCGATCGTCAGCTGTGCCCCCTTCGCGACAGGCGCCTCTAGAGGGGAGCTCGGACGTCTCCGAGCCCCACCAGCGTAGAGCGCTTCCTGCGCAGATTGAAGGTGAGGTGGTGCGCCGGGGCGGGGAAAGGCCGGCCTTCGTTGGGCGGGACTAGCGTCTCTGCCACTCCCCAGTGACCCGGGAGCTGTAGCTGTGGGCGGGAACCACCCTGTATGCGGAAGTCGGAGGGAGGTCCGTGGAGCCCCTGAGAACCCCGTCGCTGACGAGAGAAGTGCTGTGCCCAACTGAATCGTATTCCGATTGCAGCCGATGTGAGGTGGGCCCGTTTCTTCATAGTGAATGCAGCGTTGTGATGGAACTGTGAACCGGCATTCATTTGACTGTGTGCGAAGGTTGTGTTACTTCTCCGGCAGCCCGTTCGTCAGTCTAAAGACTTTGAACTGGTGCCGCCTGTGTTCTAGTGGTGCTAAAGCCCGTAGGCGCGCATAGACTTCACCGGCAAAAGCAGAGATCCTATCCTGGTGACCGCCGAGTGCAAATGATGTATTTACTGTGTTTCCTTGCCTTTTAGATATACGCGCATACGCCCTGAATGATCAATAAAGAGTCCCAAACCTTATTTTGTGCTCAGAGAAGCCGTATACATGGTCATTGAAAACAACATAAACTGTAAGAGTTATCTTTCCCATTTGAAACGTATTGCAAATGTGATGATCCTAAAGTATTTAATTGGTGGCAGCGATACCAGAAGAAACATGTGGTTGTTTATTTAAATGAACCAATATTTATTCTGATATTTATTCTGATATTTATTCTGATACTCATTCCTGAAGTTATTCTATTTATTAATACTATTTATTACCAGAACTGTATGACCAAAAGAAATGTGTATGTGCCTTCCCAGTCAACCCTATTTACAACAAAGAACTTTTATATAAAGGAATCGTATTTTTCTACAGCAGTGGTGTGGTGTCCTTCTTTTTGGTGTGGATGTACAAGGAGTTATTATTGGGTCAGAGCCGGCTTAACACTACAGCCTTCACTTGCCTTGTCACTTGAGCCAAGCTACTCTCTTTGTGCTGGGCTTGCCCATCGCAGGTCCAACATAAAATTGGTGGCAGCGGTGGGATTGCGAGCCGTGCTTGTTTTGTAACCCATAATAATTCAGTGTGCACCACAGGTACACACCCGGAGTTTTCTCCTAGCGGCCCTCAAATTCAACGTTTTGCTTTTTCCAAATTCTTTCCTGGAGGTGGGTGGAAGTGACCCTCAAAGTTCTTATCCTGGTTACCTACTTCGGGGTGGTTGTCCACACTTTTCACTGACAAGATGGAATTCGAAATGTCAGAGCTGGAGACCTATACTGTGGCACAGCTCAAGGATTTCTGTCAGGAGAGGGGAGTGTTTGTCAGGCGAGGGGCCAAAAGAGAGGAGCTCCGTACTAGTCTGCGAGCATGGGTGGAAGCACACACGGAGGGAACGGTGGAGGAGGAGGAATCGGACAGAGGTACTGTCATTGATAGGACTGCGGAATGTCCCCCGGGGGTGGGTGAGATGTCAATCAGCCCCAAGGCAACCTCACGGGAGGGCAGCAGTGTGTCATCGAGAGGGTTGTCAGAAACCGAGTTAGCTGACAGGAGAGAGGAAAGACTGTTAAGGTGGGAAATAGCAAAAATGGAGTTGGAAGAAAGGAGGGAGGGGAGGAGGTTGAAACATGAGTCCAAGCTGCAGATGGAAGGGAAAAGGATGGAACACGAGTTCAAGCTACGAGAACTCGAATTCCAGGCCCCTAACATCACTCCGAAGGGTGTCGAGTCAAAGGAATTTGCCAGGGAGCCCAGGCCCCATTTACCCAAGGATGTAGTCGCCAGTTATACCGCTGGAGACGACATAGCCAAGTGGCTGGCAGCCTATGAGGTCTCTTTAAGAGCCCATGGGATCCATGAGAAGCATTGGGGTGATGGATTATACCGGTACATGCCTCCGACAGGTAGGGATGCCCTATTGGCCCTAGACCGGGAGGAACAGGTTAATTACCCCGCCATGAAGGTGGCGCTCATCAGGAAGTTAGGGTTGACCCCCGAGAAATACCGGCAAAGGTTTAGGGGCAGCCACAAACTGAGCTCACAGAATTGGGTTGACTTCCTGGATTTTGCCAAGAAAGCCCTGGATGGGTGGGTCCAAGGTAATGAGGTGGAGGACTATCGAGGGTTGTACGACCTAATACTCAAGGAACATCTACTCGAGAAATGTCTTCCCGAGCTGAGGCAACACCTGGTAGACAGCAAACTTACTTGCCCCCGTAAGCTTGCTGAGGAGGCGGACATTTGGGCAAGTACCCGAGTGTCCACGAAGGGGACGGGAGGAGATTCTCAGAAGTCCGGACAGGGCGCTCCCCAGAAGAAAGAGGGGGGAGATAACAAGAAGCAGGAGTTCTCCAAAGGCCCCCAAAATACCTTTAAGGGGAAAAGTTTCTTCTCCACTTCTAAGGCTAACCCGCAGAAGAACCCTAATCCTGGCCAGAGTCAGCAGCCAAGGGTTATCCATTGCTTTGAGTGCGGTGGTATTGGACATTATAAGGGAGACGTGAAATGCCCAAAGAGACCACCCCCTCCCACTGGAGGAAAGGCCCCGGGAGTCGCTAGTGTAGCGCTCGGGGAGGAGATGCCCTTAGTTAAGGGGGGGGAGTGGGCGGGTGTCACCTTAGTGTCCCTGGGTGATCGGGAGATGGTTCCAAAGATCCAGGTGCCCTCAAATACTACCAAGTATGGGCAATGGGTCACCATCAATGGCCATAGAGGGGAAGCTCTGAGAGATACAGGAGCCAGTATGACTATGGTAAGGAGTCATCTGGTGTCCTCAGAGCAGGTGATTCCAGGCGTACTTCATCCAGCTGCGATGGCTGACGGCAGAATGGGCCACTATCCTGTGGCCGAGGTTCCCTTTGAGTGGGGAGGGGTTGCAGGTTCACTTCGAGTTGCTGTAAGCCCCGCCGTGCCAGTCGATTGTCTGCTGGGTAATGATATGGAGCACAATGCTTGGAAGGAGGTGGAATACCGGACTCATACTGAGATGCTGGGTACACCTGATTGGGCCTGTGTGAGTACCAGGTCTGCGGCTGCTCGGGAGAAGAAGTTGCGTGGGTTGGAGCCTGGAACAATGGCCCACCCAGCTGCTGAAGAGGGAACATCTCGAGGATAGGAGGAGCCTGCCTCGATGTCCCCACCCCGTGAGACGGATAGGCCACCTGTGGAGGTGGACCCGGAGTCCGCGGAGGAGGACATGGTTCCGTTGGGGGACTTGCCTATCCCCGCTGAGTGGCGAGTGGAGGGAGGACCATCCAGGGAGGAACTGAGCAAGGGACAAAGGGAATGTCCCACCCTAGAGGGTCTGGATCAACCCGTGGTCTTTCTGTCACGAAGACTGCTTCCCCTGGAACAGAGGTGGAGTACCATCGAGCGGGAAGCCTTTGCGGTGGTCTGGGCACTGAAGAAGCTGCAACCATATTTGTTTGGTTCACACTTCCTTGTTCAGACAGACCACCGACCCCTTTGTTGGCTCATGCAGATGAAGGGGGAAAATCCCAAACTGTTGAGGTGGTCTATCTCCCTACAGGGAATGGACTTTCGGGTGGAACACCGGCCCAGAGTTGACCACGCCAATGCAGACGGTCTCTCCAGGTATTTCCGCCTTAGTGTTGAGGACTCCCAAGGGGTTGGGTAGCTCTCCCCACTTTCAGCGGGGGGGGACGCGTGTTAGACCCGTCTGCTTCTGAGAGTCCCCTCACCACTATGATTTCTTTTGTTCCCCTGTACCTCCAAAAATTTGTCGCTTTTTATTTGTCTACCAGGACTTTTTATGTGTTGTTTCATGGGGTTAGATGTTCCTTGACGCCCAGTTGCTCACAAGGTTTGTGGCACCTATTTACAAGGTGCCTGGCCCTAACCTGTGGCATTACAAACTGGGGTTGTCAACCTGTATAAATGGACCTAAAATGGTGGACACCCTTTTTCCTCATGTGAAGTGACTCCCATTGGAGCCTTCATGAACCCTGGCCTTTTGAGGTTTTGGCGCCCTTTGTTTGGCGCGCATTTCTGACAGGAATTCCTTTATTTTCCTCAGGTACACAAAATGGCTGCCCTAGAACCCCAGTACGGTGGCTGTGAGTGTCCTAAATACCCCTCAAGAAGAGTGCCATGTCATTGTCACAGCCAGAGAAGGTTCTAGAACCTTCTGGCTCGTGCCAGTACCCCAGGGCACTGACTATATAAGGCCCAGTCCCTGGCGGCCATTTTAGATTAGAAGATGATGATGATTAGATAAGATTGAGATTAAGAGATTCCAGACTTGACACCAGATTGACACCTGCCCTGTTGACCCCTGAGGTGACAGGTAGCGCAGGCAGTAGAGTGTAAGGATTGCAGGCTGGTTCCACAGGAGCGTCAGGAATCCGAAGAGTAATCCGCAGCCTTCCCCTACGGTCTTCCGACTCTATCAAGCACTAGAGTACGAGAGACACGCCAGGGGAAAACAGGGAAACAAAACAAGGAAAGATGGGGGAAGACAATGATGATTGATGGTACTCTCCAGTAGTGAATGCGATGGTGCTTCAATGAAAGGAACCGGAACAAACAGGTAGGCTGTAATGACAAGAGGAAGTCAACAACTCTAGCTCTAATCCAATAGCTAGAATATACCAATGTACAAATACAACCATATCACATACCCCAGGTTCTTATTATGTAGCGGAGTTAACATGTGAAGGTGAAGACAATGGCACAGCGTCTGGAGCTATAATAGGGATGACACAATAGGTTGTTGAGCACCTGCAGGTGAGATGGTGTAAGGTACAATAACGGCCTATATAACTCCCTTCTTACTTCAACTATAATGGACCAGCCTTCGAAGACACTTTCACTACTGTGTGGCATATAATGAACTTTCCGCCCAACACTTCTGGAGGTGTCTTACACAGTGTATCACCATCTAGGAGAACCAAAGCGGAACATATATAATCCATACACATGTATCTATAGTACTGAAAAAAGATTGGTAGCGCATGTGCGCTCTTACCGCGATTCTTTGTCGTGTGGAATATGCACCCACCCTGATCCACGCAAGAGTGCCACCAAATACCAAGGAAAGAGGGTTCCAGTAATCTCAGCTTTAATAGCGGGTGTTCTGGAAACAGGGGATAAGATGGGCGAGGTGGAAACAGGATAGGGACAGGAAAATAGTGAAGGAGCAATCTAACTAACTAACTAAGAAAATAATAACTGGGGAATGCACTGACACCGGACAGCGGAGCGAAGCCCGGCCGCCGGGTGCAGTACACAAGTAATAGAAAATCAATAGGGAAAACTATCCACCGGATGGCGGAGCAAAGCCCGGCCGCCGGGTGGAGAATGCAGCCTGCGGACAGTTAAAGAGGAACCCTCTGAAGTGAGTCCCACCGGACGGCGGAGCAAAGCCCGGCCGCCGGGTGGAAGACACGACCAGTGGAAGTCAAGGAAGTACACTCCGGCGCTGTGAACAGGCACTCTCACAACACCGGATAATGCTGTGCCCGGCCGGATGGCGGAGCTAAGCCCGGCCGCCGGGCGAGGCACACGGAAAGGGGGAGAGGAGGATAGGCGTTTACGAGGTACGCCTGAGGCAGCGGAACACTGCCGACCAAAACTGCGTAAGCGTCTCCCGAGATAGGAGGATGCAGGGGACGCATACGCTCTACCAGCAACGGAACAGGAAAAGCGAAACAGGAACTGCTAGGTCAGGCAACAGGGAATAGGACGGAACCGGAAACAAGGGAAGCTTGACGCTAGAACGTGAAGCGTTGTTCCCTGTTTCCTGGTTCCTTAAATATCCTGTGTCTTAAAGGGACAGCGTAGGGGAGACCCGAGGCATGACATAGAGTAGCAAAGGGTTGCTGGCGTTTTGTCTGACTGGCGTTCCAGTCAGCTACGTGAGAAGTGATCTAGCGCCTACAGCGCCTGCCCAGCGAGTACCTCATTGCCCCCAAAGACTGTGGCCAGATTCGTGTGCCTCCCCGCTCCCCCCGGTGGTGAACTGTGATCGATTTATCGAGTCGCGAGGCGAGAGCAAGTTCGCCGCGACCGCGATCGTCAGCTGTGCCCCCTTCGCGACAGGCGCCTCTAGAGGGGAGCTCGGACGTCTCCGAGCCCCACCAGCGTAGAGCGCTTCCTGCGCAGATTGAAGGTGAGGTGGTGCGCCGGGGCGGGGAAAGGCCGGCCTTCGTTGGGCGGGACTAGCGTCTCTGCCACTCCCCAGTGACCCGGGAGCTGTAGCTGTGGGCGGGAACTACCCTGTATGCGGAAGTCGGAGGGAGGTCCGTGGAGCCCCTGAGAACCCCGTCGCTGACGAGAGAAGTGCTGTGCCCGACTGAATCGTATTCCGATTGCAGCCGATGTGAGGTGGGCCCGTTTCTTCATAGTGAATGCAGCGTTGTGAAGGAACTGTGAACCGGCATTCATTTGACTGTGTGCGAAGGTTGTGTGACTTCTCCGGCAGCCCGTTCGTCAGTCTAAAGACTTTGAACTGGTGCCGCCTGTGTTCTAGGGGTGCTAAAGCCCGTAGGCGCGCATAGACTTCACCGGCAAAAGCAGAGATCCTATCCTGGTGACCGCCGAGTGCAAATGATGTATTTACTGTGGTTCCTTGCCTTTTAGATATACGCGCATACGCCCTGAATGATCAATAAAGAGTCCCAAACCTTATTTTGTGCTCAGAGAAGCCGTATACATGGTCATTGAAAACAACATAAACTGTAAGAGTTATCTTTCCCATTTGAAACGTATTGCAAATGTGATGATCCTAAAGTATTTAATTGGTGGCAGCGATACCAGAAGAAACATGTGGTTGTTTATTTAAATGAACCAATATTTATTCTGATATTTATTCTGATATTTATTCTGATATTTATTCTGATATTTATTCTGATATTTATTCTGATACTCATTCCTGAAGTTATTCTATTTATTAATACTATTTATTACCAGAACTGTATGACCAAAAGAAATGTGTATGTGCCTTCCCAGTCAACCCTATTTACAACAAAGAACTTTTATATAAAGGAATCGTATTTTTCTACAGCAGTGGTGTGGTGTCCTTCTTTTTGGTGTGGATGTACAAGGAGTTATTATTGGGTCAGAGCCGGCTTAACACTACAGCCTTCACTTGCCTTGTCACTTGAGCCAAGCTACCCCCTTTGTGCTGGGCTTGCCCATCGCAGGTCCAACACACTTCAAATGGCTTTTCAGTTTCATAGCTCATTGCTCATAGCTCATAATCCAAACCCAGGGAGAGAGTGGGAACATTGCCCTGTGGCCGGTATGCCACTCTTCTCACATATACCCTTTTGGAGAAGTGTGGCTCAATGGTTAGAGCGGCAGACCCTGATGCAGAGGTCTAGCCCGGGACCAGGGTTCAATTCCCCGCCTCGGCGGGTCTTGAGCTCAAAAATTCCACGGACCTGATCATTCTCGCCTCGGTGCCTATTCCAATCATGGAGTCCCACTCTGCAACTCTGGGCAATAGCTTGCTTAATCTCCACAACGGCCCCCACAACGCTAAGGATGCCTGGCCTCCACCATGGGGGTGCCCAGGAGTGGACACCTCACAGGGAAAGCCAGGATGGGTTCCACAGCGGTATTCGTACAAGCGCCTTGAGACCCTTGCGGGCAAATAGTGCGCTATACAAGTATCAATTTACATTTTTACCCTTTTAGAAAAAGCAACACCAGCATTATGCCAGACACAGACATCATCATTCCTAGAATGCCTACAATATGCCAGGAATTGACACCATTTTGTTGGAACCAGCATTATGCCTGAGTTTAGCACCATCATACCATGGGTGATTACAATATGCCAAAAATTACTATCATTTCATTAGGAACAGCATGAATGTCCTCAATATGGAAGGTATTATGGCCATTATGCCAGGAACAGCATTTTACAAGGGGCTAGCATCTTGCCATGGACGCCCACAAGGCACGGATTAGCCAATGTTGGCACTTTACTAGGGATGGACCTCTTGCAGAGGATGTATTCCAAGAAATACAATCATTGTGCCACGGCCAGCATTTTACCAGAGAGGGACAGTGGCCACAACACTCATATAAAAAGATGTGCACATACAGACTCAAACACAAACAGGTACATACATACACATACTACAATGCTTTTGTTGTACTTACCCTCCCCTGCCACTGGTATCCCTGCTTGTTCCCTTAGCTGCATCTCCTCTCCTGCACGTCAGCGGATAGGCTCCTTCATGTACGAGCTGGAGCCTGAGGGGTGGTTCAATCAGAGGTTCCTGATATGAAATGCCAGGAGGATGGGGCAGTTGGGTGCGTCTGTCTGGGAGCTAGTCAAGGGGCAGATGGGTGTGCCTAGCTCTCGAGGTTTCTCCGAATTGTAGTCTTGTTTGTCCTATTATAAATTCAGGACTGAGAGTGCCCAAATTATACCTCGATCTAGGAAACCCTACTCTTTTGCAAGATAAGAAATAAAAAAACTGAAATCCTATTCTGTGCAAGGAAAATACCAAAATCACACAACTAAGTCCAAATACCAACCCTGAAGCGTCAAAGACACGAAACAGAAGGGTCAAAGCACCATTCTCAAAGACAACTCGAACATAGCAGACACAACTGAAAAAACTCTAAGTAAATTAAAAAATATATCCAATTCCGGAGTATACTGTTGAATCCCAATATAAAATTCGTACAATCATCTAACAAAATGTGAAACTGCATAATTCTCACCCTATATAACACCATACTTTTCAACATGCATGAGGCTGCATGACCCTTTATGAAAATATGTCAGTTGTAAATGACGTCCTTCTAGAATATGCTTGAACAGCAACTATGAAACATTATTCCTTCCATAAATCACGTTGTTTTATCAATCACAACTCTATGTTACAGCTTTAAACTCAATATTTATCAGACTCAATTGCACCATATATTATTCCATATAAAAAATTCTATATACCAATTTTATTTCTTTTGCAAAATAACAAAATGTACACTTATGGCATGACAATGTATTATCAATCTGCCTCACTACAAACAGCTTCACAATCTCTAACCATACGTATGGTAATTGTTATTAATAGTTTGAACCTACACAATCTCACACTAATTCTGTAAGAGAGACAACTCTGCCAGGTACCAAATGTAAGTTACACAGCTAACTACAACCCATACACTTGTCTGATCACTTACTTTTGACTCCCACCGAGTAGCGTGCTTTTTGGCAACACAGGCGAATTAGCGTCTCCTCCAGGCTAGTAAGACCCATGTCATACCATACCGTACCAACATTAATAGGCTACACAAATTGCACTGGTGCTGACTTTGCAGAAATTGTTGCAGGAGACAAACATTTAATAATTACAGAAAGGCACCTTTAAGCCACCATCTTTTAGCATGCATAAAGGTTCCGATTCACAAACATAAACTTAGATGTTTGGTCTAAACTTTGACCAAGCATCTAGTCAAGTCAAGTCAAGTCAATTAATTTATATAGCGCGCTACATACCCAGAGGGTCTCAAGGCGCTTGAAGATGGGTGGGGAATTAGTTGTCGAATATCCAGGTTTTAAGTTGCTTTCTGAATGCTAGGTGGTTCTGAGTGAGGCGAAGGTGAGTGGGAAGTGAGTTCCAGGTTTTAGCCGCCAGGTAGGAGAAGGATCTTCCTCCCATGGTGGTTTTGTTGATGCGAGGTACAGCAGCAAGGGCTTGGTTGGAAGAGCGTAGCTGGCGGGAGGGGGTGTAGAAGGAAAGTCGTGTGTTGAGGCATTCGGGTCCAAGTTCGTAAAGTGCTTTGTGTGCGTGGGTTAGGAGGCGGAATGTTATCCTTTTATTGACGGGGAGCCAGTGGAGGTCTTTCAGGTGACCAGAAATGTGGTCTTTACGCGGGATGTCTAGTATGAGTCTGGCTGATGCGTTCTGGATGCGTTGGAGTTTTTTCTGAAGTTTTGCGGTGGTACCGGCGTATAGGGTGTTTCCGTAGTCCAGGCGGCTTGTAACCAGTGCGTGGGTGATCGTTTTTCTAGTTTCGGTGGGGATCCAGCTAAATGTTTTTTTGAGCATGCGAAGAATGTTGAAGCAAGATGATGAGACGGCGTTGACTTGTCTGGTCATCGAGAGTGAGGAGTCCAGGATGACGCCCAGATTTCGTGCGTGGTCCGTCGGGATGGGTGCTTTTCCAAGGGCCTCTGGCCACCAAGAGTCGTCCCAGGCGGAGGGGGAGGTACCTAAGATAAGGACTTCTGTTTTGTCTGAATTCAGTTTCAGACGGCTGTGCTTCATCCACTCGGCAACTTCTTTCATTCCTTCATGTAGGTTGGTTTTGGCGGTGTTAGGGTCTTTGGTGAGTGAGAGGATCAGCTGAGTGTCATCAGCGTAGGAGATGATGTTAAGGTTGTGTTGGCGTGCGATGGCTGCGAGAGGGCTCATGTATACGTTGAAGAGGGTGGGGCTGAGTGAAGATCCTTGTGGCACGCCGCAAATGACTTCAGTGGCCTCTGACTTGAATGGTGGGAGGCGGACTCTCTGAGTTCTTCCTGCGAGGAACGAGGTGATCCATTCCAGTGCTTTCCCTTGGATTCCGATGTTTCTGAGGCGTTGTAATAGGGTGCTATGACAGACTGTGTCGAAGGCTGCGGAAAGGTCGAGGAGGATGAGGGCGACTGTGTCTCCGTTGTCCAGTAGAGTTCGAATGTCGTCTGTTGTTGCGATGAGTGCGGTCTCAGTGCTGTGCTTGGCTCGGAAGCCGGACTGTGAGGAGTCGAGGGATTTATTGGTTTCGAGGAAGGCGGCGAGCTGGTTGTTGACAGCTTTCTCGATGACTTTGGCCGGGAATGGAAGGAGCGAGATGGGGCGGTAGTTTTTGAGTTCGGTGGGGTCAGCTGTGGGTTTTTTCAGAAGGGCGCTGAGTTCGGCGTGTTTCCAGCTATCCGGGAAGGTGGCGGAGTTGAGGGAGCAGTTGATGACGTCTCGGAGGTGTGGTGCTATGATGGAATCTGCTTTGTTGAAGATGTGGTGAGGGCATGGGTCTGTGGGGGATCCTGAGTGGATGGAGTACATCAGGCGGATGGTGTCCTCAGTGGAGATTGGGTTCCAGTCATTAAGGGTGTTCAAGGGGGGTGAAGGTACGGCAGAAGGTTGTGAGGATTGGTCTCCGGGTTGGTTGTTGAAGCTGTTGTGGATGTCTGCGATTTTGTCGTGGAAGAACGAAGCTAGGGAGTTGCAAAGGGTTTGAGAGGGAGTGATGTCGTTGGAGTTGGCAGTGGGGTTGGTGAACTCTTTGACGATGTTGAATAATTATTTGCTGTTGTGGGCGTTGTTGTCTAGTCGGTCTTTGAATGCGGCTTTCTTGGCAGTCCGGATCAGTTGGTGGTGTATGCGGGTGGCGTTTTTGAAGGCGTCCCTGGTGCTGGTGTTTGGGTCTTTTTTCCAGGCCTTATCAAGGGAGCGACACACATCTAAGTTTATAACTTTGGGAATTCACAAAGGGCTTTTACGAGTACAATCTTTAAGTCTGCACTCGGGCCGGATCTCCGCCCTGAGTGCGGAATAGTGGGTCCGATTCACAAAGGTAAAGTTAGACCAAAAGTCTAACTTAGACCAACAGTCTAACTTTACTACTTTTCGGTATTCACAAAGGTAAAGTTAGTCCAAAAGTCTAACTTAGTCCAAGCTTTTCGGTATTTACAAAGGTAACGTTAGACCAAAAGGCTAACTTTACTACTTTTCGGTATGCACAAAGGTAAAATTAGACCAAAAGTCCAAAAGCCAGAATCACAAAGGTAACTTACAATTTCATGTCAGTTTACGATTGTTTGCTATTCACAAAGGGATTTACGAGTAGTATCTTTGTGTGTGGAGTCTACGCACATAAAACAACCGAACTTTTTATGAGTTTAGACAGCAAACTGATAAAGATACTACTCATAAATCCCTTTGTGAAAAACGAACAATCCTAAACTTACACAAAGGTTTACCTTTGTGAACCAGGCCCAGTACTCGCAAATGCCCAAAGTTCCCAAAGTCTAAGTTTACCTTTGTAAATCGGCCCTTAGTGTACATTTCAAATTTGTTAGCCTTTACTCTAGATGCTATGCTATGGCACAATAACATGTTATAACAAGTCATATCCTCCTAAAGGAGCCATTGTATAAGTATGCGTTCTAGGAAAGATTAGCAAACATATTGGTACCATAATCAACTTAGCCAGTAACATTCTTCCTATTGGGAACATTGGAAACTTTAGCCAAAGCTATGGAGATGTTTTCAGTCTGTTCTGCATTGATCATACATTCCTCATGTAATTAATTTTCTTATTGGCAAAATGACAACAGATGTACTTAAATCTATGTACTTATTTTCTTGCAGTGAGTGTGGTATAATTATTTTACCTGTTGAACTAACACACCCACATTATCACACTAAAAGACTTTTACAATTGGATATCCCGAATAACAACTACTTAAATAAGTCAAGTGCATGCTCTAAGAATTCCACCTTACAAGTAAAAGTGCACTTCGGACAGCAGAGATTATGGCTTATTGAGCTAGATATCGACTCAATGTCGAACATCCGACGCTGAGAGAGCAATGGGAGCGAGAAGTTGGTGAGATGGAAGAAGAAGAATGGTGTGAAACCAAAGTAGTAGTGAAGGAAGTGGCAATCTCAGCTAGATTCTATCTAATTCAACCTGCACTATATGTTCTACATAAGAGGAACATCTCAGAGGGATTGACTGGAGTCCGATCTCTCCACTTAGTCAATGATTATTGGCTGAGTGGAGAGACCTCCTAGAGCATTCAATGTGGAGTGGTAGAACTAACTATTAATCAAAGGATTCTGAAGGGAGGCAGTAGCCACCCTTTCTAGAGTAATGAGGGAATGTTCTGGACTGGAGTTAGAGCCCAAGCAGGCATTCCGCAAATTACTGGAAGACCAAGAGCTTCCTAGGTGGTCTTTCAATGCTTATTGCTGTGGGCCAGTGACATTGCATGCCATGAGAGGATACATATATGCTGCCAAAAGACATACTAGCTAAGAACAATGGACTGATGCATAGATAGGGTGATGCCCAGCTTTGTAATTGTGGTTGTCAGAGCCCGTTCGTGGGACGAGGGGCTTACTGGTCAAGCAGAGGCTACTAGCAGCCTCATTCATGAGGTCTGGGATTGATTGCCTCTGATGTCCCAGGGCTGCGTTCTATGACTCTAACCTGGGCCAGGAACCACTCCTTCATCACTTCAGCACTTGACTCTCAGTGATAGTTATGAAAAGCAGTCACAGGCTTCTAAGGGAAGTTAGTGCAGGGGTGCAACAAGCTAGGTCCTCAATAAATATCCAACAGTCCAGTAATTGATTGTCCAGACCAGTGCTTCTCTTTATAAAAGAGAAGTGCTTTAATACACTTTGCTATATAATACTACACACAACAAAATGCAGGTAATCCTCTCTTTCTCATTCTCTTTCTATGATAGGGCAAATCTCAAATCTAGTGTGGGTCTCAAGCGCAGGTGTTATGCTTCCTCAGGCAGAGTTGTGCACTCAATCTCTCGGTGTTAGATTTCTCACTAAAATGGTAGGCCTCGACGAGGCCACATTTTGCATCAGTCCATGTCCTCCTTCTGCTCTGATCTTCTGAGCACAGGCTTTCTTAGGAGTATTGGATCTTTTCTGGGCATATGGTGAATTGGATGAAAGTTAGCCTGCGGCTCTTTGTAGGAACCTTCTTACACTTGTGCTGGTTGATAACTCACCAGCTCAGCTAGGCAGACCCTCCAGAGGATGGGGCATCGATGCAGTCTACTTTGGGTATCAGGGCCAAAGTAGACTGCAATTTATGGACTCATCAGTGGAAACATAGTCTGACCAGGAACACTTAGCACCTTGAACAGTCGCACTCAGGGAACGATGGCTGAGTTCACTCTGGCAAACAGTCATAAGTGCCTCTAGGTAGCAGCTTCAGTAACTGCGCAAATGCCATGGCTAACCACTTCAAAGAGTGTTAAGGCACTCTTGGGAAATGACCATGGGTTTGGCAATAGTTAAATATTTAGTGGCTCAGACCACTGAGGCACACTTGAAGCAAGTGCCATGGGCTGCAAAAAGCAATGGTTCATTTGGGCAAATAGCGTGGACTGGCATAAGGCAGGTTTCGCAGTGATGATCGACTCAGGTACACTTCGGCAAGTGCTGTGGATCCTTCCCCTCAGCAAGAGAGACAGGCTCTGAGCAAGAAGTACACCTGTCATGTCCTCAAGAGTCTTTCATGGAGGATCCCTCAACTTTAGGATCAAATGCCCTTATCCACACTGGTAGTCAGTTCCTTCTGCAGGATTCCCCCCCCCCCCCCCCCCCATTACCTCTTCTCTCAGATAGGGTTCTCCCAGGAGGTCCAGCACAGGGTAAAAGTCCTTCATTCAGATCTAACTCCAGATGTTCAGTCAATTCTGGGAAGCACGCTGTCAAATAGCAGTCCTTTGAGTACACCTGTAGAGCACCCCATACTTGGTCAGAGAGAACTTTGAACTGGAATAACATGTGGGTCAAGAGCTCCCATTTTATACAGGTACAGCAAATAGGAGTTGTGTTATCTCTGTCTGCACTCTCAGAATTGATGTGGGTCAGTGATCCTTTCACATGTCCTTCTCAGGCTCACTTCCAGTCTCAGCCTTTCTGCAGAATGATGCTCCGCACATCAGGATCAACTTCAGGTTGTAGCACCCACAACAGAGGCACATTGAGGTGTGGGCATTCTGTATCTGCTTGTGAACAGCTACACTGACAGTGATCAGGAACATAGGCAACTGGATGATCATCTCTACTGGACCCTTCACACTCTGAACAATAGTGTCTGCAGTCTGATCCTTCATCCCCACCATTTACCACATGTCAGTACACAGGAAGATTAATCAACAGCTCTTTGTAGCGAAAGGACCTTATGTAATTACAAAGGTGAAGCCTGTCTCTTCCTTCCTAACTACAGTATCTATGTCAAAGCTAGACCAGAAATGCTATTCTCATACCCCTTCTTCTGCACCAACAAAGTGAATGACCTCATCTTCAATACCAGAAAACGGGCCTGCTTGCGAGCAGTGCTCTACCCTTGCTTCGAATAACAGGATCTAAGAAAACCCCACATGGCCTCAAACTAACAACATCTCCCTCATCCACCCTCAAAGCCTCCACAGCTATCCTGGACATCAGATTCCTCTCCGAAGTCCTGGCTTTCAGGAGTCAGTCAGCTGGTATGGAAAAACTGGAATACCTGGTTGAGCTGTCGCCGTCACCTTCTAGAAGACCTGTGAGGTCGATGTTAGTGGAAAATGAAGCACTGCAAACTTGTATTGGGTCTTGCCCTCCACAAATCGCGAGTACTTCCTGTAAGACTTCAGCATCAGTATGTAGAAATACACGTCCTGGAAGTCAAGTGACACCATCCAGTCTCAAAATTCCAGCACAAAAGAACTTTAGTTAGGGTCAGCATCTTGAAATTCTCTGTCTGAAGTCCAGGATCAGACAAAGACTGCCATTCTCCTTTGAAACAAGGAAGTACCGGGCATGGCACTCTTGTCCAAAATCTTACTCTGGCACAAACTCCAAAGCTCATCAGAACCAAGGATGCCTCCTCCTGCCGCAGCAAGAGCCAACCCTGGGCTCTCCAAAAACTAACATACTGGCGAAGCATGACTCAGCAGATCACATCCACTGCATGTGATTATTTTCCTTCCATATTCAGACCTAGTTGTCACTCTTTGGTCTTGCATTAAAAAAGTAGGACTGCCAGCTATGGGGATCTCACCTTAAGGGTCACTGCGTGGATGGAACAATATTAATATGTGGATGCTAGGTCAGCTGCAGGGAAGCTTTCATTAAAAACAGCAGCCACCGGATGCATAAGCAGGGAGTTTTACAAGTTTCCACTGATCGCGAGAGAAGGTGCATGCCTCTTTGTAATAATCCACCTCAGCGTGTAGGCTAAGAACCCTGGGAAGAGCAGCGGGGAGCACGGATCAGAAAACCTTCTCCTTGCCAGAATCCCAGGATGAACAAAGTAAAGGATATATTCTTGCTGCTGTCAGATTGTCTTTGAAGGTGCTCTTGGACTAGTCTTCATGGGCAAGCACCTCCAGAATTAAAGTACTGGATCAGGAAGCCCTCAGGGTGACTGATGAGGCATCTAGGCACTGACGGTCCCTCTGTAACATCTGGAATGTATTTTGAGAATCCCAACCTTGTCTCTATGTGTTTTGTCATCTTAGCTTCAGCACTTGGAATGTCCTCAACAACGTCAACTCTCTTTTGGTGATATTCTATCCAGTCACCCATTTAATCCTCTCCCTTCAGCCCATGTCACAAACCTTTTTGCACAATTTTTAGTCAGTACAATGATAGGACCATCCCAGGCGAATGGATAGTCCTAACCAATTGGAAAAACCTACTCATCAATGGAGCCCATCAAAGGTCTAAAACAACTTCACTGGCATCCTGTGAGACACATATAAATTCCAATATATATAATTTTCTATTAACGGAGTTTTATATAGCGCGTATTTGACCCAAAGATATCAGAGTGTTTTACATGAACACCAGTTGCGTTACATGAGGACACATTCATTTTTTTTAAGGCATGGGCAGATTAAGTGATTTGCCCAGAATCACAGGATGTTCAGCGTCATTGCCGAGACTCAAACCTGGTTCCCCAGATTTGAGGTCAACCACCCTATATTGCATGCATAACTCACAAAGAAATACATTTGTGACTCCAAAGATTCCTAAAGGAAAAGCTAAGCATCTCTGAGGAACTAAGGATACTAAGAGCAACGAGCGGGAAAAAGACTAATGTTTGAAATCCCTTACTAAAAGAAAATGAAAACGGGCAAATAGGCCTTTTCCTGTCTTGTTCCCAAACTTGAGAACAGAATCTCTGAGGAATATGAGTAATCCCCAAAATCCCGACATTACGCTGAACTCACCGTCCATAACGTACCAGCTGGAATAGAGGAACTGAAGATAAATAATTGATATTTATGTCTGTTGTATAATATCTACCTTCTTTTATGTAACGCGGCCAATTGCACCTGTCACTAGGGCTGAGCTCTATAAATTCAAGTAAAAAATTATTAAAATGAATAAATAGTGCTATCTAAAGGCGCCTAGCCACAACTGATTTGGTTCACTTTCCTCTTCCACCCCATCATCAGTAGGCCCACAATGTTAATACACACCCGCATGAAAGGGGTGCTCATGAAAGGGAACTGTAGGAGGGGAGCATAACATCTCAGGTCGGGTGAATTTGCGGACCCCTAGGAAACCTTTGAACTGATGGGCTTTGAGGGTCCTGCACGTGAGCCACCTTAAACTCTGCTTTGAAAGGTCTGAGTTGACCATGCTCTTCGATACTGATGTTTAGTAGAAAGGTGCCACTCCCTCCTTAATAATGGGCTGGGCATTATCAATCCCGCCAGTGTCAGGCTTTCTTCAGGAACAACCCACAACTTAGTGCGAATGTTTTACTCCCATGGAGTTGCTGGGTCTGCAGCCATGGATGTAGGAGCTTGTCTCCTCCAGCTTTGCAGAGCTTTAGCAGCCTGTGACGATCTGGTTATGTGCTGCCTCCACAGCCTGCAAACAGGACAGTCACCCATGCGTTGGCACAGCTGCATTGTAGGGAAGGCTGCAGTAAGGACAAACTAACATCTAACTTATCAGCAAGCAGCATTCTGTTTCCCCTTCAGCAAGAATGTATGAAAAGAGTTGTGAACATGGTCTCCCACTTGAATGCAGGCACGCCGTCTTTCTTTATGTGACTCCCCAATGAGTGCTGACATGCCCTCTTACTTCTAACAGTTTCCACCCTGAATGCAGGCATGCCCTCTTCCTTTCAATGGGCTCTGCACTGAATGCAGGCATGCCCTCTTCCTGTCTATGGGCTCTGCACGGAATGCAGGTAGGCCCTCTTCCTTTCTATGGGCTCTGCACTAAATGCAGGCATGCCCTCTTCCTTTCTACGGGCTCTGCACTGAATGCAGGCATGCCCTCTTCTTTCTTTAGGCTCCTCATTGAATGCAGATATGCCCTCTTCCTTTCTATGGGCTCTGCACTGAATGCAGGTAGGCCCTCTTCCTTTCTATGGGCTCTGCACTGAATGCAGGCATGCCCTCTTCCTTTCTATGGGCTCTGCACTGAATGCAGGCATGCCCTCTTCTTTCTTTGGGCTCCTCATTGAATGCAGACATGCCCTCTTCCTTTCTATGGGCTCTGCACTGAATGCAGGCATGCCCTCTTCTTTCTTTGGGCTCCTCATTGAATGCAGACATGCCCTCTTCCTTTCTATGGGCTCTGCACTGAATGCAGGCATACCCTCTCCCTTTCTGTGGGCTTCTCACTGAATGCAGTCATGCCCTCTTCTTTCTTTGGGCTCCTCATTGAATGCAGACATGCCCTCTTCCTTTCTATGGGCTCTGCACTGAATGCAGGCATACCCTCTCCCTTTCTGTGGGCTTCTCACTGAATGCAGGCATGCCCTCTTCCTTTCTATGGGCTCTGCACTGAAAGCAGGCATGCCCTCTTCTTTCTTTGGGCTCCTCACTGAAAGCAGACATGCCCTCTTCTTTCTTTGGGCTCCTCACTGAATGCAGGCATGCCCTCTTTCTTTCTATGGGCTCTGCACTGAATGCAGGAATGCCCTCTTCCTTTCTGTGGGCTTCTCACTGAATGCCCTCATTCCTTTATGTGGGTTCCTTTATGTGGGCTCCTCATTGAATGCAGGCATGCCCTCTTCCTTTCTGTGGGCTCCCCACTGAATACAGGCATGCCCTCTCCTTTCTGTGGGCTCCCCACTGAATACAGGCACGCCCTCTCCTTTCTGTGGGTTCCCCACTGAATGCAGGCATGCCCTCTACCTTTTTGTGCGCTCCTCACTGAATGCAGACATGCCCTATACCTTTCTGTGGGCTCCCCAATGAATGGAACACATGTCTGTCTTTTCCTTGCTATGTTAAAGTTAATGCTCCAACATAGTAATCGCCATCTGACGGTGTTTTACACAAATGTTGGCAGCCATGAACTTTGTTCAGGTGGTGCTTGTGAGACTGGAGGATTTGTAAAATTCAGATATTCTCCCACTGCCAATGACCTAGCTTCACATTGGATTTCCAAAATATGGCTTTACTGTGTTTTATTTGACCATAATAGTACACATCACCTTCAATTCTTTCGTTATCACCCTCAAAGCATCTCGTGATTATTACATACCATTGCCTTATCTAAAAAACGTCTGCAGACACATTTGCTATATATGCAAACATCGTGGTCTTTAGAACAACCAACTACAAAACAAAAATGCAACTACGAAAACATTATTCTGCATGGCAAGAGGAATGAATGAGGCAAAAAGTAAACCGTTATTAGTTTATGTCACCACTATAATCAGTACACGATAAAAGAGTAGTAAAAAAGTATCTGTTATTAAAAGGGCTCGACGGATAACAGATGTATCTATCATCTTAAAAGAAGGTATAATACTCTGGAAAGAAGAGGATATGATTGAGCATTTGTAGAATAATGTAAAATTCAGGGAAGCTAAAAGCCCAAAGGAAAGAAAAACAGATCAGACTGTAACAAACTAAGAGATATACAATACTGGTGAACAACCTTTACAACGAAACTATTACAACGCACTACCATTACAACGCGGTCATTACAACGCAAACCATTACAACGCATTGCGCTGGGGGGCGCTCTAGGATAGGGAATACGTTTAATTTTCTATCCAACACCTTCCCTAGTGTCCACGGGGACTGGAGTTGGAATAGAAAATTATACTTACCACTATCCAGCACCTCTAAGCGCTATGCGTTGTAAAGGTTTGCGATGTAAAAACCGCGTTGTAAAGGCAGGCGTTGTAATAGCCTGCGTTGTAACGTCATACATCCACAATACTAAAAGTTATATGCATAGTCTGTAACTGATATCCTTTCATTATACAGTTGAACTGATCTATGTGCAGCTCACAGAATGAATTTATCATCAGTCAGCCGAGTTGGGCATTGCTTGCTCGCCTACCTATCAGCTCTGCTATGTGACAGGAACAGTAGAGAAATGAATTTGGACCTAGTTCTGCAAGTGAAATGGCTAAGGTTCCCCTGTCATGACCGTACAAATTGAAACGCTTCAGTATGTTCTTTAGTTTTCACCTGAAAGTGGGACTTTTGGGGCCGATACACAGAGGTAAATGTACACTTTTGTGTAACTTTACTACTTTTCGGTATTCACAAAGGTAACCTTAAAACAAAAGTCTAACTTTACTACTTTTCAGTATTGACAAAAGTAAGTTACTACTAGTACTTTTGGTCTAAGTTTACCTTTGTGAATACCAAAAAGTAGTAAAGTTACACAAACGTTTTCCTTTTGCGCACAGGGCCCTTCGATTTCACAGAAGGGTTACAGTTTTGTTCCCTGCTCAGACCATATTATACTGCTAGACTCACAGGACGTCTTTCAACAGAAGCAGATCAAATGTTTCTAAATGTAGCTGTTGGATAGTAAAGGTCTACTGAAAGTCAGATTTTCAAGGGGCACATTGTAATCAACATATAGTAATATTGACTTTTTGTGTCGTGTGTGCCACCACATGAAGTGTCGCCAAAGTCAATGTTAGACTGGCTTTGAATGAATGCATCAGTATCTCTGGTTTCATGAGGTGTAAGTGGCAGACCCCAGGGTTAATGACATTCTGGACTGGCTTTTATAAAGTTAGCTCCTTCTGCAATGACACACTCTAAAAATGATAGTTGGGGGTTCACAGTTGTTAAAAGTGTTAGCTAATGACTTTCCTTCAACTTTTATTCTTACTCTATGCTATGGTAAACAAAAGATAACAACGATTGGCAAAACCCAAGAAGGAGGCTGATTTACTACTTTATATATAATTGGGCAATCATTAGTTAGTCAGTCAGAAAGGGTACATCGGCTGCATAGGAAATAATTATTAGCCCCAAATTGTATACTGTAGGGATGAGCATTTTTGTAGACAAAATACAAGCATTGATGTTTTCTACTGCAAAAAAGCTCTGACCACAAAAAAATAATGAATTATTATTCCGCGCCTGAAAAATGTATATTATTTATGTATTTATTCATTTGTCTGGCTTTGAAAAGTGCTCCTAGTAAATAAATGGTACCTCAGAGCACCGGGGGGAGAAATGTGGAAGTTGACTAAAAACTCCCTTTTCCGCCTGGTGTCCCATCATGCACCCTATTCACCCTAACACCGACCAGGCAAGCCGATTTTTCCTATTTCAAGCACAGATTCTGTTATACCCCCTCTTGCCTATTTTTCTCTTCGTTGTACTGGCACATGCAAAGAAAATAATGGCCAGCCATCGTGTATCTTACGGGTTTCCGTCCCGTTCCATATTTTCCCTTAGACCAGAACGGAGTCAGTTAAGATGGTTGGCTCGCCAAAACCCCCCCTCTCCAACTCTGTCACAGAACGAGCAGCTCTCGCTCGTCAATGATCTCTCAGCTTGCGGGGGCAGCCACGGGTTGGGTGAACAATCAAGGGAAAACCTGATCAAGCACACGAGACAGCCGTGAAGAAGAATAGTTAACTACAGCCCATTCTCCTTCCTCCCAGCTGCACACATATACCATTGTGAGACATCACCGCCCTTGTGTAAGAAGTAAAGAACGCACAATGCCTCGTCCTCTTTACCTTTCCGACAGAAACGACCCTGTAACAATGCCTCGATTCTCTGTCCCCAGACACTAGTAACTCTGTAACTTGTCACCACAATCACTCCAATGCATATGTTTGTCTATGTGTAAAAGTAATCCAAGTTATTCTCCAAACGAGAACAAGCATGCTATGTCTTCCGTATGATTACATCATGAATGATTGAATCAAGTCCGGGGGAACTCCTTCTTTTGATTGTACTCATAATGTATATAAGTGCTGTTATGTTCCAAGTAAAGCAGACTACTCCTGAACCCGCTTGGTGAAGGAGCTCTCCCTTAACTCGAGTTCTGGAATAAAACCCTTTCAACTCGAAGACCACGGACTCTGCTCCTCATTTTATGTATTACCATTTCTTGGGTAATTATAGAAATTCCGACAGCGTAAATAATTAGTTTTTTATTTACCACATTAATTGGCGCCTGAACAGGTACGCTCCCTCTTCCCTACGCGCCGGCGATGTAAGTCGGGTCCTTGTCCCTTCCATACTTTCGACGGACTTCAAGTGCACAACAGCGGGGTGTTCCCGCTAACTCCCTCGAGACGAGGAGGAGACAGACTGCGACTGATCATCCACACGAGGCGGTGAAGAAGATAGCGGAGCGTCCCAACCCAGAGCCCGACCAGTGAGAACGCCGAGTCCGAGGTCTTTGGAGACCCGATATTCCTGCGCAAGCGTCAAGAGTCCGATGACCAGGTCTTCAAGTTTTGCTTCTTGGTGAGTACCACTTGGAAAGTATAAAGACGAGTTCCATTTGTGGAAAACGGTAAAGACGTGTCTCATTCGTGAGACCGGTACGGTTGCACTATATTTTAGTGTATAAAGTGTTTGTTTTGTTTTTGTATATTCCAAGTCTTTTTTTAACCGTAATTAGTTGAGTTTAAGAATGCCTCTGTTTTCCAAATTACGCACGATCGGCACCAAAAAGAATCTATTAGAGAAACCAGTTAAAATCCCGCCTAGAGATACACCTGGACATTTCATGTATAACAAACATGGATTGAGTGCCATATTATTCTTAGACCTTTGGGTAGACTATACCGAAAATTTGGAAATGGTGCATAGATGGCCCGCCGCGGGTACCTGGGACATAGAATGTATTATGAGAGTAGAAGAAGAGTTATGGAAACGAAAGGCGAGGCCCTCACAGACAGAAGCCATTGAGTTATGGCGTAAGGAAGCACATAGGAGGGCCCAGAAAGAACTAGGGAAAGTCGAGAAAAGTAAGAGAATGTCCGAACAGGCTAAAGAAAAACAATTACAGGAAGAAGGTGAGAAGGTTTTAGCTGAACAGGCAGATAGAGAAAGAAGCGCCCTTGTTACTGGCATTTATCCCGTTTTGTCAGAAGAAATTATAGAAGAACATCCCAAATCCCCAGTGAAAGTAATTCCCACTGCTCCCGACAATTTTCTCCCTGCCTATCTGTCGGAACCACCCCCCGCTTATGTTAACATGCCTAGAACACGCCCGTCTACACGTGCTCCTGAACTAGTAGCCGGTGGTTCCACCTCTGATTTAGGAGTGTCCGGGAACGGGGCTGAGGATAAAGACGATGTCCCGCCTCTTGAGTGTCCTTACGACCCCGAACCCGGTAGTGGCCCAATGGCCGCGATATCAGAGAGGTTAAGACAAGCCCTGGGTCAACTCCAGAAGGTCCCTGATATAACGAAGCATTTGGATAGAGTTTATGAGTTCATACGAACAGGTGAAGGTCCGGATACTCTGGTCCAGGTCATGAAAAAATAGAAAAGTTCCCATCAGAGGACTGCTCCTGCGGTTCATCATAAATTGTCTGATCCGGGAACTAGACCCGGGTAATGGAAGCGTAGACTCTGAGTTAATAGACCTTAGTGATCAGGTACACAGGGGAGCACACGATCTGGGACATCAGATCGACAAAATAACTAAAAGACTGGTTAAGAAAATTGTCACCATCCACTCTGAGAAAGTCACCCAGGAGGACGACTCAGAGGAAAATGAGGGTCCGACACTAGGTAGAATGAATTTCCTGGGTGTAGCGCGACATTGTCCTGGCTCCAAGTGGCGAACCCCGCGAGGGTGGCGGAAAGTTAAAAGATTAGATCCTTCTTCGGAAGACCTTTTTCAGTCCACTGAAAGAGCCCTAGATGAATGGATGGACAATGAGCCTCCCCTTACTCAACAAGAAAAGGAATTGGCCCGGTCTGCCACCCATTGGATATCACTGCACCGGGTGTACGGCCCAGATATAGTAGCACAAATGTTTCTGGCTCTTCCTCGAGCAGAACAACGGCTAGCAGGTATTTATATGATCCAACACCTGGCTACCTTATACGAGAATAACTTCCACCGATCAGATAAGCTATACAAACTGTTACAAGAAGTAGTGACAGAAAGATGGAGGTCTCGGGGACCGGAATTGATCAATACCATTCTGGACCTGCGCCTCCGTTACCTCCAACTTACCTTAGCTTCATCAGACCATGAACCTTACAGTATAGGCCAATACCCCTTACGAGAAGTCCACCCCATACCCCAGCCAGATGGTACACTGCAACGAATACATGTGTATACTCCCCTTACCAAGTTAGAAATATTGGAAATGAAAAAGATGGTGCCCTCTCACGAAAAAGATCCCAGAGGATTTCATAGAGAGTTGAAGGATATCCTCCAAATGGGTAGTTTTACATATCCAGATATAATCATACTACTTAAAGTAATTCTAACTACAGGCATATTTGATAAATTGAAGGAAAAGGACTGGGAGGTGGGGGGTAAAAAGATTACGTGGACTGCCCTAGAAAAAGAAGAGACCGACCGAAAACCAGGTGAAGGTCTAGGTGAATGTGCAAAGGAATTACCCAGTCTCCTCATACAGGTCTTGCCTCTGTTATTGACAACAAAAAAGGAAGATTGGGATGCCATTTCTGCCTGTAAACAAAAGCCAGACGAGGATACGGGTGATTATTACACCAGATTGGAGAAATGTTTCTCTATAAATAGTGGACTCGCACATAGTAGCGAGGCATATCCTCATCTTTTTGTGTCCAAATTGGTGGACAACGCCCTACCCCCCATCAGAAATAGAGTGTTAAAGATTGAGAGTACCTGGCAAGCAAATAGTCCTTCACAAATGTTACAAATGTTACAGTACCACCACAACAGAATAAGGGAAGAACAGGAACAAGAAAAGAAACGAGTAAAAGACACAAAAATGAAGGTACTGGTTGCACAGACGGCACCAGTAAACACGGGCCCCAAAGGTAATGTGGGGGCCATTAAAGGTACTTGCAACTACTGCAAGCAACCATGCCATTTTGTGAGGGAATGCCCAGTCCTGAAACATAACATAGCGACAGGAAAGACAAAAGAACGCCCTCACACTCCCAGACCAGGTAACACTCAGCAGCCTCAGACCATTACCCCTCCACAGGTTCAGACGCCTGCTGCTGCTGCCACACAGATGTACCAGTACGCACAGTCAGATTACCCCGAGTTTAAACCATATGCATGAGACAGCCTAGAGAGAGAAAGTGACTTGCCCCTTATCCCAGTTCCAGTGGATCAGAAAGGTCCATATGTACAAGCTCACTTACTGGGGCAAAACAGAAAATTCCTCATAGACACGGGGGCGAGTAGGACTACCATAAGTCATAAGGAAGTCCCAGAGGTTCCTCTCTCTGGCTCACATAATATATCTCTGGGCTTTTCAGGAAAACCGATCATGAACAAAGTGTCTGAACAAGTCTCGTTAGGAGTAGGTCCTCTGACACGTACTACTGATCTAGTCCTTACGGAAACGTGCCCAGAGAATTTACTAGGAATTAAGACACTCAAAGAACTAGGAGCAGTAATGTGCTGTTCACCGGAAGGAGTAAAATTGTTTCTACGAGATTTCAGAGGACATTTCACAGTCAAAGAATTCGACCCCAGACTAAATGACATCCCACAACATTTGTGGGCAAAAAGCTCGACTGATGTCGGATACATGGACATCACCCCACATCAAGTCACACTCAAGGAGGGTGTAGTCCTACCCCGTATACGACAATATAAGATTCCACCCGAGGCTGAACAAGCCTTACTCAAGATAATCCAAGAACTCATAGAACATGGAGTGGTGATAGAGACGGATTCAAATGTTTGCAATTCTCCAGTTCTTCCAGTCCTCAAAAGGACTGACCCTCAGGCACCCCCGGTCTACCGACTGGTGGTTGAGCTTCGAGAACTGAACAAATGTGTGATCCCACAATATCCAGTGGTCCCAGATATTTCCTCACTACTGACTGCCATAGACCCCGAAGCTGCATTTTTCACAGTCATCGACTTGAAGAATGCGTTTTTCAGCATTCCTATACATCCCGACAGTCAATATCTATTCGGATTCAGTTTAAAAGGACGAAGTTTCAGGTTCACTAGAGCTCCCCAAGGCTATACAGAAAGTCCAAGCATCTACAGCCAAGAACTAAAAAGACAACTTGACAGTATCAATATGCCTACCAACACAGCATTAATACAGTATGTAGATGACATTCTCATCACAGCAAGGACAGAACCAGACTGTGAAAAAGCATCTCTCACAGTTCTACACTTCCTGACAGACAAAGGTCACAAGGTGTCTCCCTCAAAATTGCAGTTCTGCGCACAGCAAGTGGCTTACTTAGGACATTTGCTGTCCAAGGAGGGTAGGCAACTGACACAAGAACAAGTCCAATTGATCTCAACAATTTCACAGCCACAGTCACAAAAAGAAGTGCGTGCATTCATTGGTCTCACTTCATATTGCAGACAATGGATCCCTCAGTATGCCCACATAGTTAAGCCACTCATACAGTTAACTACAGTGGAAGCAGCCACTCATACAACTCTCCCTTGGGCATCAGAACACTCCCAAGCATTTGAAGCTCTGAAACTAGCTCTGTGTCAAGCACCAGTTTTGGCCACCCCGAATTACAGCAAGCATTTTACCCTGTTCGTGACCGAACGTGACGGAACAGCACTATCTGTCCTCACGCAAGACCAAGCAGGAAGAAATAGACCCTGTGCTTATTTCTCTAGCACATTGGACCAGGTAGCACAAGCTTTGCCTGCATGTCTGAAATCCGTTGCGGCTACAGCCCTGGCCATAAGACAAAGCGATTCAATAGTGTTAGGACATCCCCTGATAGTACAAGTGCCACATGCCGTGGAAGTCCTTCTAAACAGAAAACAGACTCAACACCTGACTGTAGCAAGACTGACAGGATACGAACTAACGCTCTTTCAGCCACACATAGAGATCAGACGGTGCAACATATTGAACCCCGCTACCCTTTTGCCCTCAATCTCAGATGACACGACACAACATGACTGTGTGGAGATGATCGATGTAGTGACAAAACCAAGCCAAGACGTAACAGATGTTGCACTCCCAGATCCTGATGTAACACTTTATGTGGATGGATCGTGCATGAGGACAAGCGCTGGAGAGTTAGTGGCAGCCTATGCCGTAACAACGGACTGTAAAATTATAGAGACCCAAAGAATAGACATCCTGTCAGCCCAAGCAGCAGAGCTCATCGCCCTGACACAGGCCTGCATATGGGCAAAACAATTGAAAGTGAACATCTATACCGATTCCCAATATGCATTTGGTGTAGTTCATAATTTTGGAGTGTTGTGGCGAGAAAGAGGTTTTCTTACCTCACATGGGGCCAAAATACAACATGGTCCCCTGATTCAAGCCTTACTAGATGCCATACACCTGCCTACAGCCATAGCTATTCTGAAGTGCAAAGCACATACCAAAGCTACAGACACTATATCTAAAGGAAATGACTTAGCGGACCGGACTGCTAAACAGACAGCCCAGAATCCAGCGAATACCACAGACTCTCAGTTACCCACACAGACTGTCACTATGATAGTGAGGGACCCCTTGAAAGATGTGCAAGACATACAGACACATGCCACCGCAGATGAAATAAAGAAATGGTCTGAGCAAGGAGGGGTCCAGACTGATCGGGGTTGGATGACCAAAAACTGAACAGTGTGGTTTCTCCCTGACTCCATGGTACAAGTCATAATTGACACGGTCCATAGCCCCGCCCACCTAGGCGAGAAAGGTATGCTGGATAGGTTACGGAACATCTGGTTTAACAAACACCTAAGAGCTGCAGCCAAACAAAAAGTAAAAACTTGTATGATATGTTGCCAATTTAACCCTGGTAAAGGAGTACCAGTAGAACAGGGTGGATTCCAGCTTCCTGATCATCCTTTCGAAGTCCTCCAAATGGATTATATCCAGATGGACAGATGTAGAGGGTACAAATATGTACTGGTGGTAGTGTGTACACTGACACGATGGACTGAAGCATACCCCGTCCCAGACTATGGTGCCCAGACAACCGCTAAGCAACTAGTGAGAGAATTCTTCCCCAGGTATGGGTTACCAAGGGTCATCTATTCAGACAATGGACAGCCTTTCTCTTCCAAACTAATGGAGGCTGTTTCTCTACTACTAGGATATTCCTGGAGATTTCATTGTGTCCGACACCCTCAAGCAGCGGGCCTGGTAGAGCGACACAACCAGACCTTGAAAACTAAACTAGCCAAAGTATGTGCAGAAAAAGGGATAGACTGGGTCACTGCCCTCCCGGTCGCTCTCTTTTACATGCGGATGATGGCACATTCCCGGACGGGACTGTCCCCTTTCGAAATAACATTCGGGAGACCTCCTAACATCTGGGGTGTCCTTTCTCCTAGGAAACTGACTGAAATTGATTCTAACATGTTGACAGATTACCTGGCTTCCTTGATGTCTGCACTCCAATCTTGTCGTTCACAGGTTGCAGCAGCTTTTCCAGACTACACCACGCCTGAGGAACACTCCATAAAGCCCGGAGATTGGATACTTGTACGGAACTTCGATTGTACCAGCCCCCTGGAGAAAAGGTGGACGGCTCCGAAATTAGTACTCTTGACCACGAGGACGGCCGTCAAAGTAGAAGGACGCAAGGGATGGCTCCACGCTAGCCACTGCAGAAATTTTTTGGGACCAACACCAACAGACACTGTGCAACTGTTTAACGGCTATAAACGCCCCGGATATAATTTCCCCACTTCCAGAACTCACTCCTCAACAGGAATACAGATCGCGGCTGCGATCTCACCAAAAATAGACTAAAGACATTACACCTGATCGTAACGCAACGGTGGCTAATTAAGCCCAGGAACAAGCTCTTGGTGAAGCGGCTGCTGGGAGACGTTTTGATCTCGTGTACAGAGACATTTTGATATTAAATTCATAGACAAAATGAGGAGAAATGACATGATGCGCAAATGGAAAAAGACTAATTATGTAAAATTACTGCATAGCAGGTTCTCAATTTTCCTACTGATAATGTTACTTGTTTGCTGTGTAGCAGCTTGTCTCGGTTGGATCTTATGTACAGTTTTCCCTCCGCATTCTTCCACACTTGTAAAGAATACCACTATGCATTCTCAAGTTGATCTTCCCCCACACCTCGAGGACAGAAGAAAGGAGTTTATAAATAATACCTTCATTTCCACCCTCCATAAACACCAACTCATAGTCAACAAGACGAACTGTTGGGTTTGTGGCTTGATGCCACATTCCGTACATAAGGGAAAGCCCTTTTTCTCTCTCCCGTTCGGTTATTCAGAGTCCGCCCATGCATTAGCCATGATATTTTCTGCCTCAGTCAGAAACATCCCCCCGACAAAATTGAAAAACGAGAGTAATTGGAACGAAGTAAAGACTAAAATAGTAAAGGCTGTTTCTAAAATGGTGGATCTTACTGTATCCTGGGGGAGGGCCGAAGATCACGAAAATATCAGTTACTCTCAGTTCCATGACATTGCTTCCTTCAGGGAAATGTTTTCTGCCGATCAAAGACGGACAGATCAAGGAGGTTGGGTTTGCATAAGGGGGAAAGGAAAAGGGGAAGTAATGGGGAACAGCGAGTGTGAGAGGACATATACACTACCCGCTCCCGATTTTCCGACCATAGTAACTGCCCCAAACACCTATTTCATCTGTGGACCCCATGCGCGCACTTGGTTGCCTCAAGGCTGGTCTGGAAAGTGCTACATCGCATTCCTTTTACCACCGACTTACACCGCCCCTGCCGATTACCACCTGATTGACCCTCTGACCCAAGTTAGAAGACAGCGAAGGGGGGTCATAGATGCAGAAGATACTGCAGGACAAGAAGCTGGAGACTTCTTTAAAGGTTTTCTCCCTTTCTGGGGACCTATGGCAAATAGTCGCCACATCCGGCAACTAACCCGTGTAGTTCAGGCCGCCATAGACAAAACGACTGGCGCCTTATATAACATTACAGCTGAGGTAGCTGCAGACAGGCTCATGACACTGCAGCACCGTATAGTTTTAGATGTCCTGTTAGCCGACCGTGGTGGTGTGTGTAAGGTAATAGGGTCCAGTTGTTGTGTATTTATTCCAGACAACGCCCCATCAGTTTATTCTGCTATCTCCCGCCTCCATGTGCTATCCGATAAGTTGGATATGGACACCGGCACATGGTCCCTGACCGGCTGGTTGTGGGACCTCCTGTCCACCTGGGGGTGGAAGGCATTAACAGTCCTGGGCCTCGTTTTAGCCACTATTTTCACCTGCTGCCTCTGTGTCCAGTGTGGCCCTGCCCTTTGTGGACTGTGTGCCACTTCCTGTACTCCTCGTCCACGAAACAGAGGAAAGAAAAAGGAAAAGATCATGTTGCAAGAACAAGTATACGACCTAATGAATATAGAAATTGATTAAGAATTTCTGTAATAGGGTTTCTATGGGACAAGGAGGGAATGTGGAAGTTGACTAAAAACTCCCTTTTCCGCCTGGTGTCCCATCATGCACCCTATTCACCCTAACACCGACCAGGCAAGCCGATTTTTCCTACTTCAAGCACAGATTCTGTTATACCCCCTCTTGCCTATTTATCTCTTCGTTGTACTGGCACATGCAAAGAAAATAATGGCCAGTCATCGTGTATCTTACGGGTTTCCGTCCCGTTCGATATTTTCCCTTAGACCAGAACGGAGTCAGTTAAGATGGTTGGCTCGCCAAACCCCCCCCCTCTCCAACTCTGTCACAGAACGAGCAGCTCTCGCTCGTCAATGATCTCTCAGCTTGCGGGGGCAGCCACGGGTTGGGTGAACAATCAAGGGAAAACCTGATCAAGCACACGAGACAGCCGTGAAGAAGAATAGTTAACTACAGCCCATTCTCCTTCCTCCCAGCTGCACACATATACCATTGTGAGACATCACCGCCCTTGTGTAAGAAGTAAAGAACGCACAATGCCTCGTCCTCTTTACCTTTCCGACAGAAACGACCCTGTAACAATGCCTCGATTCTCTGTCCCCAGACACTAGTAACTCTGTAACTTGTCACCACAATCACTCCAATGCATATGTTTGTCTATGTGTAAAAGTAATCCAAGTTATTCTTTAAACGAGAACAAGCATGCTATGTCTTCCATATGATTACATCATGAATGATTGAATCAAGTCCGGGGGAACTCCTTCTTTTGATTGTACTCATAATGTATATAAGTGCTGTTATGTTCCAAGTAAAGCAGACTACTCCTGAACCCGCTTGGTGAAGGAGCTCTCCCTTAACTCGAGTTCTGGAATAAAACCCTTTCAACTCGAAGACCACGGACTCTGCTCCTCATTTTATGTATTACCATTACTTGGGTAATTATAGAAATTCCGACAGCGTAAATAATTAGTTTTTTATTTACCACAGAGAGTAGCAAGACACAGGTTGTGTACGCAGATTAAAAGTTTCTACATGTCTAAGGGTAATCAATAAAAATATATCACCTGCTTGAGACAAGAAGCATCCTTCACTTATGAGCCCATGACATTCGAAGCTCCTTTGCAGCTGTAGATTTAGCAGAAAAGCTTAAAATGACCTGGTTGGGGGAAAAAACATCTTAGACCTCTGACCAAATAAGGAAAGAAATTTGGCAATGATCAGGAGGCGTGTGAAAGGCTGAGGGGCCTTTTCACAAAGGTAAATCTTCACATGCAGATTTACTTTTGAGTATCTTTACTACTTTTGGCTATTCACAATTTATGAGAACAAATATTTTTTGAAGTTTAAATTAAACCCCTCCAAATTTAAAAATATGTATATATTTTATTCTGTGTTAAAAAGTATTAAATATGATGTAAAAAAGTTAATGAAATATATTATATCCCTGTGGGGTTTTATTTCAAGTCTTTACCTCCTTATTTTCAATGGGAGGGTGTTGGGGTACCAGTGGTTGGCAATGTGTGATTCTGGACTTACTCCCGCAGTATATTTCCGACTGTTTTGGGTCCTTTTCAGTTTTTAGTAACTATAGAAGGACAGTTTGTGAATATCAATGTTCTTACTGTTTTGTTACTAGGTGCTTGTCCCTCTCTAAACTCCTTTTCAACGCTCCCTTACCCATCCTTTCTCCTCCCTTAACGTCTCCAAATTATTTGTATGCTTTCACCGTATTCCCCTGTCCTTCCCATAGTTATTAGTAAAAGATATGAACAATCAGGGGGAGATCTTCGTACACGAAAGACAGGCGAAGCAAAGGCAAAGACCTTCACATGTAGGTTTGTGAAAAGCATTTGCAATACATTAGTAATACTAAACATACTATAAAAAACAGTAGGTGATTAGGCATCTGAGTATCTACATCAGATTCAACAGGCCGAGACTAAGTACAGAAGACAGTTTTACAATATTTTTATGCATCTCATGAAGTGTTCCTCAACTTTTAAGGAAAAGGGAAAGGAGGTCCAGAAAGATGAACCTAGTTACTAGTAACCCTTTGGTGCTTTTTTGTTCTGTTACTTTTTATAGTGGTGTTAGAATGGAAAAATGACTGGTATGGTGACAGATGTGCACACTTGCACTGACCCAGCTGCATCAATGTCTGGGTCCTTGGTGCTGTTTTTTGTTGTCATTGGTGAACACGGATCATGAGGGTGCACCATGACATAGGCCTGTCTTTTGGATTGCTTGTGTATGGTACAATGCATGGAAGACTCATGGTTTTATTTTGTGAGACCCAGGGCAGACTGGAGGAGCATGAGGAGGTAGAGGAATCCCCCTAGACAGATTTTTAGATGGCTGTCTTCATGTGAGCAGGGTGGGACACACTGGAGGAAGTAGAGCCATGGTCTTCAACACACTTCTAAGTGTGCTCTTTCATTCAGGGAGCAGTCACAAGTGTTTAACTGGACAATCATTTATTGTTTCTATTGGATGGATTTAGAGTAGTTATGTTATGTTATGCAGTTAGTTAGTTATGTTAGCAATTTATTTAGCACACACATACTGTAAGGTGTCTTGGTACTAGCTATACTGAGCAACAGATCAATAGATCCATCTCTAGTTAGTAAATAGCCAAGTTTTAAGATTATTTCTGAAGGTGGTCTGTGTGAGCAAAGCCCTCATAAGGGTTGGTAAGCTCTTCCATAGTTTAATGGATCCTGCAATGAAGTTTCTGCCCCTCCCCACCCTCCCAGTTAGTCTTCCGGATTCTGGGAACCATCATAAAATTAACCCCGGACAAACGAAGGAGTCTGTTGGGAGAGTACCATTTAAACGACTGACTAAGGAACTGTGGATCTATATTGTGAAGCACTTTATAGGTAATGCATAAGGCCTTAAATTTAATCCAATTGCTGATGGGTTGCCAATGAAGATTTTTAATATTCTTGGCCATTGAGTGGAACTTGGGAATGCCTAGTATAAGCCTGGCTGCCACATTCTGCACTGTCAGAAGTTTATTGAGAAGTTTTTCTTGCATGTTCTGGTAGAGTTTATTGCAGTAACCTAACTTTGATAAGATTAAGGTAGTCATTGCTGTCTTTTTAGGCAGTCTTTTTAGTGAGCCATGGTTGAGGCCAGTAACTCCTACTTTCCCAGTGGCGCTCTGAAAGGGGTTCTGACAGGTGGTTAGTGTGTTTACCTCTCTTATCAAAGGTCATATCACAGAATTGTTTTTTTAAGCAGCAGATGTGAATGACAATTATCATCTCAGTAATGAACACCTTGTAGGAAGAATAGGAAGTGCTAATTAAACTGTATATTATCACAGCTCAAGGAGACATGGAAGTAATTAACAAGGAGATTTAAACTTAAGCACGGATAAAGGGCTAGACAGAGACTGAAGTCAAAAACACGTTTGAGTACATGTTAATCTGAAATCATTGAAAAAATCAAGTGGAGCAGAATACATTTTTGGGTCAATTTAATCAAACTAATTGACAACTGTTTGTAAGATGGAAATTCAAGCGCGGGGACACACTGTTTCCTAGTGTAACCAGGTGCTATATAAGATGTTTTTATTATTATTATTATTATTATTATTATTATTATTATTATTATTATTAAGCTATTGTGACCCTTTGAACGTTTCTTTATTTTTATTTTTTATTTCATTTATAAAGTTTTTTATAGTGCGAACAAGACCCAAGCAGGTATCGGAGCGCTTCACAATAAGGGTAGGTAGGATACAGGGGTAGGGGAAAAAGATTTAAAAAAAAGACATTTGTTACATATATGTGCATTTTTTTATTTATTTTATTTATAAAGTTTTGTATAGCGCGAACTTGACCCAAGAGGGTATCAGAGCGATTTACATTTAGGATTGTTGCTTTACAAGTTACATAAACACAAAAAGGGGAGCGCAGCGCTTGAGGAAAGCTGAGGGTCTGACAACATAGGGAGCGCAGCGCTTGAGGAAAGCTGAGGGTCTGACAACATGCGGCTCCGCTAAGACACTTTAAAGGCTCTTTTCCTCTGTTTTATAATACGAATGGAAGAAGAACAGTCTTTTAGAGCAACCGAGCTGACAGCTCAGGACGCCTGTACTAACAAAACGAGTTCCTCTGATAACCTCACTAGATCGAACAGTGGCATAAAGATACATACGAGCAACGAAAAAAGAGGGGCTGTGTTAATTGTTAAGTGTTAATTGTAAATTACTAGCACCTAAGAATACGCCTGTATCCAGGTTGGTAGGAGCACATATAGGCGAATCTACGAGATGTGCTCGCTATTTTCTAGGTGGTAAAATGAAGTCCGTTATCTGACGTGTCATATTAACCCGTGATTCAATATGTTTTCTTTCTTTTTTATGCGCATCAGTGTGGGGCTCCATTTACCTGAGCTGTGGCCAGGTGAGGTGGAGTGTTTCTCTCCTACGACTTTGGTGAGTGAGAGCAACCACTTGAGATTTGGAAGTGTGGTGTAACTTGTGAGACACTAGATTTCGATTTTTCAACGAATCACTAATGCACATAACTCTGGTATAGTGTAACCAAACTGACTTATTATTCTGTTGGTTGTTGTCTCTTTGTATGTGTCTGGACGGGTATCACATTTCTCCTGGGATCATCTGGATATCACTGAAGGTAGGAGAATGATGTATTACTAACATACCCAGGTGATAGTTTTTCATTTTTTCACTTTTAAATGAGCAGTCGCGATTATGGTCCTGAAGAAAGCAGCAGGATACCTTCTTAGGCTCCAAATTCAGTCTGCAGAAACATGTTGACCGTATATAGGGATTAGTGGCTATTTGGTAAAACCACTATTATCGCACGCATTTTTTAGAATGGGAGTATAAAGGCGTGTATTAAAGTTGTTTGTCCTTTCTACTACCCAATTTTATCTGATCATATCACAGCTCACACTTTTCACTTTCACATGCACTGCTCTACAGTTGTCTATCCACACCTTGATATATGAGAACTTCTAAAGGTTTCCATTTCCATCATTTGTATTGTTTGAAACCTCCCTTCCCGGTGTGAAGGAAACCCAAATGATGAACAGGGCGTCCAGGATCGACAACTGATGGGTATTTTTCCACACAGGAAAGATGCTTATCATTGATGTAGTTTAGTTCTACCTGTAGGTTTCCAGACACATACTTGAGTCAACTAATTATTGACCCATTGCTACTCTCTGTTGTTATAATATGCTTTACAAGTTACATCAGATACAAGAGCATAGTAAGGTACAGTACACTTAAACAATGTTTCAGTAATTCGTAGGAGGGAGGGGAGGAAGGAGTAAAAGCGGGGAGACGAGGAGGAACAATGCCCAATGTCCGGCTGGGTAGGTGATGCTCAGGGGGGAAAACCAGGTCCAGACTCCTCATTAGCAGTCAAGCAGCTCCACTCGTCATCAGCCATGTTGCTCAGGTCTCAGCGTTCAGGAAAAAACTGTTTTTAGTTTAGTACAATTATGTAGTAGTCCATCAGAGCATCAAAATAGAGGGCAGGTTAGTAAACAGTAGACCTAAAGCCTTTTAGGGCAGAAACTTCTTCATTAGGATTTTTTTCACTTCCTTTTTGAAAGAATCGGTGGATGAGATTCGGCGAATGCTGGTGGAAGAAAATTCCAGATCTTCGGGGCAATGCCTATGATAACATCGTTTACTTAAAATTCTACGACTGTAACAATGGAAAGACCATGTTTTCTTGAAGAGTATGTATCCCACATGTAAAGACTAGACTGCAGTAATTCTTTTTAAAGTATGCAGATGTGACATGTGCAAAGTTGCAATCAGGTTCAGCATGTAGTATCAGAAAACGTTATGCTGGCTGCAGGACTGACAATATCTATCAGGGAGTTTCACACTCAGAAATCCCTCATCACGGCTCCACTCTATATGTGAAATAGTAATTTTAATTTAGTTTTCTGACAAGAAAGAAACATATGCACAGGTAGTAGGGGTGCCGGAGATGCTGCAGAACCCTGAAAAAAACCATGCTGGAGCTCAGAAAATGAATGAGCTAAGAGATGCTTTAAATTTTGTTTTTATCTTGTCACATTTGATGTGCATTCAATAAAAGATGTAAAATGTCTGGCTATAGCTTATGGCAAATTGCTGCTTAGCTTTTAAAAAGGGACTTGGTGTTTATTTTTTTTTCTCTGATTGGGAAGTTACAAATTTTTATAAAGTGAACCATGGAACAATCTTGCTGAATACAGTAAGTATTAAATAATAGGCGGTAGGATGTAATTTATTCCTAACACAACAATATTAATAGGTAAATGCCTGCAAATTAACTGTACAAATATATGCAAATATACCAGCAGTTAGGGAAGCACAAAAGAATCCATAATGAAGCACGTTTCTGAACTGTGATGGAAACAAAAGATTTTAACAAACCAATACATTTGCTGATGCCCAAATGCAATATTAGTTGAAATCAGTGATGTTGTAAGACATGCGTAAGTGGGCAAATGTCAAAGGCCTACACCTTTAAAGGGGCCCCCAGAAAAGGTGATTTTTCTCTCTCTCTTTCGTTATCTCACATCTGTTCTTGAGGATTTATTGGAGCCCTGAAAAAGATATAGTTCAGCTGTGTTTGTGTGACCTTAACATTTACAGACATTGTGTGGTCTTCAATTACCAAAAAATGGGCAATAAATTTCAAAATTATTCCGAACAGGTGGCTCCAAAGTATGTTATGCCCAGGTTCCCTAAAATCATTAGTTTCCCCTACATTATTGTTTGTGTGCTGTATAGTTTGATCAGTAAAGCTGTATTTATTTGCAAATATACTGGTCAGTTCAATGGAAAGTGTGCTGCTTGTACATGACAGTGCACTATCGTACAGCACTTATGCAATATAGGGGTATGTTCACAAGAACGTGTGATAACTACCTCAAGAGTAGCGCAAGGCAACTTTCAACAACGCAGCCTATCGCGGGAAAATAACCCTGTGTCAACGTGGAATTCACAATGTGGCGGTAGCAAGTGATAGACACCAGACAACGCGGCAAATGTCCGCATGAAAATCAACACTAAGCCGCAAAACTGGAATACGCGAACGCGAAAAAACATGCGATGAGGCAAACGCGGTACAGAAAGTAGCAAAAACCAGCCACCGGCCTTCAAATCCCACACGTCTGGCGGGACAATGCACCATAAAAACCACAAAAAAATACACCAGAAAGAAGTTAAAGCACGTGGCAACATGGATGCACCCTGACCCAGTGCAGAGGCCAACACGAACCCTACAACCCCCACAGACCACCAGCAAGGAACAACGGGGTCAGGGAAGGCCAAGGGGAAGTGGGAGAAGAAAACAGGGTGCAGACTGCAGGAAAACAAGAGCAGCATCACAGAGATGACAGAACACTACCAGCAACTGACCCACTAGCAGATCACCTGGATTACAGTTGGAGTGCAGAGGAGGCCAACCCAGGAGGCCAATAAGTGCCGGCATGACTTGACTACCTAAACCAGTCACCAACGCGCTGCCAACAGGAAGGCAGCAATGGCGACAGGAGGTGGCAGTCCAGTGCTACCGGAGGAGCTGGAGGAAACCCAGGCCATAGTCATCAGTGTGGAGACGGTGCAAGGAGTAGGGAGTACGGACACAGCTCGAGAGGACCAGCCACAACATCAACAGGGAGTGCAACAAACAGGGACTGGGGGGACGGGGGTAGATGAGCACAATAGCAGACATGCACAACGAGGAGTAGCACACGGCACACCCACAAATACCAAGGATCATGTCCCAGATCCCCTTGGCACACTGCAGCACCCACACATAGTACGAACAGCACACCCACATTGACGACGACATGGAACAACGTGCATAACCGACACTGCCGAACAGAGGACACAAATGGCTCCGCACATGCACAGAAACATGCCAACTACATCTGACAGATCCGGAAACTGAAATGGAAATGTACGCGTATGACCTCACATTCCTCATGTAGTCCAAATGTACACTGTCCCGCAGGAGAATCCAGCACCTCCCAAACAATCACAATGTACCTTGCCATACAGTCTGCATTCAAACCAGCACAATGCGGCAACATAAATGTCAACACAAAGTCAACACGCATCTCCCCTTCACATCGCAGAGTGGCTCACAACACCTTCAGCAGAGCACAGAATACAACACATCAGTGATGCCGGAGAGGACCACCACACCATCAACACTGACGCCCTACAATAGCCCATGGATATCCCACGCAACCCCCCACCCGGACCCGGCCAGCCAAGCTACTCAGGGGGGACACCGAGCCTACAACAGACCACACAGCAGGAAGCACCCTCAAGCATAGCTGACTCACGACACTTCACCCACCCACACATGGCACCCCAATGCCATGTGTCAGCACGCTAAAAGGAGGTGGCCCAACTTGTGTGGGTGGAGGCCGAACCCATGGAATGAGAACCAGGACACATACGTAGGGGTCTATCACCCTTCAGGGCCCACCCACACCCCACTAAGGAGACCCACACTGCCATAGAGACACAAGCAGATGCACATTCACAGCACAGAACCACGCCCAGGGGCGCTCAAATAGCAGTCACACACCCATGTTGGCTCTGCGTACGATGGCCCTGGCCACTCCCCTTACGAATTGAGTGGGTGATGACTAAGCTACATGTCCAAGCTCCAACCCACTGCCTTTGGTGACATCCGATGTACACAGCACAATGTAATGTTGTAGGGCCCAGGGCCCACATGCATGCTACAAGACCACAGGGACACACGCAGATATCTTGTTGAACTGGCTACGGGCACATGCGCCCGGCCCCTTTATTGGCAGGGCCACATGTACAGTGACGCCTGTGCTAGATGTGTGTGGGGTGAGTTTAAGCCATTCCACACGGAATGTCTGGTGCTAGCAACCACTTGAACATTGGACACTAGTGCAACGGGAACAGAAAACACATGCATCACAGAGTCAACTGCTGAGTAACATGGAGTGAGCCGGAGAAAGTCCAGAGGACAGCCAACATGCAAACAGAAGTGTCCGTGAGTCTCAGTGCACTGACTTTGGGACACTAGAGATGAGCGCACTCATGTGAAGAAGAAGTCTCGAATTGTGTCCCTTCGACATATTCCTGATGCAGATGCAATGGGGTGTGTTGTACCTGTATCATCTTCACCATCAATGTCTCAGAGCCCCCACACTGTTTGAGGTGACATAGCAACGCAACCGCTCCACAACACAAAGCCCAATCAGCAACGGACAATGGCTTGCGAGCACTGAGTCACTGGCACCTGGAGTGCTGAGCAGGGTATCAGGCCGATGATGGCATACACAGCAGGTCTGAGCAACTCTGTAAGTCTGTCAGGACCACTGTTTCAACTCTGGCAGTTGGCGGTTGGAGGTGGTCCTTGGGATGGTGGCGTGTGCCTCCTGCGGTGATGCGACTTCCGGGCCGGTCTGGATTCGCTTTGGTGTGTGAGCCCTGGTGAGAAGCATTTGGGCCCAGAGGCTGCGTCAGTGCAAGGCCACAGACAAATGGCGTTGATGGCCCCAAGGCCTATGCCTCAGGGGCCATCCAATGTCTCCGGAGAAAGAATCCCGGACCTGACCAGCACAGAGTTAGTGGCTCCTGATGCACTGCGGCCAGCACAGTCACCCAGCCACGGGACGGTGACTTGCAGTGCAGTCAGATGGGCCATGCGACCTGAGCGGGTCACCATCAATGTCCGAGGTGTATGTTGCAGAAGGATTCGGGGGACAGTGGAAGATGTCCTCCAGAGCATGATGCCGAAAGGTTTGATTTTATCCGGAAGCAGCAAATGGAGGAGTGGAATGCGGCAGCCTTATTGCCACCACCAATTCTGTATCAGTTACATGAGGATGAAAACTGCACCCTAGTCAATAGACTCAGACGCCACCAAAGTTCGAACAGAGAGTGTCCATGAATGTCGGGGAACAGACTTAGTGGCACCGGGGCTGAGTGGGGATGCAGTCTGCGATAATGCCGGTACACTGATATGAACTCCGCCATTGCAAAATCATGACTCTGTGACCTACTGGACCGCAGTGTAGGTTGGAGGCAGCGGTCAGCAGTGGCCCACAGTCATGTGTCGTTGGCTTGTGGTGCACAGCGCTAGTGACACCAGGGCAGTTGTCAGTAGTGTACGAACACCTCCGTAACTATATCCTTTTCTCTCCACCAAGATGCAAGGCGTCATCCTCTTACGCCTCTCCTTGCGTGCAATGATATGTAATCTGCCTTTGCATACTCGATGTTCAGTTCCAAATCTATGACCTACTTGAGCGCAACCTACGTCAAGAGCAGTGTAGGGTGGAGGCAGAGGTAAGCACGAGCCATTCACCGAGTGTTGCCAGCATAGGTTTGTGGCCACACCATCCTGCGCAGTTCACGTTCAGTGGCACCACGTGTTCGGTCACCTCCGTGACTGTGACCCGGCTTTCATCCGCACTGAGCCGCATCTTCCTGTTACTCCTCTCTGTGCGACCACTGGTGTGGACTCTGCCATTCGTTATTCACGACTAGGTGCTGGATGTGAGACCTACTCGTCCGCAGGGTAGTCCTGGCCCCGCATCCACGTGTCGCCGGCTGGCATTGAATAGGGTTTGTGGCAGCATGTATCGCCGGCTGGTGTTGAACAGGGTTTGTGGCAGCACGTGTCCCAAAATGCCCATATCGGACTATGCCTCATGGATCGAAGGGAATCTGGTGCTGTGGCCGCTGGCCCAGATTTGGGGTCACTGCCATTCAGGAGCATTCATTTCACAAATGTCACCATGGACCGCAGAGGACCTCGGTAGAATATGTCGACAAGGAAGGAGTAATGTGGGCCAGTGTCAGGGGGCCAGCGATGGTCTGAAAGGCTGGCCTCTGGCTTGGAGCTTACACAGGCATGTGGTGGACCCTCCTTCACACACGCCGGTGTCGGCTGCTGATCAGTGTGGCCTGGCTGTGCAGGGTCAGGCCTATCGGGTTCATGGTCTAGCGGCCCAGGGTACGGCAGGCACACAGGATCTCAGGCAATTCCGCTAACTAGGATGGCGTCGGCCTCGTGGCGGGGTGGGAGGCAGAGACGTCGGGCTTTCCGGAAGAGGACTACGCCCAGGGCTTTTATTCACACCCCTATACTGGCCTGGCGTAAGCAGGGCCATCAAACTCTGCTCACGCTCACGGGGCGTAACAAGCAACATTTCCGCGAGGACCCCCACTGGCTGGGGTGACATGGTTGCGTCCACTGTCCAATACACTTCATACACCAGAGTTGTATGTCGCCGTGGATATGGGTGTGTTCTGCATACTGCGGTCTGTCCAGCACATCGCTGTCACTCTTGGCATTGCGTACTTTCCCAATCATGGGTCGACTGCATCCTTCACACATGCCTGGTTGCCACCTATCCCCATGTTCGGATATTGTGTGGCTGAGGTGCCATGCCGTTGATTGGTCATGTTCACGGCTTGCCCAGGTTACCATTGTAAGTTGTTCTATTGTGTCTGGTGGGTGAGCATGTTGTTGTGCATGTTTGTTGTGAATTTGTGACGTGTGCATTGCCAGAGTTGTGGATTGCATGGTTGTGGAGTTGAGATGAGTGGGGTGTTAATTGGGAACTTGCCAAGGGGCTGTGCATTTCCCTTGGTACCATCCTGGGAATGCTGGTTGCTGATGGACTGTCGGAGGATGTATTTGGAGGCGACATTGGTGAAGGTCCCACGGTGTTCGGATGTTGTCTGCACATTGATGTGTGATGTGTGCTTCCTGTTGGGCTGATTGTGTGCTGTGTCACCAGGGGTCACAGGTGGAACATGTGTGCAGTGGATTGCCCCAAACACGTGCGTGCATCGGGCTATGGTGTATGGTCATTGCTTGGTCTCCGGCGGTTCCTGCGCATTGTGTTGAACGTATGGGGCCTGGGGTGCCAGGGTGATGGTGATGTCCAGGACAGGTGTGGGGGACTTGAATGTGGCTGGCAGTGAGACTCCGCCGACTCTGGTGGGTGTTGGTTGGGGTGTGCCAGGGGCCAACAGGTGCAGCACAGCCAGCAGCTTGGTGTCTGGTGGTATGCTGGTTGTCCGCTGTGTTGGTGCCGTTGGCCTGTTGGGTGATGATGGACAGGATGCGTAGGATGGTTGTCCCTTTCAGCCTATAGTGGGCAGTGACAATGTCAGATGCTGGGCTTGTGAAGCAGGTGCATTTCCTGGTGGGCCGCTGTCTTTGTCTGCGCTGCCTCTGTGGTGGTCCGGGGGGAGGGGGTGTGCAGGGTGGGTGTTGTGGCCATCTTGGTTGTCCGTGCTGCATGAAATGTGGCTCCATGGCATCTGTTGCCCTTCCAATGGCGCCCTCTGCTGTGCTCCCTTTTGTGGTGCAGGCTGTGGTCCAACTTTACACCAGGTCCAAGCAGGTGTTCATTTCCTGCTGCTAAAGCGCCTTATCGCGTGTTTTGTGTTCTTATCGCCGATCTGGCTGGTCGATGTGAATGTAGAGGTGTCGTGTGGCTTTTTGCACGGGAACGCTGCAAAAACTAATTAGTTATGGCCACTCCTGGACATCACCTCTAAATATCAGGAGAGTTGCTTCATAGGCTAGGAGAGTTGGACGCCCCCACCTTACCGGAGGTTTTGCCAGGTGCTGGTTCAATCACACCTACCCCATCCGTACTCCTGCCTGTAGAGGTGGGGGTGTGGATGGGGTAGGTGCAAATGAGCCAGCACCTGAGCAAAACTCCCGGTAAGGTGCGGGCGTCCTACTCCTCTAGCCTATGGAACAGCTATCCTGATATTTGAGGTGACGCCCAGGAGCAGCCATAACTAATTAGTTTTTGCAGCTAGACTGTAGGGTACACAGTTCCCTGGCCCGCACTGACTCCTTCTGAGGGAGTTAACCCTGACATTCTTCACATGCACAACACTTCACCCTGCTTTTTCGGTCCTGAAGAAGCGCCACAGATCTTTGAGAGCATACAGGAGCAAAACATGTCGACCTCTTTCACATTGTAGTTACCTGGGGTTCATTAAGCTGATTGATGTAACCTCTAACCTACGGATTTTTACTCTGTCGAGGGTACCCCTTCATTAAAAATTATATTTCTGGTAGCCCATTAAACAGTTTTAACTCACGCTGCACGCATCACATCACCCTCCAAGAGGACCCACTCCACACACCCGCATGCACCCAACAGCATTTTGTCTAAAAAGATCCCGCCAAAGCGACCCTTCGGGAGACCCGTGGGGCATTGCAGCGCCGGCCCGATGAGGAGCAAAACACCCGATGATGAAGCATGACATCCTTCGGGGTGTGTGAGGGTATCAAGAGACAAGACATGTTCTTCCCTCTCACAAGTGGGTCCTAAAAACCTAGGATTACTCTGCTATCCGTTATTTTCCCTCTCTGCTCCTTTCCTCCCCCTCTGTATCGAATGGGCAACAATTTGCACCCATCGACTGGAACAGTGCCCCCCCTTTTGATCTACTCTACCACCATACAACATTTACGGTATGGAAGTATCACAGAAGGGACATTTTTCAGACACCTATGTACCACTATTTGGTACAAAAATTGTGGCAAGGGCACCATTTTGAAAACGGCAGATCAGATATGTTTGGCCCATGTAATTAAACTGGTGGTATTTCAAGTGGGGGTGCCTGGAAACTATGTGGAAATGTTCCAGTGCGGAAGTCCAATGACAGTCCGTAATATCCTGCTGGAAAAGGGGGACTCATTTGTCCACATGGCAGTTGATAGTGCAACGAGGGCTTTCAATAGCACCCCGTACAGCACTGTGAAGGCCCTTCTGTTGTTACCATCACTGAGCAGTAGCTGTCATGTTGGAGGCATTGTGGGTTCTGTCTGAGCTTGTCCCCATACAGTCCCAATCGTGTTTGCCAAGGCATATGTCAGGAACTGCCCTTCATCCATGTCCTACTAATCCGTGAGCACTTGGAAAGACATCAGGGTTTTGTCCACGTAGAGTTCGTCAAACTGAAGGAGGCCCGCCTCTGTCCACACTCTTGTATTATGTCGGTCAGCCACCCTGTGAAAGGTCGTGAGCATCCACAGTGAAGTGTGGGTGAGTATGGAAAGGAATTCTTCTGGAACTACACATAAGGGTACCAGCAAAATTTAGCCATCCAGGTGAGGCGTCCTGGCAGCGGGGTGTCCTGTTGAGGATCCATCAACCAATCTACAATCTTGCTTACCCCGGTGTCTCTCATAGCAGCTACCTTTTGGTAAATGGGGGCATCCGAAAGCCACCGCATAATCACTGCAGCTGTGCTGCCTCATAGTAAAGCTCGTAATACAGAGCACCAGCCCTTCTTTATCCAGAAGGGCATATAGTTTGTGAAGCGCTATTTTTTCCTCTCTGCACCTCAAATCTGGTCAGAGAGAACCATATTCAAATCTGTGAAAAAATGCCCGGGCAAGGTAACCGGAAGCAGGTAACCAGGGGCACTGAAAAGTAATATAACAATATAGGAAGTACCAAAATTTTGGCTATAGCCGCTCTGCTCATCGGGGATAGTGGGAGAAATCTCTAGGACGGTAGGGAGCAACGTGCACCAACCACCACCTTTTCCAGGTTCTCCTACACAAAGTCCTCATCTGAATGATAGGCATTAACCCCCAGGTATCACAAGACATCAATACTACACTCTGGGCTGTGTATGGGATGAATGCGTGCTCGCGGTCCAAAGTTGTCTTATGAGAGAAAAGGCAGGATTTTGTCCAGTTTAGCTTCAGACTGGAGGATGTTCCAAATTCATCTATGGTACCTATCCCAGCAGCAGATCTCTGTGTACATCCTACAGGTACACAAACACATAATTCGCATATAGCGAGGCAGCCACCCAAACATTGCTGCTCAGTATCTCCCAGTATGGTCCACACATCTGAAATAGCCCTGCCAAGGGTTCCATTGCCCTGGCAAATATGATCGGCCAGAGCAGGCATCCTTGCCTGGTGTCCCTATAAATTCTGAAAGCATCAGAAATCTCTCTGCCAGTGCGTAACCCGGGCCACCACATCAGTATCAAGAGGGCTATCCATCGCAATATCTTGGGCCCCAATCCCATTTACTTCAGTATCATCATGGAGTAGCGACATCCCAGAGTGTCAAAAGCTTTCTCTGTATCTAGAGATAGAGCTGTGTGCAGTGGGTTCACCTGTGAGCTTTCGTCCACAAGGTGAAAGAGGCGCCTCAAATCGAGAAATGTATTTCTCCCAGGGATAAAACCATTCTGGTGATGATGGACCAGCTTGGTGAGATAAGGAAGTAACCTATTTTCGAAAATCATCCTAAGGATTTTCCAGACGGTGTTGAGGAGGGACAGTTGCCTATAGAAGTTCATGTCCAGGGGGTCTCACCCCGGTTTAGAAAGGACCACGATCAGCACCTCCAGCATAGATGTGGGCAGGATACCTTTGTCCCTAGTGAGCTGAAACATACTGAAGGAGCTTTGAGGCTAATACCGCATTGTAGGCTGAATAAAATTCCACTGGGAGCCCGTGTAACCCCAGTGCCTTATTGTGGGTCATCTCATCAGTTATCAGTCTGAGCTTCTCTATCACCAATGAGTCATTGAGGACATGGTGTTACAGAGGGTCGAGCCTTAGAATGGGCAACTTGTCCACGTATTCACGCAAAGGCGGGCTCCCTTGGTACTCTGCCACATCGTAGAGGGATCTGTAATAGTCTAGGAAAACTTTGTTGATGTGTGCCTGCACGTTAATGGTGTCTCCATTTTGTGATCAAATGGCATTCACTTGCAATCTAGGTAACTCAGATCACAAGAGACACCCAAGTATGCCCCCAACTTTGCTTCCCTCGACGTGCTGTCTGGCTATACAGTCCTTGTTGTCTAATTCCCTGAGTCAATCCACCACAGCCCTATGATCCTTTATAATAGTTAAGGCATTGCTTTAGTTCCCAATGCCCTCCACTACTCGCACCACTGCCTCTCATTTGGTGAATTCCAGATCCAAGATCTGCTTAAGTAGCACTAGTTTCATGCCATACAGGGTCTTAATGCAGTGCCCCCTTATGACTGCCTTAAAAGCATCCAATTTCAAGCCCTGTCAGTGGCAATCCTGTTATTGTCCTCAAAGTATTGCTGTCCCGCAGAGAGGGGTGCACGCCCGGTCAGGGCAGATTCCGTCATTCGCACTCTGGGCCTGATCTAGATATTGGCGGACAGGTTACTCTGCATACAGAGGGGGGTTCAGTTAACCAGCAGGATGTTGTCAGGTGAGCGGTTGATGCAGAGCTTTTCAAGGCACAACTGTCTTGTCCTCCATCTTAGACACACCCCACTACAAAGAGTTTCTTCATATCGGTCTTCTTTAACACTTCCTCCGTTTCAAACCAATTTCTTGTTATTTGTGTTATCAAAGCTTGGTTTTAGATATGTACATAGCTCAGTCTGTGAATGCACGTGACTGATTTTACATCCTATCTCTGTATGTGTATTAGCATTCTTCCAATACTCTCTACATCTAGCTTACTTTAAATCTAGGCCTGCCGGGGGAAACTTTCCTGCAAGGTGTTAGTCAGCGCATTGTATTCCACAAAGTGCTTTTAAACACCAGCATAAGCTGCGGCAATACCTCTGTGGTTTCTTTTTCATGGCTATCAAATTTTCACTAGACTTGGTATGAGTAATACAACCGATTATTACAAATGTCTGAGCAAAATCATCGCTTTTTTTACTAGAAAAAAAAGTTAGTAACTTGATTTAAATTGCTACCTGTCATGAAGGTCTAGTCTGCCAGGGGAGGATGTATGACAATACAAGAGCTTGTGGGTGAGCATTGGGTTATCTCATTTTGAGTAAAGCTCAATTAAATAAATGACATACAGCAGACTTTACACCAATGACAATCCTTGACAATATTGAGATTTCTCTGAAATGTTTGCTAGTCATTTTGGTTCTTATGTGAAACACCTCTGAAGCAAACCTGCAGTTGTGTTTTGGAACTGTATTTTTATGCTCTTTCACAGTTCCTATTTTGTCAGCGTCAAAATCATATGTGCACCGTTTAAGTCCACTTGTTACCCTAAAGTCTTAATAAAATGGTGTAACAGCGAATTTTAGATTTGTTGAAGGTTCTAAGAAGCCTAACAAAGGGCTGACTACAGCGGTTAGAGTTTGTATTTGGCGTGTTCTGCTCTATCAAGTACAATTTTGATTTTCTGAAACTCTTTTGTTTTAAATAAAGCTCATTTGGAATATGATGGTCAATTTCATTTTTAAGATTTTGCTTGCATGACCATTTGTGGTGAACCCAATGTATTCTATACTTAATTTAAGCACCTTTGGGTTAGCTTCCATCAGATATTGGCCACAATATTGTCAATCACATCTTGGATTCGTTCACAAGAATATTTTGGTTCACGTTTTATATTGACTGTTGTGTGTAGCCTTCTACTTCGATTGGAATGCATGATGGACTATTTTAACATTTGTGATTGGACAGGTAGCACTGGAAAGCGAGTCAAGACAAAATCATCTGAAAAATGCACGTTACAGAAAAAGTGTTTGTTTATTTTTCTATTGACTGAGTGATTATAATCAGCGTGGTAATACTGCAACTTTTCATACATCATCATTCTTCATTGTTTTACTTTTCCCAGTTGGTCACCATGTACATAACGGGTCAGCGAACAGCACAGCAGCAATGGGGTGTGAACTCTGACAAAAGCATTGGAAAAATGCTCTAACAAATTTTTCCGATGCTTTAGCCTTTGCTTGATCCCCAGTTCACAAACAAGCATTTGCAAACCAACAGCATGCAGTATACAGCTAAATCATTGGCTTTTCTAATAATTATTGTTCTGCAGCGACTATTCAGATTGCAATTTGTGCATTTATTTTTCACCTGTCCTGCATTTGTAATATTTACTTTTGAAACAAGATTCTTTTGGTTTGCTGTTTTCAAACTAATACTATTTTAGGCCTATTTATGAAGAAAAATTTATGTGTGTAAATCTACTATTGCACCTAGATGTAATAATACACTTTTATGCTGTTCACTGTTTCTGAATGTAAAGCTAATCCAACGTATAGACCTATATGTCTACCCCCTGGAAGATCACCTTGAACAGGATTTACAAGTGTTGTAGTGTAGTTCCTATTATCCCAATAGGCTCTGCGCATTGGAATAATACCTTCAATAGTATAGGCCTAGACCAGACGTTAACTAGGTCTACTACTGTCGATATTAGACTTAAAGTTTTGGGTTTTGCCAGCTAGCTCAGAGTTCACTAGAAACTTTCTCGAATAGGCAAGGAGGAGTTGAACCTCCCTGGATAGACAAGAAGGGATTTAGTTTCTGACAACCATAGAACATGACAACTTTGCTCTCCCCTAATCAAGAGTGTATCTCTAGAGTCGTGTGAAAACAAAAGACGACTTATTTTACTCAGTCAGTACGTGCATGCTTAGTCTCACCAGATTGTAGAGAAAAGGAAGAGACGGGCGTGTTCAATAAAAGATGTTATTTATTGATCAGTCTCTTTTCTCATACAAGAGAAATGGATCGATATTATTGCAATACTTATGGTTAAGTAAAGTGCATACAATAAAAGCAGAAGTATAAAATAATACTGTAAAAACATTGATATGGTTTCTAAGCCATATGATGGTTTAAAATGGATAAAATAGATACATACACATATACATTTGACTAATCGTACTCAACTGGTAATTCTAACTACGCCTACCCCGGTGTACCTGACCTAAGCCTAATACGTGGGCGGGAGTAGAAAGTAGCAGTTTAAGTTAAGTTTGTTTTGCCAAGTGACTGACTAAAGAATTCTCTGCGAGGGGTTATTCAGTTCTGTACCTGGAATCTAGGATGAATGAGGGATGGTATCTCTCGTCTCTGGTCTCGATATTCCAGGCTGCCTGCGAGGGCTACCCGGAAGCGCCGGAGCTGGATTTCTCGGCAGGAGAAAGCAGCGTCTCGTTTTCAGCGCGTCAGGAAGGCGGGGCTGCGCCAGCGGGGTCTGCTCTGCTCTGGGCTTCGGCAAGTCTGGCTGCTCCGATCTCGTCACCACCGCGTGTGTTTGCATAGGGCAATATCGGTAATATTTATACCTTTAAGGTGCCGAGATTGACGTAAGGATGGACGTAGATACGTCAATAAGGATGTCATACGACCTGGTCGTTAGCACATTCTTTTGCTGAAGTTCTCGGTGAAATCAAAACAATGGCCGCAGGGTTTTTCCCAGGTTTGTCATAGGTTTGATTTGTTTTGAGAACTCCGTATGCCTTATCAGGGGCTGGAGGAATATCGCTTGTCTAATTAGATGGCAAGCGTTATGACCTAATCAGATAACACGTTCCTGTGCCGTAGTGTGGCTTAATCAGATAACGGTTCCTGCATCATGGGGGTTTTCTGCATCACGGGATGGCTGCTAGTTAACTTGTTAACCAGAATAGGGTCAGGAATAGGGGGATCGATACAGAACCTATAGGAATACATCACACCCACTCCACGCTAACTATGGACATATTTACGAATCTATGCATAGTAAAACATACTGTAGAGTATTGTGTATACCTTACCACCCCAAAATACATAAATGCATTTTGAAATTATCAAATATACGGAAAAACAGTCACATGTAATATTTGCACTCAAGCTGTAGAATAATGCTAAAGTAATCACGCATATCTATACATTATCACTAATTGGTATATGAGAATTTACACATGAAATGGCTCTTAATACAGAAAAAAGGTTCAAGACCATTTCATCACAGAACAAAAATAATTATGAACATACCAGCGGGCAGCTAATGTCTATAAAGTATCTAAAAATAGAAATTTTAGTTCTCTAAGAATAGTTCTTACTTTAAGCAGAAGATAAGTGTCCCGAAAAATTCGTAAAAATATTTTTGGGCTGCTGAAAAAAGAATTGCTGTCCGTGAACTGGAGGGAAATTGTTCATGGTATTTTGCTATTCTAGCTGAAGGCCAAATTCAGGGAACGCCGTGTGCGAGCTTGCTCAAAAGTCTCTATTTCTGCTCTGGTGAGAACATCATATCATTTAGACTGTCGAAAAAGCTGTCAACAGCTTCCTGGGAGAGTTCCACTAACTCGGAAAAAGGTGTAACCATGCATTCGTGCGCATGATTGTCTCCATTGACGTTTTGATTAGTATCGCTGACAGAAGGTCGTACCTGATCAATGCTGCTTTCATCTTGAACTTCACTACCCCTTAATCGTAGTGGTGAAGTTTCCACGAATGCCGCCATCAGGATTGGTAGCCGTTGAGGGCAGCACAAAGCATGAGCCTTTATTGGACTCAACAATGTTTCTGCATCCATTGGCGCATCCGATTGTAGCGTCAGACAGGTGTCTAACACTCATTCTTCTCCGCATAGCAAGCACCTTAATACAGGTAAAACACATCGTTGCCACATTGGTTGAAATGAAAGAAACCAAGTCATGTTCAGGTCTCTAAGCCGGGATAGTCCCAGGATTTTTGATATCCGGTCCCGGTATCCAATGGCTAGGATTGTTTCTTCCCGTGTCGCAGGTGTTTTGTCTGTGACACGGTTTGCCATAACGAAATATAAGGACTAGGAATAGGATTCCTGCAATTAGTCCCAAAATGAGGGGAAGTCCGCCAAAAATCGAATGGACGAAATCTGGAAAAATACCCAGTATGGCTTTGAATGGTGTTAATGCCATCGAAAATACTGTCTTAAATACTTTTGAGACTCCACTGGTATCAGAAATATTTAAGATTTCATTCAGGATTTCTGCGAAATGTATGGGGGAATTAGTTGATAACAATGAGTGAATCTCTGCAGTCGTCCTTGCGACTAGGAGATCATACGTTTCTTTTGATGACGTGAGCCTGGTCGGCGTCTGAAGAAGCACTGTTTTCATTCTGCTTAAAGTATCTATTCGAATAGAAGTAATTTTCAAGTTGGGCCATGCCCTTGCCTCCCTGTCTGGAAAGGAGCTGGGGAACAATGAGTGTCCACAGCACATGACCTTCGCAGTCGTAGTTACGAGATAAGGAGTCCCGGGCATAAGACTACAACATCTGCGATCTACAATTAGAATGTAACTCCCATTATAGAGTCTTTGAAAGAATGGTTCTATCTCTGTTGCAGGTGCGCCTAGCTGGTGACATGAAAGGTTATATGAATTCCCTTCACAGGCTCCATGCAAACTAATTCCGTTACACAGAAGTGTACCGCTCAGTGACACTGCACATTTATTGCCACTACGAAACACTTTCTGTCCTTTATTACTGACACATGCATGTGAATAGGGCAAGTTCCATGTTGTTTTAATGTACCCTTTTCCCAATTTTTCGTACATGCCAGCCTGTATATATTTTTGGCAGTATTGAAACCTGAAGGTTGATATTGGAATATTAATTATCCCATGTATTATCCATTCACTGACAGGTCGTTCTGACATTGTCACTGGTAATCTCTCGAGTTTCTCAATGCTCAGGATTGTATAATCAGCACCCTTCTGTGCCATACTGATCTGTTTATCAGTAAGGTTAAAGATATTGAATAGTGACGTTGTGTTGATTAGACGCCAAGGCACATAGCCTGAACGCAGATTTTGTAACGTCCAGCCAAGCTGTACAATAGAACGCAATTGAGACTGACCGTGTTGTAACAACAGTAAGTCTTGCGATAATATGTCGATTGCTGAAGACACAATGCTGTCCAAAGAAAAAATTCTGGAGGACAGAGTCATTAACCCATTGTCCACTACAGAAAGTGATTTTTCCAAATTAATACGGTCAATTTCCCGTATACTTTCTGCTGTCTCAATTTGAGTCACCTTCCAGGCCTCGTTGTATGCTGCGTATACAGAGGCTGCTATGAAACGTTTTTGACGCTGTTTGCGCGGTCCCATAATGAAATCACGCAAGTCAGCACCATCAGTAAGTAAAGTTAGGTGTTGCTTAATTTCTGCCAGTGTGGAAGTTTGTAGCCATTGAAGGCATAATTTGCCCACACTGTAGGTGGTTATTATCCCTGGGTGTTGTCTTTGGGAATATCTAGGGTCTGGCCTGGTCAATTTGAACCCCTGTGTTTTGTTCAGGAATCTGTCTTGACAGTTATTAGTATCTGTGGGCCAGATCAACCACTGTTTCCAATCTGGATGTGTTCTGTTTTGGTTTAATACATAATTTACGTCTATCTCTTCATCTGTAGAGCTATTGCTGTTCATTGTTGGTTTTGGAATAGACGGTTAATTTAAATCTTTGATTTTGGCTAGGCCAAGACAGGTAGTTTGTTGAACAGTGTCATTTAAAAATATAATTTGTTCCGGGATCATGCAGGCTCTAAACAAAGATTCTATACCTTGTACTTGCCATTCTTTTGTACCCCAAACACTTTTTACTTCAACATTTTTGTCCCAATAATCAAAACCAAAAGTATTCATTTGTTCAAAGAATGAGTCTGAATATATCAATTTCGTGTTTGTTATCATGGTCTTTGTCCCTGTCTTATTTGACAATTTGAAATAAAATGTTTCAGCATTACTTGAGTTGAAACCTGAAAAGTATGAATATTTGTCATAAACGGTTCTTGAGCTTCCTTTTGGAGGGGTTGCACAATGTTCCCATTGATTATAATTTAAAACATTTCTAGGTTGTGCAGATCTATGTAGAAAATGGTTACCATAGTCGTTATAACAGTACATACTATCATAATTTGTCGAACCCTGCAAATAATCATGTTTGGTAAATTTAGCAGACATCACTAGGTCAGACATCATATTATTTATACTTTCAAAGTCCCAATCATCAGCAACTGAGCTTGGTTTTACAAAGTCACTCAATGAGATCTTGATTTGGTGTGGATATTTCAGGATTTCGACCGGACCATAAATTTCATAGTCAGTGTTGTCCCATGCTACCCCACCCGGTATAGGATTGGCTGTGAAGTTGACTGAAGAAAGTTCTCTTTTCTCGACGTGTGAAGATGGGTGTGGTTTGAGGATCAAGTTGATTTTCTGACTTGCTGTGTCCATTTTAGCATATTTTCCCTCAATGAAGCGTCCCAAAGTTAGTACCATGATGAGCCAAAGTATGAGGATAAATGCACCAAAACCCACCCAAAATTCAATCCATGGAGAAATCAGATATGTTTCTTTCAGTTGTTTCAAAAGTACTTTAACTTTATCTTTAAAGGTTTTTGTTGATGGCTGTGTTTTTGATTCAGTGAAGCCTTCAGAGGAATCATCGAAGTTTATGAAGTAGCCGGATGCAGTTCTGTCAATTGTTCCAATTGCTTCAGGATTACTGTTTCTTGCATAGTCGTTTGTTACTTCATTATAGATTGGTGTGTCTCTGCTAAATGTTTTTATTTGGGTTTTCAGAGGTCTAAGTTCTATTGCATTGTTGCATAGTCCTTGTTGTAGTTCTGTAGGCGTTTCGAATGTGATTAGCCTCTTAGATTGAACCTCTGTGTTTGTAGCACATCTTGGTGTTCTACTACTTATCGGGAGTCCACTTGGCCTACTATTTGTTATCGGCCACATGATTGTGGTTTTACCAGGTCGATGGATACAACTCGGTTCTCCTTTTTACCAGCAAGCGGCGGTAGTACAACTGATCTTGTCCCGTTGACAGACAAGATAGGAACTGCTTTTCTGTAAGAAGGCCCAAATTCCTTCTTTACCGCGATCTTTTCTCTGACTAGATCCCCGACTTTTGGAATCCAGACAGGTCTTGCTGGGACAGGTGGTGGTTCTTCAGTGGTTGTTGGCTGCTGTTTCAACTTTATGTTGCTCAGGTCTTTTCTTGTTTCGTTTAAGTCCTGCAAAATAGCCAAACGATCTTTGATATCAAAGCTTTTTTCCTTCACCACTGAAGTCTGACTGTCGAGGTCTAAGACTAACATCCTAGTTCCAAATAATAATTCGTACGGACTGAATCCCCCCAGAGAATTTCTTGGCAAGTTATTTAGACTACGTTGGACACTTATTAGATGTTTGACCCACCCAGCTCCCGAACCTAATATCCTTTCTGTTATAGATAGCTTTATGCCTTGGTTTTTTCTTTACACCAACCCGTATCCCTCAGGAAGGAAGTGAGAAGAATCCCGCTATGCTATGCTCATTTGGCCATGTTTCCCCTCAGGCTTAAGGCTAAATTGAAAACAATGGTCAAACGTAGCATGCTCCCAGCGTATATGCCATTTAGACTCGCCTATCTTTGTATAACAGTCCGGACGTCAGCCGAGTGCTGAGGATCTACATTATAAGTGGAAACTAGCCTGTAAATGTTAATCGGACGCTTTGCTTTTTACTGTTGATTCTTTCTGGAGTGAAACGCCACGGTATTACACCGTTTCTCTCACCACTGCGATTTCTGTTACAGTTTGGGCAGTTCTTTACAAAAATGGTATGATGCAGGCTCAAGCCTGGCCACCAGTACCTTGATTGTAATTCTTCCAGAGAATCTTTTAGTTTGAGGTGTCTGAGACCCTCGCCCATATGTGCGTCTGCAATTAACAAGGTTCTCCTGTCCATGTTTGGAATTACTCTGTCCCCCACTCCAGGGATTCGAGGAAAAGGGACGGAGTTTGCATCGAATATGTATGTATAATTGAGTGGATAGTTGATCGGTAGCGCTGAGCAGTCGCCTTTTGATGACGTTTTCACCGCCAGCACTGTTTCACCGTCAATATACTTCACTGTACGCTTTTTTCGAGCTACGGAAGCCGATTTAGTTGCTACCGCTGTGGCTGTCTCAGCCAATGAATTCCCTGCAACGTGAACGCCATCACGCTGATGACTCAGTGAGTGTGTCACGTGAGTCTTTGGTAGTTCTTTTTGTAAAAGAGCTATTTGTTCCCAAAGCAGTTTCTGCTTTATTGTTGCATCTGTGTCATCTTTGTAACCATTTTGAATCCATGTCTGCAAATCGTTGTTATATGATTTGACGCAGTAATATGAATCGGACACTATAAGTGTCGGGAATTCGCGATCCGCATTATCTAGCGCCATTTTCAATGCCATTATTTCAGTCTGTTGTTCTGAATTAGTTTCTACTGAGTGTGTTTTTGTTAATAGAGGTCTTAGTTTACCTCCGCGCCACACTTCTTTTGTAATCTCACATGTTGGGTTGTATGCTTGTTCTCCCCAAACGGAGGGTTGAGCATGTCAGTCTGTATAGATTACACAAGCGTATTGTCGTAAGGGCAGAATGTCGATAGGCAGAGGGAATGTTCTTTCATATTCTAGATTTTTTAATTCCTCTAGTTCTGGATCAAAGTAGTAGTATACTTTGTCCGTTGTAATTGAATTCACCCATTGTATCCATTCCGGATTCAATGTTGTTGTTGGTAAATTACACGGTGTTGTTAATGCCTCAAAGGCTGATTCAGCTGTTCTGACTGTGATGTGTCTACCGTCCGCTTGATCTTTTTCTCTAGCTATTGCGGTTTGAACTGCATGAACAATGTTTTCTTTAATGCTGAATTTCGTTTCAGCTTCTGTGTACAAGTGTGATTTGAATGCAATTGGTACCTTTTCTCCCTCATTAGAGGTCAGGTATGTGAATCCGCATCTTCCTGGGATGACTCGAATCACAAGGTTGCGTGTGTTATCACGTGTTTCTAATTTTGTTTTAATCAACATGTCTGTTTGTAAGGATCTCAGAATTTCTGTGTGTATTTGAGTCCAATTGGTTCTTTTAAAATCTGGTTTTATTAGATCATAAAGGGGTTTGACCCTTTCTGCGTAATTTGCAATGTATGTTCTTCCGAAATTTAGGAAGCCTAGAATTGACTGTAGGTTTTTTAGTGTTCTAGGTGCTTGGAGTACGGCACATTTCTCTAGGAAATTGTCAGCCAGGCTTTTGCCTTCACTTGATAATTCATATCCTAAGAACAGGACTGTTAGATGGGCAATTCTGGATTTTTTAAAGTTGAATTTGTAACCCTCTGCTGCGAACCCAAGTATTATGGTGTTCACTCTCTTCAAGTGAGTATCCAAGTCATCATCTGTTATGTATATGTCGTCGACATAAGATAATGCTTCGTCATCATATGTTTGTAGTAATTCTGTTACTCTCGCTGAGAATACTCCTGGGCTGTTCTTGTACCCCTGGGCTAACCGACAGAATTGTTTTTGAGTGCCATTTATTGAGAACGCAGACAAATATCTGCTCTCTGGTGCTATGTTTTGACAAAAGAATCCATTAGAGATGTCTAATGTTGTTTTGTATTTTTTGCGCACTATGTTATTCATTAGTGCAGCACTATGCGAGTTTTGCACTGCAAAAGTTTTGCAACATGAGTTAAGGTGTCTGTAATCCAAAACTAGACGATATGAATTGTCTGGTTTGGAGACCGGAAACTAAGGGTTGTTCATTTGTGAGGTGCAAGTTTCAATCACCCCCTGGTATTCTAGCTGATCTAGGATTTCTTTTACCTGTTTTTTAGCTTCTTGCTTAATTGGGTACTGTCTCTGTGCAGTAGGTTGTGATTTTAACTGGATTTTGTGAGGAGGAGAGTCCTCATCCCATCCTACATGATTTTTATATAAAGCAGGAGCTAGAGCTACTGCCCACTTTCTAGCAAGTGTATATTTTTTATGAATTGGGATATGATTTGAGAAGGCAGGCATAATTATTTCTTCGCCATGAGGGCAGTCCCTGACAAACTCTGGTGGCCAGTCTTTTTCAGCTAGAAGGATGTCATAGCCCTTGGAGAGATTATCCCAAAATATCCCCTTCTATACGTAAAGTTATTTCATATATTTTGTGAGGTTTGCTAACTCTGGTGTCTGCAGTTTCCACTTGAAGATATTCATTCGTGTCCACTGTCTCCAGATGATTCATAAGGACTTTGCGAGCTATGCTCACTTCTGCTGCGCTGTCTAGCATTGTCTGAGCCCATTCTCCGTTTTTCAGTTGTGTCCTCAGTATTCTCGGCATTGTTAACTACTTTAATACTGGCTACCTTCTTTTTTGGAAATTGTAATTTCTTTTTTAGATGAGCAGGTTCCTTGTCTTTGGACTTGGCGTGCTCTTCTCTTTGTTCTGATCGACCTCTTCTTTCCGATTTCTGCGAGGAAGTCTGAAAAGATTGAGAGGGACGTGTATCAAAATCTTGATATCTATCAGGCTTCTTTATATTATCCCTATTTCTAAGGTTATATCTTTTCCCAGAGGGGTCACTTTGGGGTGACCTGTGTCTTTGGGTCGGAGATTTTTCTCTTCGCCGAGGAGACCTTCCTCTGGACTGGAATTTCTTTTCTTTAGGATTGGATTGTTTGTTTCCATCCCAGCTCTTTTTTTGTGATGTTGAATTATTATTAAAAAATATTTTTTCAGGACTTTCAATCAGTTGTGGTTTTACTGGTATTCCACCTAAACTATCTCTACCTAGTTCCTCATAGGATTTTTCTATAATTCTGGCAATTTCAGCTGGTTGGTCTGCTATATCTGTCTCCTTTAACCTCTGGCGGATCACCACGTTTGCTGCTTCTCCCTTTATGTTGGCTAATAATATAGCCGAGACCTGCTTGAAGTCTTTTAGTAATTTCATACCAAGAGTTAAAGCGGGTTCTGGACCGTATTCGTCTTGAATTTGTTTTAGCACATCTGGTATTACCGAAATGGATGGAACACCGTGCGTTTTTGTGTAGATGGAAGCAAAGACTGTACCCCAAGTGTCACAGTCCTCCGCGTGTGGTGCGATTCCCATTGGAAGACAGATAGTCAGAATCCTGTGTTTTTCTAACGGGGTGGTGTCTGGAAACACCGCCTCTATTTGGGTGATTTTTTGTGCTAACCAGAATGGTATTTGTTCCCGTTTAGCTGGTACTTTACCTAGGCAGGATTGTATGTTCTGTGGTGTAATTTTATTTGTGTTCCCCTGATGAGGGGTCAGCTGTGGAATTTTAATTGCTGGTTGAATTGTTGAAGTCCGCATCACATATTGGACTGATTGTCTATGTAATTAGGTTTTGCCTGGCGAAAGCTGCGCTCTGCGCAGCTTTTTCGCGCAGGCGAAAACCTAATGAGAACTGTAGTGTGGGTTTGGGTCGGCCCTCGTCATTCATTGGCTGGCTCCATAAATGGAGCCTAGCCATTGGACGAGGGGCCTGTCCGTCAATACCGGACCAGATTCGGGGGCGTTCCCGAGATTCTTTGGCTTTTGCCGACGTCACGCGACGTCAGCCGAAAGCCGGGAACGCCCCCGAATCTGGTCCGCCATTGAAGGCACCCGGAAGAAGTCCAGGTGAGTGCTTGCTTTTTTTTTTTGCTTTTTACCGCTGCCTCGGCTCCCGTTCCCGCCCCCCCTACCGCTGCCTCGCTCTCTGTGTCTCCCCGGCCCCGTTCCCGCCCCCTACCGCTGCCTCGCCTCCCGTTCCCGCCCCCCTACCGCTGCCTCGCTCTCTGTGTCTCCCCGGCCCCGTTCCCGCCCCCCTACCGCTGCCTCGGCTCCCGTTCCCGCCCCCCTACCGCTGCCTCGCCTCCCGTTCCCGCCCCCCTACCGCTGCCTCGCTCTCTGTGTCTCCCCGGCCCCGTTCCCGCCCCCCTACCGCTGCCTCGGCTCCCGTTCCCGCCCCCGTACCGCTGCCTCGCTCTAGCTGTATTCGCTCCCTCAAAGGAAAGAAGTTACGACCCAGTGTGACATTTGCATAAACAGAGGTGTGGACCATATATTGAGCAGTATGTAGGGTGCTACGAGCACTCCCAAGGTACACGCCGTGGACCACTGCTCTACACAACCAGCCGTTGGGTCATATGCACAGCTTTCAGGGTTCCTTTTCTTGCTGTTGAAGAGATTGATGCTCATTGAACCAAAGACAAATAGAAAAACGTAAAAAATCGGTATTTTTGTTTGGGTAGTGTGTTGCTGATAGTGTTATTGCTACAGCAGTTTACTACCTCCCTTGTTGTATACTCTCACCTGTGGCTCCGGCCTATAACTGAAGGGAGGGAAAAGAACAGCTGTTATGGCCCACAAGCAGGAACGCCACTATATCGTGGTCTAGTCCACTGGTTTTCCACATGTATATCATTCTAATTATTTGCTCTACTGGTTTGTTGTGTGTTTAAGTTTGCTTTCTCCATTTAAATACTGGCATTCAGAATTTAAAGTGTAAAAATCCAGGAGTCCAAAGTGACAGTACACGTGAGATTTGTTGAAGGTGTAATGCTTTTCTAATTGGTGTAGGATTGCGGCTTTGTAACTCATCTGTGCGCATTGAAGGCACGGGTCACATTAGTATTCCGTGCTGTAATCCTGTCTTTAGCCGCTTGTGAAACATAAGGTTGGCCTGTACATTTGGAAACCTCCACCCTGAAATAACTGTGTGCAGACACGGAGATCTCGGGAGCCACTACAGCCGAGTAAGACTGACCTAATCTGTGCAAATGTGCAGAGTACGCAAATAATTTATTGTTTTGAAAAGCAAACACACTATTTTGCTGATTTGCTTGTATGTAAATGATGTACAGCCTTGTGTTTATGAAACTGCCTCATCTGTGCAGACTAATGTTGATTCGTGGCCCAGCTTCTTCTTGCGCGTGGAACAGTCACAGGGATGGTGTTAAAATGTAGTCTGTCTTTGTGGTGGGCAGAAACAGACGCATCAGCCAATAACCTCTCCTTCACTTCAACAGTGATTTGTTATTATTATTCTTGTATCATTACGAACTCTCGTCCTTTTCATTTACGTGACCCCCTTCTATTTGCCTGTAACTACGCTTGGGCTCGGGCTTGCAGTGTGTGTGGGGGCTTGCAGTGTGTGTGGGGGCTTGCAGTGTGTTGGGGGCTCGCAGTGTGTGGGGGGGGCTCGCAGTGTGTGGGGGGGCTCGCAGTGTGTTGGGGGCTTGCAGTGTGTTGGGGGCTCGCAGTGTGTGGGGGGGCTCAGAGTGTGTGGGGGGGCTCGCAGTGTGTGGGGGGCTTGCAGTGTGTGGGGGGGCTTGCAGTGTGTGGGGGGGGCTCGCAGTATGTGGGGGGGCTTGCAGTGTGTGGGGGGCTCGCAGTGTGTAGGGAGGCTCTGTGGGTGTGTGGGGGGGCTTTGTGTGGCTGTGTGTGTGGGGGGCTCTGTGTGGGTGTGTGTGTGGGGGGCTCTGTGTGGGTGTGTGTGTGGGGAGGCCTCTGAGTGTGTGTTGGGGGGCTCTCTGTGGGTGTTTGTGTGTGTCATTTGCGAGAGATAAAGCTAGTGGCATTGTAAATGACAATGCCATTTATTTATGTTAAAAAAAACATAAATAAAAATATTGTCAAGAGCAATGCCAGTAGCTCAAACTTTAACAAAGGCAAAACCATTGCATTGTAAATGCTTGTTTTATTAATTGTTTTAGCTGTGTTAAAAGCTCCGCTGCAGACATCCCATCGATGTCTGGATGTGGTGTGTATCCGGCTAGGACCGGCCACGTTGCTCCTGGTCTACCTAATGGACCGAGCCTGGTGATGTGATTATTATGTTTTAGGGCGCCATTAAATAAGAGCAGATGCTCTTGAAATTTAAGTGGTACTTCCACCTCCTCGAAAGGAGTGTACTCATTAGGAGGTTCCTCTGTTTTGTAATAGTGGAAGACCTTTGTTACAGCATTTGCTGCTGGAAAGTGTATCCATGAATAGAATACCTCTGTCTGCCGATATTCGTGTGCCTCAATTACGAATATGACTGTGCCACCTCTAGGTGTCAGTCCATTTTCTATAAGTTTTAAAGTAATAGATTTTCTTATGTTGACCGCGATGAGTATTATATCCGGGTCAGCGTCTTGCAGTGCATTATCAGCTGCTGCGAGTTCAGTTACTATTCTAACTGCCTCTCTTTCTCCTTCAGTGTCTGACATTGTACTGTCCAGAAGGTTATTTAGTTTGTTTGCAGATCAGGTTCTTATGGAAACAAAGATTAGATGCACAATATTTTGGAACAGTCTATCCTTCAACGTTGACTAAACCAAGAACCATACATAGGAGTTTCCTCCTGCGAGGTCTGGCGGATATTACCTTTCACCCACTCCAGACGTCTTTGGAGTATTATGGGAAAAAAAGGGGTCTGAGTGAAAAAGCACGACTGAGTTACTCTAAATGTCTTACGTTAGTTTTATCGCCTATCCAAACGCGTTGGGCGCCATGTAGTGTAGTTCCTATTATCCCAATAGGCTCTGCGCATTGGAATAATACCTTCAATAGTATAGGCCTAGACCAGACGTTAACTAGGTCTACTACTGTCGATATTAGACTTAAAGTTTTGGGTTTTGCCAGCTAGCTCAGAGTTCACTAGAAACTTTCTCGAATAGGCAAGGAGGAGTTGAACCTCCCTGGATAGACAAGAAGGGATTTAGTTTCTGACAACCATAGAACATGACAACTTTGCTCTCCCCTAATCAAGAGTGTATCTCTAGAGTCGTGTGAAAACAAAAGACGACTTATTTTACTCAGTCAGTACGTGCATTCTTAGTCTCACCAGATTGTAGAGAAAAGGAAGAGACGGGCGTGTTCAATAAAAGATGTTATTTATTGATCAGTCTCTTTTCTCATACAAGAGAAATGGATCGATATTATTGCAATACTTATGGTTAAGTAAAGTGCATACAATAAAAGCAGAAGTATAAAATAATACTGTAAAAACATTGATATGGTTTCTAAGCCATATGATGGTTTAAAATGGATAAAATAGATACATACACATATACATTTGACTAATCGTACTCAACTGGTGTTTCTAACTACGCCTACCCCGGTGTACCTGACCTAAGCCTAATACGTGGGCGGGAGTAGAAAGTAGCAGTTTAAGTTAAGTTTGTTTTGCCAAGTGACTGATTAAAGAATTCTCTGCGAGGGGTTATTCAGTTCTGTACCTGGAATCTAGGATGAATGAGGGATGGTATCTCTCGTCTCTGGTCTCGATATTCCAGGCTGCCTGCGAGGGCTACCCGGAAGCGCCGGAGCTGGATTTCTCGGCAGGAGAAAGCAGCGTCTCGTTTTCAGCGCGTCAGGAAGGCGGGGCTGCGCCAGCGGGGTCTGCTCTGCTCTGGGCTTCGGCAAGTCTGGCTGCTCCGATCTCGTCACCACCGCGTGTGTTTGCATAGGGCAATATCGGTAATATTTATACCTTTAAGGTGCCGAGATTGACGTAAGGATGGACATAGATACGTCAATAAGGATGTCATACGACCTGGTCGTTAGCACATTCTTTTGCTGAAGTTCTCGGTGAAATCAAAACAATGGCCGCAGGGTTTTTCCCAGGTTTGTCATAGGTTTGATTTGTTTTGAGAACTCCGTATGCCTTATCAGGGGCTGGAGGAATATCGCTTGTCTAATTAGATGGCAAGCGTTATGACCTAATCAGATAACACGTTCCTGTGCCGTAGTGTGGCTTAATCAGGTAACGGTTCCTGCATCATGGGGGTTTTCTGCATCACGGGATGGCTGCTAGTTAACTTGTTAACCAGAATAGGGTCAGGAATAGGGGGATCGATACAGAACCTATAGGAATAAATCACAGTGTAAACTTACTACTCAAAACGTTTTACATGTATACACAGAGTTCCGCAACTGGGCTGATACCTCCCCATGGTAAAGTATAGAAAAATGTACTAAAGTTTACTACATTTAAAAAAAGTATTTTATTATAAAATCTTGTTGTGAAATAAATTGATATGCTTATTTTCTATCCATAATTAATCAAATAAAATGTTATAGAACATTCATTTAAATGTGTATTAAATACTATATTAATAAAAAATATGTGTATATAATTTAGACATAATATTCTTTATGAAAATATTTTTTAAATCCACCTACATGGAAAAAGATTTATTATGCATTCAAAATGTGTTAACATTTTTATATATAATTATTTTCGAACAATACTTATTATTTAACAACAATTTTAAGGTTTCTTATAATGTTACTATTAAAATAACATATGTATTACATTTAAAAATATATAATAATTACAAAATATTTATTTCAGATATAGTCTAATTAATTTTATTGATTTAAACATTTCCTATGGGGTGTTATTTTAAGTTTGTTCCTCCATTATTTTCCATGGCACTGTGTGTGGCCATGTGTATTGCTGTACTTACTTCAAGGCTGGGCTAGAGTACATTTATGACTATTTATGGACCTTTCTGGCTGTAGTAACGTTAGAAGTTCAGCTTGTGTCTAGCAATGGGCTTACTCTTATGTGGGTGGGTGTTTTGTTTTGTAAGTCCCTACATAGGCCCCTCACATGTAGGTGTAAGTACTGATCATTTCTCAGCCACTCCCCCTTCTACATTTACTACTAAGGGCTTCATTACGATGTTGGTCAGAAAGCAATCCAACCGAGACCTTGTCGAAATCGGTTCCGGCCAACTCTGGTTCGGAGAGTCCGACTGACCGATTACGATGTTTCCGAACACTGTTCGGTCGGACTCCCATTGACTACAATGGAAGCCTGTGTTCCGACCGACAACACAGACTACCTTTGAAAAAAGGGGTGGTTGCGGCAAACCTTACACCCTGTCGCAGGCACCCCATGTGCATAGTTGTAAGGAGGGGACCCATGGGTACCCCCATGAGCCCAAACCAGAGGCCTCCGGGTGAGGAGGGTCCTGCTACAGGCCCCCAAAGCCAGTTTCCGACAGCCGCTCCATGTCGGACAGACAGATTTGGAAAGGCTGTCTGAATCGTAATACATTGGTCCGAAACGCGTTCCATATAGCTGTATGATTCTGCTCCGATCAACTCGAATTCTCTGAATGTCGGTCAGAACCAATTCAGAACAACCAAAGGGTTACCTTCCATCGTAATCGGTCAGTAGGAAATGTTTTCCCAGTCGGTCGAAAACATGGGTTCTGACACGGGTTAGGAAAATCCGAATGCCGTTCGGAGCCTGTCTGACCAACATCGTAATGAGGCCCCAAGACATAGATCTAAGAGTGCAGAGATCTATGCATAGAAAGCATAGCAGAGGTGTAGGTGGATGCAGATTAGTGAATTGCATTTTACAGAACATAAGTAACACATTGTGAATAGACCTGAATGTATTTATTTTTATAGTGTTTTAGTCCCTAATATACTTTACTTATTTTTTTTGCATTATTATCTTCTATATTGTGTTTCCCTTAAACTTATTGTGGATTTTGGTGTTAATTATGCCTTAACTGTTTGCTTGTTAAATCGCAAACAGCATCTCACCCATTTTCCAGGGGCACTGCACTGTTGTTCATGCTATACTGGAAAAGGCGAGACTGATGTACTATCAAAAGACTACCAGCAGACTTTCCTACACAAAAGAAGGTGCAGAATTGTGTGGTGTTAGCCTAAAAGCATGTCCACAATACTTGAAGTGTGAGTTATTTACATGCTAGCCAGACACACAGAAGCAATATATCACCCTGCTCCTGCGCTTCTTGATCCCATTAGCACGTGAAAGAGCCGTGTGAATGTCCTTGTGGATACGAATGAGCTGCACACAAAGTCTGCGGGAATAGGTAGCATACATTTTGGGCCATAGTTATCATGTAGTTGTGTGGCACTTGCATCAGTAGTTGTGTGGCCCTGAGTGGCTTGATAAATCTTGAGTAACGCAACACAGCGCAGCACAAATGGCTGCGTTTCATTACTCTGCACCAGGGAGGCATTCCATAGGTGGTGCGTGGATGTTCCAATGCAACACCCATGGATTTTGGTGCTGTCCCATTTAGCATCACTGATAGACCTGGGAACGCACCATGGTGCAAGGATGCCTGAGTTGGCGCTAGGCAGCACATTGTGCGCCAGCGCTGGGAAAAAGACAGGGATGTGCCATATAATGTTAAATAAGACACATTCATGCCATTTCCGCAGCGTGACTTTTTAATAAATATGCTCCTCAGTGTCATTTCCATCACTCTGAAGTGCCAAATAATTCAGGATTTAGGATGGCACTGATGCAAATATGTTATTCTTATACTTTTTCTGACCTTTTTGCCATTTGTAATAAGACAGAATAGGTTTGAAATCTCAGGATGAAAGAGTAAAAAAATGCACTGGCTTACTACTGTCTATTCTAGGAACACAGTATCTAGTCAAGCAAAAATACATCAAAATAAAAAATATATAAGTCAATGATGCCGGATGATCGAGCCGACGGTCTGATTTAAGTGTGCTATGTGGAGGCAGATGCGGTTTGTGTGAATCCCTGCCGGAGATCACACGAGTCCCTGCACAGGTGCTGCTTTCTCAATCTGTTCATCCTGAATTGTGGTATGGGCCTTTCTGCCAAACAGATGTGAAACTGCTTCAGCATTTACGCAGCTAATTAGAGAGCAATCAAACTCAGCACATCTTTTAAAATCCGCAATGAAAGTTACAATTGTTTTTGAAGCGTTTCTTTTAGGCGTGGATGTTGCTTTGAGACATGCCTCTGGGTAGTTAGAAAGGGGAACAGATACACAAATGCACGTCATAGGTCAATGCATTTTTTTGGTCTTTAAGTGCCTCCTTAACACATGATTTAGAAATACTATGTGATGCTTTTTAGCTGGAGTCAATATTAAAATACTAAAAAATACGTAATTGTGCCTAAACTCTTATTATAATACACAGTATTTTAGATAGCTCGGACATTTGCAGACCTTGTCATTCTACCTCGACTTTAAAGAGAGGGTGAACGAGAGAAATGTGAGTACATATGAATTAACCAGCTAACAAGACGTGGTGGACAAGCTGCAAAAAAGAGTGCTGATGGCAAAAGGCTACTTTCCTGCACAAAACCTATCATTGGAAGCTTTTTTATTGTACATGTGTGCAGAATGCAGCGCAGTACACTTAGGTCCCTAGCACATGTCAAATAATAAACTGGTTTCCCTATTGTACAAAAAGCAATAGATTACATGCAATAAAATTCTTGAGACAATTCCGTCTGGTTCTTTTTTTCCTCCCGTTTTATTCCCGTGTTCTTGTGTATCCGTTGAAACAGCCACAGCCAACACGTGTTTCATCGCTATTGGGGGTGTAGTCCCGCAAATTCCTCAAGGCTCTATAAATGTAAACATAAAAATGCCTATGTGCTTCAAAATGACATGATCTTTTTTAGGTGCAAGAGAGTTACATATTCTTTGTCATAAACTACAGTTACGTACACAAAGTTAGGCCATACTGATTGAACTTGAGGTGTATATTTTCATCAATCACTAGTTTAGTACACAGACGTGCCTCTGGTAAAGAGGACGACTATAACCTGAATGTGATGGAGAGAAATACTTAATAGAGTTTATATATCATCTAAAATGTAAATGCAACCTGCCCATGAGTCCATTAATATGTGAGATGTTTTTATCCTCATAGCTCAGATGTCAGTGCTCTGTGGTGATCCGTGCACGGTAAGTGCCATACATTTTGTGATGACTAAGAGCAATCATGATGTCAATAAATAGTGGCGAAGTGAAATTGGTCAATAACCATCAAGCATTGTACCACAAACCATAAATCCAGAATAAGTACCTAGATGCTTCAAGTCTGTTACTTCTGTAATAAGAAAAAATAAAGACAAAACAAGTGTTCAAAGCACTTTAGTCATCTTGTTTAAAATCGCTATATATAATCAACTTTCCTAGTACCATCCTCAATCTGCAATCAAAAACACCTACTTGAAATGTGGTGATACTTCCAACACACATTGGGGTTCCGTAGTATGCGACGTGTCCACGATAGTTAATACTGATGTACAGTCTTATTTCCAACTTTTATTGTGGGTTCTGTGAAATCCATATACATTGAGTTAGATAACGTCTAGTCACCAGCGTGACCAACTATTCTCCATTCTACATATTTTCCCAAATCTATTGCTGTAAGAGCCCTATATCACATGACTGCGAGTGCTCTAATTTTTTTCTGTATTAAGGCAAGCCCTTTAGATATATTGTGACCCCATCACTAAGTATATATTGTCTAATCTACCTACGTGCTTGTAGTGTAGAAAGACACGGTCTTATAGCCTGCATTTCCTTGTTTTATATATCCACCTAAATATCTCCAATAGTAACAGGCGTCTAATACTTCGTTCCACCAAATCTGTTCATAACCTGGATAAAATCCCATGTATACCGTAGCTATCACAATATTCGAAAATATAATTTAGTGCCGTCCCGTACTAACATGCTCCCTCCCTATCCTGGTTCGCTAATCTAATATTAACCACGCCCAATATCCTCTTTAGTCCATTCCCTGTTCTTACCTCAATTTTTCTTCTCTACCAGTAAGCAAGACAACACGCCGCTCCGGCTCTCTACAGTGTTCGGTGAGTAGCTAAGGAAACGCTGGCAAAAGCTGCCTCTATAAAAGTCCGCCCTGTATCACTATGCACGCGCGCATGTGATGACACACTTTCTAACAATGGTAACTGTTTAAATGACATCATACAACACCATGTTGCAGACAATAAGGTACGAAAAGCTAGGAAATTACGGAGGGATGAACGTGATTACTCCAATGGGAGGATCTTTACGTTTGCCCGGAAATATGACCACATGGTCCCTAAAGAAAACCAACAGGGAAATACTGAAACTAAATCTATAAGCTCAAGCTCGACCTCCCTAGACACAGCCCACACAAGTGGCAGCGAAGCCGAAGCCACAAAAACCGCAGCAGGTAGTAACAGTAGTTTTTTATTGGAGGTGAGGAGAATCAAAAGAGGCAATCGGGAATACAGACGTCCCGCACAGGCAGAAAAACAAGGAGGGGAAAGAGAGGGGGCTCCAGGGGACAAAAGACCGGGAGTCAGGACCAGGTCTTGGACCCAGAAGAAGTAACAGATGTTAACATTCTAAATCTAACTGATATCTGTTTGTCCAAAGATGCTTGCTCTGTTCTAACAAAAGGAATGAACTTTTGCCCAAACAGTATTGGGGATGTATGTGATATAAAAATAGATCTGTTTAAGTTTGTAAAATGTTTGAAGTTAAGAAAACACTTTGAATCAACAAACTTTGAGAATAAAAATCTGCACAAGAATATAAGTTTGATGATGTCTGATGTGAATTCAATACACGACATTATAGATACACGATTACTGTTATCTCTGACTGTGAAGATGAGGTGGTCGCGTCTGAAATGATCATGAGGGATCTTAATATCACACCAGATTAAAGCATTTCGAGCAATCTGAGAGAGAAATCTAAGTGGACACCTACACTAACATCTGGGAATAATATAGATTTATTTCACAAACAAGTACTAGCTGATTTGGACAGACATGAGGGCAGGAATAAAATTTCTAAGATGAAGAGAGACAATCTAACCTTTGGAGAAAGGAGCTTTGCAACAACAGAGACATTACAATAAGAGAGGCGAGCAAGGGAGGCAACATGCTGGGGATGCGTAGCAAAGACTACAATGATGAGATCATGACACAATTGAGTAATTCGGAGTACTATGAACCTCTTAATACCAACCCCATGTGGGCACTTATGAAACATATTAACACACAACTAAGGAGATGGCATGGACTGGGACTGATTGATGAAAATGAACTGACTTACCTGAAACCAGATAGACCAAGGTACCCTCGCATATATACACTGCCAAAGGTGCACAAGACAGCACCCTTTCCACCGGGCAGGCCTACCATTTCTGGAATTGGGGGACCCACTGAGAGGATTTCTGAATTTGTCGATGTGTTTTTGAAACCATTGGTAAATAACCTCCCATCCTTCATTAGGGACACAAAACACATTTTGGGTATACTATCGGACTTTAGCTGGGATGATAACATGTATATGGTTACTTTAGATGTGACAGCATTATACACCAGCATTAGGAGAGAGACAGGATTATTGGCAATCAGGAAGATGCTTAACAGCAGATCGGCCAGCGCCTGGATCCATACCAAGATGATAATTGAAATGGTGGAACTCATACTTGATAACAACGTTTTCCTGTTCCAAGACAAATGGTACAGGCAAAAACAAGGAGTGGCGATGTGCTCCAGGTTCTCTGCCTCGTATGCCAATCTCTTCATGGGTTGGCTCGCGGAGGGGAGAATCTGGAGACCAGAGGGCTCCAAGTGGAATGACTCTATATTATATTGGGGAAGGTATATGGACGCCTGCTTCATGATTTGGACAGACTCACAGACTAAACTAATGGAATTTATTGAATACTTGAACACTAATGTTATGTTATGTTATTAAATATTTTATAGCGCGCTCTGTTACTCGCGAGTATCCTGGCACGGAGTGTAGAATGGTGTGCGGTGAGCAGAAAGGGGGACATATGGGTAATTCATCGGTAATATTAAACAGGTGAGTTTTTAGACCTTTCTTAAAGCATGAGATGGTCTCGGCTGCCCGCAGATGGAGAGGGAGTGCATTCCAGGCTCTGGCAACCATCACCGAGATAGACTGACCTCCCATCCTGGTGAACTTAAATCTGGGCACAGCCATCCTGCACTGATTAGCTGATCGAAGGCAGCGATTGGGGACATAAAGAGAAAAGCGTTTTCTCAAGTATAGTGGCCCAAGCTGATGGATCGCTCGAAAGGAAAGGGCCTTTTAAAGGTAATACGCTGTGCCACCGGAAGCCAGTGGAGGCTACGCAGGTGAGGGCGAATGCTGGATCTCCTGGGCAGATTAAACAGGAGTCTTGCAGCCGCGTTCTGAATCACCTGGAGCCGTTTGATCAGATAGGAGGGTAAGCCACAGAACAGGGCATTCGCGTAATCCAGCCTGGAAAGAATGAGGCCGCGGGCCACTGTCTCTTTGGCCTCTCTTGGCAGAAGAGGAAAGAATCTGCGTAAAGCTTTGAGAGTTCCAAAGCAGGCACCAGTAAGTCTTTTAATATGGTCTTCAAACTTCAGATCATTTCCAAACGAGACCCCCAAATTCTCAGCAGGACCGCCCATGGAAATAGGGCAGGGAATGTCAGGAGGCCACAAAAGATTTTTAAAGTTGTCGGGGAAGGAACCATAGAAAAGGACCTCGGACTTGTCTTCGTTGCACTTAAGTTGGGCAAGCGCTAACCACCGGAAGACAGATGAAAGGCAGTGCTGAACAGCCGATGTATCCAAATTGTCCCCCGGCCAGGTGAACAAAAGTTGGGTGTTATCGGCGTAGGCCATAATTTTAGCCCCCAGATGTTCGGCCAGGTAGATCAGTGGAGATCAGCGCAGTTGTGAGTTTTCTAGGGCGAGAGGCATACGATGGCAACCACACTTGTTGCGTCCTGTCATCAAGAAATGACGTCAGCCAATCGAGAGCAGTTCGGGTGATGCCAATAGCAGACAACCTGGCAAGGAGAAGCCCGTGGGGCACCGTATCGAAGGCGGCAGAGAGGTCTAGTAAAATCAGAACCGCTCTGCTGCCACCTTCAAGGCACTCCTAATGACTATAACATCCGATTCACATCAGAATTGAGTAAGACCAAGATCTCATTTCTGGATGTATAATTCTTTGTGAAGGACAAGCAGATTCAGAGTAGATTGTTTCGTAAGAAAACAGCTTGCAACTCACTATTACACGCGTCCAGTGTACACCCACCGCATCAGATATGCACAATCCCATTTGGGGAACTGGTCAGAGTTAGACGAAACTGTAGTATGGGCAAGGATTTTGAGGAACAAAAGAAGGGGGTCTTAACCAGATTAAGATAGAGAGGCTATGATAGATCAACCCTGAAAAAAGCAGAAGGAAGGGTAGATCGAATTAGGAGAAATGACACACTAAAAGATAAGATAGCAACATCAACAAAAACAGAGACTATAAGAATGATTACTGGCTACAACAACTGGTCAGGGGTACTGAGGCGTAGTATGCACAAACACTGCCACCTATTACAGGCTGATAGATCACTCAGGGAACATATCACGGAAAAACCAAACATTACATACAGGAGGGGAATGTCACTAAGGAATATATTAAGCCCCAGTTACCCTACACCACTAGAGAAAGAGAACTGGCTGTCGGAATACACAAAGGCTTTCCACGGCTGTGGCCAGTGCGTGGCCTGCAAATGGGCGATCACTAAGAAAACTCAATTCCATGGCCCTAATGGCAGAACATACGATATCAGGACAAACATTAATTGCTTAACAAAGTTTGTTGTGTATGCCATTGAATGTAACTGCAAGAAGAAATACATTGGCAGCACTATCAGAACATTGAGAGAGAGGATTGGGGAACACATAAGTGCAGTCAAACAGGGTGACATGCGGTATCCGTTGTCTGCGCACATGTCTATTTACCCTTCAGAAATTACCAACAGACATTTTGATTTCTACGGAATTGACCATATCTCTAGACACCCCGAGGGGGTAATAGGGAATTAACACTACGCAGGAGGGAGGCACTTTGGATATTGAAGCTTAGAAGTACAGAATGTGGGCTTAACATTGACCAAGAATTACACTATTTCTTAAGTAGATGAGACATAAATGAGCATGGTGTAGGTTCTCAGTATGTCTGACTGTAGTATATTTCATCTATCTGTGCATAAATGTGCATTACACATAGAGGGCTTGCTGTGAAAATGTCCAAACAAGGGAAATGTTTATGAACAACATAATGCTGTGTGCAATGAGGTGTCTTTTCTTTCAACCTTTTTCTTGCTTGCAATAACTTGTATTCATGTGAAGATGAATACTATATTTTAACAATGCTAAGAGAATAATCACATGCTTTCGGATACTGTCGACATTGTTCTAACCTTAAAGGATGGAGAGAATGAGAATAAGCGAGTACGGTCTCACACTTATACCCAACTTGGATACTGACATCACTGCATGTGTAGTCATATATCACAATATGCACAGCACAATAAGATTACGTACTATATGCAATAGGCATTACTCTACTGACGTTTGAGTTTATAGACTGGCACCCCCCTTTTGGGGTCATCACATTGCAAATACACTTTAAAATTATGCGTATAATGTGGCGCATCTACCCATGTACATCTTTACAAAATACAGTGGCCTCAAACTAAATACATGTGCGGGATTACAATTTGGCATTGAACGTTACAGTTTAGTCCTAATATCGTCTGTGTCTTGAGAACAAACGTTTATATCTATTCATTTTATGAACATACGCAATTACATATGTTCACTCAAAGATGGCGGCCGTCCATGGCCGTTTTCCTGACAGTCCTTTGACAGTTACCATTGTTAGAAATCGTGTCATCACATGCACGTAGCATAGTGATACGGGGCGGACCTTTATAGAGGCAGCTTTTGCCTGCGTTTCCTTAGCTACTCACCGAACACAGTAGAGAGCCGGAGCGGCGTGTTGTCTTGCTTACTGGAAGGGAAGATACATTGAGGTAAGAACAGGGAACGGACTAAAGAGGATATTTGGTGTGGTTAATATTAGATTAACGAACCAGGATACGGAGGGAGCATGTTAGTACGGAACGGCACTAAATTATATTTTCTAATATTGTGAAGGCTACGGTATACACAGGATTGTATCCAGGTTATGAACAGATTTGGTGGAACAAAGTATTAGACGAATACACCTGTTGCTATTGGAGACATTTTGGTGGATATATAAAACAGGGAAATGCAGGCTATAAAACCGTGTCTTTCTACACTACAAACATGTAGGTAGATTAGACAATATATACTTAGTGATCGGGTCATGATATATCTAAAGGGCTTGCCTTAATACAGAAAAAAATTAGAGCACTCGCAGTCATGTGATATAGGGCTCTTACAGCAACAGATTTGGGCAAATATGTAGAATGGAGAATAGTTGGTCACGCTGGTGTCTAGAACGTTATCCAACTCAATGTATATGGATTTCAAAGAACCCACAATAAAAGTTGGAAAGGAAACTGTACATCAGTATTGACTATCGTCGACACGTCGCATACTATGGAACCCCAATGTGGGTCGGAAGTATCACCACATTTCAAGTAGGTGTTTTTGATTGCAGATTGAGGATGGCACTAGGAAAGTTGATTATACATAGCAATTTCAAACAAGATGACTAAAGTGGTTTGGACACTTGTTTTGTCATATTACAGAAGTAACAGACTTGAAGCATCTAGGTACTTATTCTGGATTTATGGTTTGTGGTACAATGCTTGATGGTTATTCACCAATTTCACTTTGCCACTATTTATTGACATCATGATTCTTCTTAGTCATCACAAAATGTATGTCACTTACCGTGCACGGATCACCACAGAGCACTGACATCTGAGCTATGAGGATAAAAACATCTCACATATTAATGGACTCATGGGCAGTAAGGTTGCACCTACATTTTAGATGATATATAAACTCTATTAAGTCTTTCTCTCCATCACATTTGGGTTATAGTCGTCCTTTTTACCAGAGGCACATCTGTGTACTAAACTAGTGATTGATGAAAATATACACCTCAAGTTCAATCAGTATGGCCTAACCTTGTGTAAGTAACTGTAGTTTATGGCAAAGAATATGTAACTCTCTTGCACCTAAAAAAGGTCATGTCATTTTGAAGCACATAGGCATTTTTATGTTTACATTTAGACAGCCTTGAGGAAGTCGCGGGGACTACACCCCCAATAGCGACGAAACACGTGTTGGCTGTGGCTGTTTCAACGGATACACAAGTACACGGGAATAAAACGGGAAGAAAAAAAGAACCAGACGGAATTGTCTCAAGAATTTTATTGCATATAATCTATTGCTTTTTATACAATAGGGAAACCAGTTTATTATTTAACGTGTGCTAGGGACCTAAGTATACTATGTACAGAGTTGAGGCTCGAAATTTGTAGAGTTTGTGGTTCTCTACATCCTTTAGCACCGCTTTATACTATTGTTACAAACGCAAAACTCTCAGTGTGATTCTACTAAGTGGCGCCGCAATCCTATTTATAATACCACGCTTCTAAACTTTTTCAGAATGCAGCGCACATGCAATGAATAAATAGCGAGGAGAAAGAAGGAAATTTCAAATTTCCACTCATTCCGCTAGCCTCTGGCAGACACACTAGGGTGCAATCCCATGTCCTGAATCCTTTGTATATATGGGTTTGTGTTAAAATCCATGGGAGGAATGCCCATGCAGCACTCATTAAACTCTCACCTGATGCAAAGTAACCCAAGTCATCACAATTAGCTGCATTGCATTACTTTGTCAAGGAACTCAACATTTGCGAGACTTTGTAAATACCGAAGAAATAATTTGCGTCTATGGCTTCATCACAAAAGTGAAGCAATCCAGACGCTAAATCTTTGTAAAACAGGGTCTTAGTACACCTAACTCAGGGCCCCCAGACCCAACTATCAGGTGAAGAATGTAATTATTTGGGGGGTGTCCCACCTCAAACACCCCTCTCCTGAAGCTACACTCCTAGATATGGTGCCTCCTCTGATCGGAAGTCAGACCTTTTGAGCATGGTGGATTCTGGGAAGCAAAGCATCGGCCCATGGAACTGTGCAGAGGGACGCAAGATTATGGCGATGGTTATGATTTACGCTGGAGACCACACAGGGATACCCTTCAAAGTGCCTACATTAGACCACTGTGAGGGTCAACAGAGGGTTGTCACAGTGGTTGGGCCCAGTCAAGGACAGAAAAGGATCGCCACTGCCATCTCAAGACTCCAAGCAGGCAGTCTTTGGTTTTGAGAAGTACATCCTGTAGGTTGAGTGTGGATGTAGCACATGCAGCACAGTGCTGCACTCCACTGCAAAGCCCCCCAGTGGGAATCCTGCGTAACAGATGTGTTGTACAGGGAGGTACGCCAGATTTGTCCCCTTAGTGGGGTAGGTATGGAGGGGTTCGTCACCCCCACCATTCATTCTTTCTAAACCTCTGAGGATGACCCAGAACGGTAAAGCAGATGGATGGGGATGGGTAGCCAGTCTACACACGCGGGCCTCTCCGCACACTGTTTGTATTTCAAAACGACACCAGGACTTAGTCAAATTATGGGACAGTCTTCAAAGGATGCTAGAAAGGGCAGTCATTAATATAATACAACATTCCTCCCTGGTTTTAGCCAGGCACCCCTCTACAGATATAGGACGCTCTGCACCTATCTATAAAAGTAGATACTATATGAAAAAAGATGAGTATAAAGTACCTGTTATAAAATGCGTATACATCCAAGTGATATCAAGGTCCATTTACTTAAATCATTGCTTTATTTGTTTCCATCCTTACACATCCATTTACCATCTCATAAAATTAAAGAACTTTGTAGTAAACTTCCAGAGTTATATATATTGTCCTTTCATCCACATACATTCCAATATGTGCTCAGTCTTTGCCTAGAGAGTATCATTGGTCCTTATGGAATAATTTCCTCAGTTATAGATTTTCCGCCTTACTGGAAATGGTTCCAATTCAGTGTTGGGCTACCACAGTTTATCGTTTGATACTTTAAATACTAACAGGTGATAATATTAAATGATTTTCGACTTATCCAGTTAAACATTATAAGCACACGTGTTTCGTCCCCGGTGTGGCTGGCTCGCCTAGGGCTTTTTCAAGGTTGTTATTGCAAATAAAAAAAACATCATCCAATAGTCCCATTTCATATTATTTATGTGTGAGTTCACCATTTGAGCACCCCAAAAAGCCTAATGTAACCTCTAAATATGCATCACTGTGTATTTCCCAAAACACTGCATGTACCAGGATCAATCAGTGATTATAAAGACCAATATTCATCGTTATGATGAAAAAATAAAAGATTTCTTTACTAAGCATGTAAGCTCTTGAATAGGTCATATACTCGTACGTGCACTGGCATGCTCATACATAATTATTATCAATGAATCAGGGTTATTGATAATGCATTCCTGTTCATACAAACATAGCAGTAAATCAAAGATTAGTGAGTTATATTAACCAAGTTTATGATAGGAAGTATCCAGTTAGTGGTTGTCTCGGGGGGCTCCATCTTCACTGTAATTTGAGTGTTGGAGTATAAGCCTGATAGCCCATATTAACCACAGCTTTATATAGGTTGTATGATGGAATCTCACATGCCATTACCACGCATGTCTTTACTATATAGTAATTACAACGTGGTACCATTATTGCGCGGTACCTTCTCCATGCATATGCCTTCAACACGCATTCCTTTACAACAAATTTAGTTGTAAAGGCACGGTTGGTAATGGCATTTGTGTGGTAAAGGTTACGTGTGGTAACGAGACCCACTTTGTAACCGCTTGCACCGGCCACGGCCCCTCTTACACCCCGAGCCCTATACAACACTCCTCCCCTCTCACCCAACCCTGAAAACCATCCGCCGCCAGCCCTGAAACCTAAAATCATTCTCTCTGCCCTAACACACCCCAGCTCCCCGCCCCAAACCCTAAAATAGGGCTTCCAGTCCTGAAAACTGCCCTGTCAAAAGGCCTGAGCCCTAAAACTGGCCTCCCAGCACTAAAAACATCCGAGTCCCCTGCCCTGAGCCCAAAGCCCAGCCCCTAACCTTGAAAATTACCCTGACCCCTGCCTTGACCAGAAAACTCCTCACCAAGCCACGTCCCAGTCCTTCCCATTCGTCTCACCTGGAGCAGCCCTTCACAGTCTGTCTGAATCTTGTCCTAGCATGAAGTTCCTCAAAGCCTCTCCAACCCCTGCATTCACTCCGAGCCTGTAGTGCTGACTACCTGTACCACGCATATCCCTTTACCACCTTTACAACAAAAATCGGAAATAAAGTCATGCATGATAAAGGACTAGTTACCAATGTAAGGCCCAGCTTTACTAAGGGTTGTACGGGCAGTCAATCATCGCTGCATTATTTTGCTCCTGCAAGCTTTTTTAATTGTCAAGACTCTGTGTCGCTTTTCACCTGAAAATATTAGCAAATAAACCCTCAGGAGTGCAAGGGATTTCTGATTTGAAGCAGTTGTGTGCCACCACCTTTCTTTCTAAGGTCTATCCAATGTATCTTTCTCCCTTGCTTTATTTTGAAAGTTGTTTTTTTCTTACGACACATAAATGCAGATGGCCATATTTGTAATACTCACAGTGACCCAATGCTGTAAATATTTTGGTCCAGTGCCTCTGCTGGAATTAGTTGAAGAGACATATTGGGGTCAGGCTGCCGGCATGGGTCGGCTTGCCGTCTGTATCTTCACTGATTTTGATAACTTCCCAGCAGGACACATTTTATGACTCAGATTATATCTGAACAGTCTTTGTTGTGGCTTCCATTTCCATGATAGCATAGATCCTGCCAAGACAACGCATTTCCCTATTCAAAACACTTTTTTTTATCCATAGTCAGCCTCTTAGAACTTTTGCATACATATAAATTATCTCCCATAAAATAGAGAAAGAGGAACTGTAGTTGTGAAGGTGAAATATACTGGGCCAAATCAGTCAAATTATTTCGACTTCGATCTTTGAATTTTTCTGCGATAATTGAATCTGTGTATGATGATGATAACAGATTTCACCATATCATATATACATATAAGAAATAACATACATACCAGTCATATGTCACAGACTAAACCATTTCATGATGTACAAAAATGTCAAGGACTAACGGGTGCCACAAAATAAACACAGGTATTGGGTGTGGGTTTAATGTGCTAACAAATGCAGCGTTATCACACGAAAGGAAGACACAAGGGAGGAAGCCAGCAGGAGCAGACAGCTGCAAGGCACGGCCTCCTTCAGCTCACTGCAGGCATTGGAGTGGAGGCAGATGGCCACACTCATGAAGCTGATACCATAGATAAGAGATGAATACTGCCTGGTGCTGAGAAAAGACACGTTTGACAAAGTCTCTAGTCAGGGGCTGAATGAGGCCAGTTGAAGAAAACCAATGGATTAAAGGGGGCTACCCAAGGGCCACTCTATTATATTGAGGACTCCTGGTTTAATGGTATTTCTTTTTTTTTAACATTCCTGTCTTTATTTACCCACATTTATTTTTGGGCCATCTTATTTGTATTTATCCATATTTATTTTGTGTTTTGAGAATAAATGGAGTTGTAAAATGGAACATATCTGCAATTATTTAACCGATGAACATGCACTCAGCCTTTGACCCCTGTTGTGTTTTAGCAAATTAACCAGCCAAATATAAAACAAATTACACCCACAGGTAAATATTTTAATTATCCTTCCTATATATGTTAACATAAGCTTTTATTTAAGCAAATCTCATCCTGTTTTTTAACTGCCCGTGCTGTCAGCCTGCTCAGCTGTTGGCCTGGAATTCACGAAAGGAAGCATTGCAAGTCAATCACAAGTAGCACAATTTTCAGTATTTTTCTGCATTTAAAAATAAATACAGACAGAACACATATTGATTTCTGTCTGTATTTATTTGTAAAAATCAGTCAAAATGGAAAAATGGGAATCTTAATTATATTGTAAGCCATATGTCAGTCTGACCGCTGTGCTGCCAAAAACCAGACCTAGCAAAAAAGGTGTTTTACAAGGAAATTATAAGAAATCCGAATGTTTAAAATAATAACGCTCTGGTTATACCTAAAATGCACAAGTAGTGTACTTGCACATTAAATTTTACATTTGAAATGTACATAGCAGCTTATAAATTAGTGTTAGTGGCGTTTTAGACTGTGGATATTTGTGCCCTATTCTATAGATCTGGTGTTAGTTAAGACCTTTTGGGCCATGTTATCAAGAAAGGGCGATACATTATCACCACTTTTATCTGCAGGAAACTGCCGCTAAAGCGGCGATAATGGGCTTGATAATATGCCCTTGTGAATTCCCATAGAAGCCCAGGTTAACACCAGAGCCTGGGCTTCTATGGGAATTCACAAGGGCATATTATGAAGTCCATTATCGCCGCTTTAGCAGCAGTTTCCTGCCGATAAAAGCGGCGATAATGTGTCGCCCTTTCTTGATAATATGGCCCTTTGTTTTTCCAGGAGCAGGAGTGTAATGCTTTCTACCTGGTCTGATCACGGAAATATTTATTAAGTGGGTTTAACCCCATTTTGGTGGTATTTCTCCAGACCTCACATACAAAACGACAGATCTGCCTCACCACCAAAGCAAAGCAGACCTGTTGCCTAATTTTCTCCGTGAAGCGGCGTAAGTTGTAAAAATGGGCATGGTTAATTTTATTGCCAAACCACTATTTTTTTCTGACAAATCCTTGATTAATTGAGGCATTTAATGGCCCTCTAACCTCACTCGAGTGTTAAATGGGGTTGTTGAGGTAGACATTTCATCTTATACTGCAGGAGACTCATTCCACATACCATTGTCAGATCCTCGTCACCGTCTCTCAGTGTGTCCTTCCAGCAGGTCCGCACCAGGCAGTGATGAACGTTTTCCCTTATGGCGCTTCCTTTTCTCTGTTTTCCAGGTTAGTCTCAGCAAAGTGCACTTTAATAACAATTGTGGACGTACTATTTGAAAAATGCAGTGTTTTCTGCCGAAATCTTCTTTATTATGTGCCAAGTTCTTTTCTAAGTTAGCTACACATCTTAGCTTTATAGATCCTTAACCCTGCCTACATCTACGGAAAAATAATTTTCTACGTGGTCAGACTTATTTGTATTCCCTTCACACTGCATGTTCGGCCATTCAACCCGGAACAATTGTTAGACACTAGTGTGAAGATGGTGGAGAAAGCTTCAGCACTCCTCCAATGCCATGTATGGGGAGGACATATATTAACAAATCTGGGAATTCTTTGAAATATTACAATTGTTACACTGTACAATTAGCCCAATCCACAATAAAATAAAAAAATGAAATAAAACGCACAAGAAAGGAAGCGGCTAACAATTAATCACATGTTAAACAAATCAATTATTCCGTATAAATTGAGTGCTCACCTGAGCAAACATTTCATAACAATTGTGATATTTATCGGAGGCTAACATCCTTCTATCCCTCCTGTGCTCCAGATATATTTGGGTGAAATTAGACTCAAATATTTCCAAACACTTAATTTTCCCAAGCATTTTATTTATTTATTTATTTATTCAAAGTTTTATATAGCGCGAACAAGATCCTTACAGATATCAGAGCGCTTCACAATGACAGGGTAGGGGCAGTAGGAATGAACAGAGGTAATGGGAGCAATGTAGTAGTCACTAACATGAAAGGAAAATAATAACATACATAAAACATATCAATATACAGTACGGTAAACAAGTAATATAAGACGGCACAAGTCATTGGTCCCAATACAGAGGTGTTCAGGTACACCTTGGGTGTGTGGAAGGCTTATACCAGTGTTTTAGTATAGAGAGAGCACTGAGTGGGGGCATCGGGAGGGTGAATCAGTGACCCAGCGTGTATCATATATTGGTCGGTAGTAAGAAAGTAGCGTAGTAGTGTCTCCATCAAGTAGAGGTATAGTGCCAAAGGACAAGGTGAGCATTGACACAAGGCAATGCAGAGTCTCTGATCCAGCACCTATAAAGTTCAGGAGATCTTGGCCAGAAGGATGGTTTTCACCTTTTTCTTGAAGTGTGCAGTGGAGGAGATACGCCTGGTTTCAGGAGGGAGCGCATTCCAGATCCTGGGTGCCATTCCTGAGAAGGAGCGCTTGTAAGTTTTCTCTTTCCGGAATCTACGGGGTTTCAGGAGTAGATTTTTTGAGCTTCTATTGGATCTCGAACCTCCTGGTATAGACAACTTTTGAGCGAGGTAGTTGGGTGCATTGTGGTGCACGGCCGCGTGTGTCATGACTGCAATTTTTAGTTGTATTCTGGATTCAAAAGGCAGCCATTTTAGGGACTTTAAGTCTGGGGAAATATGCGAATGTTTTCTTGAGCCGGTAATGAGTCTTGCGGCAGCGTTCAGGGAGGCTCTTAAGGGTGCTGTTGTGGATAGCGGGAGTCCGCTATCCACATGTGCACATAAGCATGTGCTGAATGGTGTTGCTGGTGGTTTATAGACAAGGTCGAGGCAATTACAACTTCAGTAGGCATGCAAAAGAATGATAGGCCACAACAATTGATACATATGCCGCTCTTTTCTGCTCCTGAAAGGAGATTTCCCTAGAAAACACAATTGCAATCATGAAAAATCTGAAGCCAACTCAGTGTATGGGTGATCCTTGCCCAAATATAATTGTAAAATATCATAAGATGTTGGCTCTTTTTGTAAGCAACACTTTAAACGGCTTCTTCAAGGAGAGAACCAGCCAACTGAAAAGAGACCTAGATGATGCTGTTTGTTAAGAAGACAGGATTAGAGGTGTGTGAGACAAAGAACTATCACCCGATCAGAAATATCTCTTGTTGCTGAAAGTCATAGAAAAAGCTGTGACTAGAACATCAGGAGCATGTGGAGTCTAATGGTATCCTTGGATAACAGTGTGGACTTTGTTCAGTTAGAAGAACAGAGATGAATCTGATTGATGCTCAATTGCCCATTTGCATTATAGTTGACTCTGGGGATCCTGCCCTGTTGATGTTGTTGGACTCTACAGCAGCATTTGACAAAGTAACTCTGAAAATGCTCTTTGAAAGACTGGACAAATTAGTCGTGTTTGGACTGTGACAACATTGGTTTCGATCCTTCTTGAATGGAAGTAGATTTAGGGTGGAATCGTGAAGCATATCAGCCAAGATGTGCTGCAGGGATCATGTCTGTCCCCTATGTTGTTTAATATGCTCATGCACTACCCTCAAGAGCTTCTTGCAAAATCGGCGCTTCATTTTTTGATCTACGCAATGGTACTTAGATTGAGATATAGCTCACAAATAACCTTGTAAATACTGCTAAGGAGGGTGGAGTATTTGTGGCAATCCAGAGTTGGAAGAATTGTAGTTGATTGAGCCTGATGCCTCGAAGACAGATTTGCTGGTAATCAGCATCGATCACTGTTTGAACAAGTATAGTGCTACCTAATTCTTCTTCACTGAGGTGGAGGTTAAGGTTAAGAAAAAGGGAAAATCCCCTGTGTTATTTTTATTGAACTGTTGTCAGTGGAGAAACAGGTGAATCATACCATATAGATGTACAACTACCATCTCAACTTGCATAGAAAGACACAACATTGTATGTTCCGAGAATACAGGCCTCCTAGTGCAAGGGCTGTAAGTGGTTCCCAGATTGATTATGGCAACCTGCTACCTACAGACAAACCCCATAAGAAAGTTAATAACTTATAGGTGCTTCAAGTTGGGCTGTGGCTGACCTCTCTGGGAGGGCACATATATCTGATGCTCATAGGGGGTTGAATTGATTTCCTTTCACGGTGTGTCTCATGTTTAAGATGCTTTATCACCCAGAAATTACTTTATGACAGTGCCCCAGAATAGTTGAAATAGCGCCTGATTGGGCACAACCCTGCATGTGAATTAAGATCTGGCCAGTCGACTTTAGAGTTCCCCTCCAGCTGCCCCCTCTGAGGAACAGACTTAAGGCTTTATAATTCCAATAAACATGTTCTCCCACCACCAAAGGTGGTTAGCGCATTGGGTGTTTTGTGCGTTATAAATCCAGCTCTGATTCTGTTACGCCTGGCGGTATTGGGCCAGCAAGCCCAGAGGGAGGGGGCGGGTTTAGGCACTGTCCGGGTCTTAGATGAGCATGTATCACAAGGAAGAGTGGATGACCAGTTTGACTGACAGGCAAGCAGAATGGGCCACATTCTCCCCTTGTACGGAGTACACCGCAGCCAAAGTGAAGTCTAAGGGCCCTTCAAGCCGGTAGGCCCCAGTGCCATTGTGCTGCGAATGCACAAGTGGAGACTTACATGATGACAATGTGTCTCCCTTGTGCCTCAGCAGTGCCTGCCCACCTGACCCTTATATCTTAGTTCCCCCCCACTGAACTAAAGCCGCTGGCCTTACTAGGCGGACACAGCCTACGGTGGTACATGGCACAGCCACAGCTGCTCAGAATTGTTTACTTTGTTTCTTTAAAGGCTGGTGTGTGCTCAGTGGGGTACGTTTCTTTCAAACGCAAAACTCATTTTAAGAGTGTTTGAACAGTGAAATTGCCTGGTTTGTATTTTTTCTCATTTGTGAGCCCGGTTTTCTCTTTTATCTTTCAGCCTTCCCAGGTGGCACGTGCAATCCATTGCCGGTGCCATTAGTGAGTTAATGCATTCAAAGAGTAAACAGAAAGGTATTCAAAGGTTGAAGTAACACCAAAGGAAGGAATACATAACCTGATAAACCAGGCGCACCTCCCGCGCCGCAGAAACCTCCTAATGTATATTTGGCAGTAAACCAACTGCATCTAATTGGATACACATAAAAAAACTAATCTACACACACACACGCACACACACGCACACAGGCATGCACGCACACACACACAAATGCGCAGATTTACTAAACCTAATCTCCACGGTGTTAACGAGTGAGAAAAAATGATACAAAGAGTCCAATGACGCATGAAAGGATAGAAAGGTCAAGGTGAACCTTAAGCCTAAAATAGTTATTTCCTTCATGTGATAATGTAGAAACATGCTTCTAGATTATTCGAAAGCCACCATGCCAATACATGGCCGTGCCAAACCTTCCCTGCCTGTGCAAAATGCCACACCAGTCACACATGAGAACTATGACATTTGTGAACCAGTGAAAACACGTATTATTAGTACCTTTGTGTCCCTAATCTGTCGTTCATCTCGTTGATGGGCTGTACCAAAAAGGTTCAAAACACCGGGTGTTCTCCTTAGGTTCGGTATATGGCAGAATCTATTCCAGCCTTTCAAGATACCAACACAAAAAATATATTCAAGTCCAGTAAATCTGAGGGAACCTCATTACATCGTCAATGGTTTACCGGAAAATATGGCATGGAGCCTGTCTCCCAGGGCCTACGTGGGGCATCTTTGTTCTAACAGTATGCTCCCTCACTTAATAAAAGAGGAATATGCCAAAGACTTACCGTCGGAGAACCGCAATTTCATTCTCAATGCTGCTTTCTTTTCCCTTAAGGGCTTTCTTAGGAATACACTTCACTGCAAATAACTTCCCGCTGGCCCTCTCTTGAGCCAAAACAACTTCGGAAAACGCACCCCTGCAGGAAGAAAAACAATAAATAGCATCAGATGTGTCTATCGGAGAATCAGATTTACAGTCATGGACTGAGACAATCCCTCTCGTATTAAAACATTTTTAAGCTCTCACTACATATTACTTATGATCCATTGAATGCCCATGTTGTAATGTATGTCTCGGTTATGTGTGAAGCCTCCCTGTAAGGATTAAGATTAACATCTGATTGCCTGCTAATTATCCTTTAGTTCATATGGTAATGCAATATTTGGAAGCTAAGGAAATTAAGGAAAGCAACATATTTTTAACATAATACAGATTTTTGGGTTCCGGCACATGTAACTTGTCTACCTTCCAAACAAGCATTTACAATGCAACAATCTCGCCTTTGCAAAAGTTAGAGCTATTGGCATTGTTAATGACAACATTTTTATTTATGTGTTGGTTTTGAAATCAGATAAATAAATGGCATTGTCATTTACAATGCCAATAGCTTAATCTCTCGCAAATGCGAGACCTATTGCATTTGCACACACACACAGAGCCCCACACACACAGAGCCCCCCACACACACACAGAGCCCCCCACACACAGAGCCCCCCCACACACACAGAGCCCCACACACACAGAGCCCCACACACACAGAGCCCCACACACACAGAACACCACACAAAGAGCACTACGCACAGCCCCACACACACACACAGAGCCCCATACACACAGAGCCCCCCCACACACACACAGAGCCCCACACACACAGAGCCCCACACACAGAGCCCCACAAACAGAACACCACACACAGCCCCACACACACAGAGCCCCACACACACACAGCCCCACACACAGATCCCCACACACAGAGCCCCCCCAAACACACACAGAGCCCCCCACACACAGAGCCCCCCCACACACACAGAGCCCCATGCACAAACAGAGCCCCACACACACAGAGCCCCCCCCCACACGCACAGCCACACACACACAGAGAGCCCCCCAACACACACACAGCCCCCCCCACACACAGAGCCCCCCACACACACAGAGCCCCACACACACACACACCGAGCCCCACACACACACAGAGCCACACACACACACAGAACCACACACACACACACACAGAGCCACACACACCTGTTCAGACGCTTTTTGTGTTAAAAAAACACAATTTTCTTTTTCCATGAGAGTGGTATTTCTAGCTGTGCACCAATATTCGGCTTCGAATGAGCATTGAAAGGAAGTTCGACACCATTTCATGTGCTCTTTTGAACGTGTTTCTATACATTTTAAGAGACAGAAGCGCCGAAAAGGGGCTGCTGCTCAAATACCACTTTGGTTCAGAGGTTCACGTTTAACAAATTGAAATCAAACGGCGTCTTGCCGATAATTAGCTATTTTCTGTCTTTGATGCCTTAATTACCCACATTATAGCTAAGAAAGGGAAAGAATTGAAAGAAACATGGGAATAAAATCATAACTGTTTTTTTTAGTTTTCTGTTGCTGAAGGGTGACTACCTAATTATGTTGTTGGGTGGCGAGTTGGACGCCAGGCTGACGGGCTTCCCGCTCCCCACAGGCCCCTCTCGGCACAGCGCCGCTGTACTCACCGGTGTCCAGCCGCACGACCTGAGGCAGCCGGTAGGAGCTGATAAGCTGGTCTAGGGGCAGAGAGGCTGAACTCCAGCGCACCTCCTTGAGCGGGGGCACGGTGGTGGCCTCCACGCTCCTGGGCTGCGGTCGGCAGAGAGGTGGCCGGAGTGCAGGGGCAGGAGTGAGACATCGAGAGAGCCCGGAGCCTGCCGCGCGGTGGTGATAAAGTGCCGGCCTGGCCTGCTCTGCCCCGAGCCTCCTCCGGGACATGGACTGCGTCAGGCGGCCTCCATGGCTGCGCAGTTAGGTTAGTGGGGGGACTGGTGGCTGCCTGTTTCTTTTAACACATTATTGTGAGAAATCGACCCTCGTGTGGCTGATTGCAAAAAGGAAACATTTTACTGAAATATATCCTCGTGTGGCTGCTTGCAAAAAGGGAAGCATTTCTCTGTCAACGATCTGTGAGAGCTGTTCTCCCATGTTGAAGAGACTGCAATCAATGGGGCCGGGGGCAGTCCGTGACCCCCACACTCCCCCCGTCCCACCGAGTGGCGATGCCCGCTTGGAAGTCTGCCCCAGCTGCTCGCCTCTAATCCGTGTGGACACGCCTTTGGGCTCAGGACCTGTGCGTCATGCAGAGGGAGCTACCAACCGGGGGACACATTAGGCTCAGGCGGCCTCTTTCCCGCACAGCCGCGGCCAGGGCCTTCGGACAGAACGGGATGTCTGGGGGTCGACAGCCGATCCACATGGCTTTTGAACCCGCCCCGCACCCCCCCTACGCTTTCAGGCTGCTTGGAAGGGTGGGGGTATTTTGCAGGCGCAATACGGCAAGGAGAGGGGTCACACGAGCACCTGGGCCCTCCACAGCGCGCCTCCAAGCAGCTCTGCAATCCTGTTCACTTCAGATAAATAGCAATATATTACACTTGTTCAAAACAGGCCTCAGTCCCCCTAGCCCTCACTCCTACCACCACAATTCCGTGGCTGCGTATTGCACTGTGCCAGTCCCTTCAAAAAGCAAACTACGCGGGCCGCTCCGGATCGACGCCACTAGCCTGGGGGGGGGAGGGATGGAGGGGGGAGGGTAAGCCCAGCGACGCGGACGCATTCCTGCTACCACAAACACTGCGAGGGAAGTGATATGGAGGGGGGAGTAGCAGGGTTTCTCTATGCAGTTACCCTCTGTTTCTGCTGCCCGTGTATCCCCATAGACTAGACTACATACAAGAAGCGGTTTCAGAAATGAGGCAGCATTGCGGGCACCGGCGGCCACAGCTGGGGGGAGGCTTTTCCTTATCCTGGCGTCGCGTCTGTGGCCGCGGCAGGCATGATGCGAGTTTTCTTTAAGTCCCCCCTTTTCAGACTGGAGGGCGTGTTTTTGACCGTTGTTTGTAAAGAATGTAAAGAATGTAAGAAAGAAAGTCAAAACACGCCCCCCAATCTGAAAAGGACGGGGCTTAGATCGAAAGAAGAACGTCACTAGGACCTCTTCTCCAATGGCTGGCCACCGTTTAGGAGGCCAACCAATGGAGAAGAGGGGCAGGGCTTAACCTCGCTAGTGATGTTCTCTATACCCCATTACGTCTCGCCAGTGAGACTGCGCATGGGCGCAGTCTTTCGCAGGCGGAGACCTAAAAAGTGCCCAGTTTAAAATGCCACCAAGGTGAATGCCTGCTTGTGCCCCGGGGGGCCGGTGGAGTGCATGTCATGTGCCTCGGGGGCACTAGGTAGTGGGTACTTTGTTGGGAGCCTGAGAAAGAATAAAAGGCACGTCGGAGATCACAGTGTGCTGGACCCACGGTTCTTGGGCAGCGCTGTAATATTAAAGCAAGGGTGTAACTCTTGTTTTAATTTTTTTCCCTGATTGTTGCTTGAGATGCTTAAGAGAAGTTCCACCAACGGAAGAGCATCAAATAGAATGCTAACAACCAATAGAATTAAAGAAAACTAAAGTGACAAGCACAAGGACCAATAAGAGTAAGGCGGGATGCAAGTCCCTTTTAAAATATATTTAATACAATAGATTTCACAAGCACAGCGCAAGTGCTGTGCAGGCTAAACCTAAAAACCACATGAGAATTGGGTAGGGACTAAAGGCACTAGTATAGCCGGGCACCACCCTGATCCCCTCCTGAGGCCCTGTGGAAGTCCCTCCTTCCCTGTCACCCTTCCTGCCCAGCATAGGCCCCCATCTCACATTTAACATCTGCTTATAGAAGATTGTAAATGTGGGCTAAATTATCCAAGGACTACGCATGCTGGAAAAAGCCAGGTAAATCTGAGGCCTCTTGTTATTCCCTATTTTGGGGTCTATGCACTGGAAAAGGCGGGGATTTTGGTGCTGGAACTGCAGCCTTGCTAAGTGTGGTATGTGTACACATTTCTAAACTGTTAGGATCGCAGTTCCTCATATATCGACTTTTGAACTAAGTGAAAGCCATAAAAACAAAAGGCAACATTTTTAAAAACTTGCTTTGGAATCATTAGCTACACGTAATGAATTAGGGCCCTCTATGAAGGGTGCAAAATAAGACATATCCACATATGTGCATCTGGAAATAAAAAGGACCAACTGAAATCTGTTGTCAGTTGAGCGGAGCCAGACATAACAGATCCATCAGACTACTTGGCTTGTCCTTTGGCTTCGGGGATCAGGAAGGCAGCAACAGGAGCACGTAGACAGGGCAGGGTTTGCTCTGTGGGTTTTCACTCCTATGTCCTTCTTTGGTTTCCTCAGCCCTTCAGCAGCAAGTAGGAGGTTGTTGAAGGACTAAGAGTGGCACAATGGGTCACACCTGTGATGTCTTTCAAGGTCAGGGGCACATGACATGATGTCACTTCATTACCCATGGCATTTTAGTGAATCCAGAGAAAAAAGGTAAGTCATAACCCCAACAGTGGTTTGGGTAAAAATATTGTTTTTGTTTACAGTTTTATGTCCCCCGGCACCACGGGAATTCTGTACGGACCCTAAAAACAGTATTTGATTATGATGAGACAATATCATGGAAAGGCTATGGGATCACACATCACATTTACGGTGGACGGTTTCAAGGTTCAACCAATCAGTGAACAGCTATTTCAACAGTGTCAAAAACGCATACTAAATCTCAAAACAAACATCATTAGAGAGGGTAAGGAGAACCCACTACACAGTCCATTGTATTGCTAGGAAGAGTCAAAAGAGTGCACACATTTCAGTGCCCAGTCACCCCTCTTACTGTAATGGTAGCACAGGCACATTTATTGACTACAACACACCTACAGAAGAAGTTTCATATCCAAAGATTAAGGAAAGCAGACCTTCATTCCCTATAACTCAACAAAAAACAATTACTAGACAAGAAAAAAAGTGTATACAAGATTGTACAGAAACAGGCAAAGGGAGCATTCATGTTTTTGGATTCATGCTTTTAGGAAAGCTTAGCATGGTAGTCAAAAGACCAACCCTTAAAAAAGTAATACGATTATGGTTATACTATGGTTAAGTCCTGCACACGTATGAATGAGACCGCAAAGGGCATTGATCTGGGAGGAACCCCCTGAGAGAAGGTTTCATGAGTTTAACACGTTCCAGGTGGGGTTTGTTTGAAGAAATGCCTTACTATTTCTAATATACCAGATTGGCTAGCAACGATCCTCCTGAAGTTGTGACCACTCAGTATATTTTAGATATAATCATACCAAGGCATGCATCGAATTGCACCCAGTTTCAGGATATCTGCTAGGTAAATGTAGACCAAGAGGCATTATATGTTTTAAGGATAGATGGGGCATAAACAACCTTATGATCACTAGAAAAGCTCACAATTATCCAATTTGTTTTGAGAGACTTGGTACAATTAATCTCAGTGGACTGTGTCCTACTCAATCTGGATTCAAAGACTACGCCCAAATAACAAATTAATTCACCCTCTACAGATGCCCGATAATCTTTAATTTTTTTACCCTCAAGGAATACATGATATCAAAACTTGGCTAACAACCTTGGCAGCCTAAAAGGTATCAGGGAAATAAGAACAGCATCCTCCACCGAGAGTAGTGAAGGTAATGATCGACTGATATCCCCACAAGAAATCTGAAACAATATTGGAAATTATTTATCTGATCTTTTGATGTATTGGTTGAATAAAAGAGAGCCCAGACGCACACCTGTTGAACAACCATAACAGAACTGAAAAGCGCATTCAAATCACAGAATCAAAACCATATTGCATGGTGGCATATATATGATTGTGAGCCTTTTATAGCATAACCGCAATATCAGAGTCCACTTCAGAACAAGCAGAGAACCCCATGGCTTGAAATCGACCATAACTTTAAAATCATAGGTAGGGTCTATGATGCTAGATACACATCACGCTGTTTGAAGGGCAATATATATGCCCATCTGAGCAATAGTAGTGGGGCCCGAATTTCCCAACATGCTGATATAGTCGAATCAAATAAAAGAAAACACCATCACCAACATAGTTGCTCTAGTATTTAACAACAACATTTGGCAATGCCAATAGGTCTGGCTTTTAAAGCATGTTGTATGGTAATATGAAGCACGAGAAATAGATAAAATGGGAATAAATAGGTATTTGTGTGGAAGCAAAGAACGGTAGAATGATATTTGTGTAGGTTAAAAGGTGAGGTGACAGTTGTACTGTTGAGCCAGACCCAAAAATCCATTTAAGTTAATGACTGTCCTCCTTTCATCTGCACTGCCGTAATAGATAGTGGCACAGCATTCCACATTTTAGTGGCCAAATGAGAGAAGGATCGGCCTCCCACAGTGGCGTACTAGGCACTCAGCCGCCCGTGGCGGTCCCTATCTTTGCCGCTCGCAACCGTGCCAAAGATGGGGCGGCGTTGGTGAATAATTTGGCGTTTGCTGCCCCTGCGGCAAACCCATGTAAGAGCGGGGGAGTGGAGGAGCCCCTGCCCCAAAAGCTCATGCCGCCCTGGGTGGACCGCCGCCTCCACCCTCCACCCACCCCCTTTGCTATGCCACTGGCCTCCCAAACGGTTGTACAGAATTAGGAGAACCATAAGCAACAACTGATCGGAACATCTTAATGATCTTGAAGGAATATAGTGTTGAATTATCATTCTAAGATAAACAGGTCCTTTGTTATGAAAGGCACAGAATATTAGCAGCAAGCATTTATAAGAAATACGCTTTCAAACCGTTAGGAGGTGAAACTTCCTTAGGTGTGCTAAGATAGGGTCTCATATATAAATATTGAGTAGCAGCTGAGCAGCCTGGAAGTCATAGATAGAAATGTTTGCATAATTAAGTTGGGAGGTGTACTACTGTTTTTCTGGTGCAATTGGGGGACCAGGCTCAAGAACTTCTTTCAGCTTTCTAAAATAGAAAATCAGGTACCAGAGACAGCTTTCACCTCTGGGGCGAATGAGAGTTCCTTATCAAATCTGATTCTCCAGATTCCTGGCCTACAACTCTGGAGAAGGAAGAGCACCCACTTCCAGAGACCACCAGGCATTAGACCTAAGGGTGGGGCAGGAGTGGAAAAGTATAACTTCCGTTTTAGCAGCATTCAGCTTTAAGCAACTCTGCTTCATTTAATCTGCTAATCGCAACAGGCAGAATTAAAAGACTGTTGTACTTTACCATTATCCTCTGGAAAAGACAGGAGAAACTGAGCATCGTCTGTATAGGACACCATCGCAAACCCCAAAGGTTGGATAATATCTGCCAGTAAACCACATTAAAACAAGCACTGGCATAGCCAATAGGTCTCGTCTTTGGGACCTTTTAAATGTTTAGCCATGCAACAGTTGATGGTGTTGCACCAAGGATATTGTGCTGTATAACTAAATACTTATACGGTCCTAAAAGCGAGACCTATTGGCTATGCCAAGGTTTGTTTTAAAGTTGGAATTACAGGCATTTCAGACTGCTTGCCATCTGACCTCTGACCTTTTTCCTGGTACTGCCGGCAGGAGCAGCGCTAGGTTTCCACAGAGCCACCACAAATCCCTCATTAATGCATAACTGGCAACCTCTTGATTCAACAAGCGCTGAAAGACATGCGCGGCCCTGTGGCAGCGAAAGTTAAAGCTACCCGCAGTGTTTACCTTACGGGAACGAGCTGCTGCGGGTGCGATAATTGCAAACAGATGGTGCCTCTACTTGCTCCCGCAAAGTAAACGCCGTACATGCACGAGGGCTCATTGGAAACAATGCAGTACATGCACGAATTTCCCAAAAATTACGGAGTGATAATAAAAGGTCACTCCAAAGCAGCACTTGCGCGCTGCGTAGGAGAGACCTAAAGAGTGGGGCTGACAGCAGACCCGTGAGGAACATCAAATGGAGGATACTTAGATGAAGCTCCAATAACGTTGATTCAGTACTATTACAAGGTCTGAAACTAAACTGCGAATCATGAAGAAGATTATTATAATCTAGAAAATGGCTGAGCTGGCAATTCATATCTTTTTCCAGTATATTAGAAAGAGCCGGGAGCAGGGAAATACACCTACGGTTGTAATAGACCTTTGGATCGACAGGTGGCTTTCTTAGGAGGGGTAGTAAGTGAGGATGTTTCCAGGTCTTAGGAACCATCGCCTGAAAAAGATAGTTGTTCAACAAGACAATAATTAAAGGATTGATAATATGCCCAACATTAGATAGAATACCCAGGGGGACATGGATCTGAGGGACAACCAGAATGCAATTTGAGATGGCTAGTGCCGAGTCACTTAATGAAAAGAAATGAAGAGAGGTTACCGAAGGGCCAGAAAGACACAATGGGTAGGCATGGCTCACTGATTGGAGCAGGAGAGTCCACCACCTGAAACTTATCTTAAATGTTTTCGTTTTTTTCCTGAAAAAAAAAGTGAGAGATTCTAGCAAAGTTCCTTCAAGGCAAGAATAGTCTGAGATCAGGCTTTAGGGGACAAAAATGAATTATTAATTAAAAAAATATATTTTGGCATATTTGAAGCTGCTGTGATTAGCAAAATATTCAGAACGAGACTTACGGATAGCCTCATGGCAATCTCATTGGCCCTGTAATCCTTGCTGCACTGCCGCTGTAGTTGCTTACAACTGGATTTAATATAAACAAGTGCTGGGGTAAAACAACGGGAAGAAAGGCGAGATCTGGCTGTAGATTTACTACTAAGCAGAGCAAACACATCTATCACTGAGCTCAGCCAATTACTAAAGGAAAAGGGGCGTGTCCCAAAGCATCACACAGTTGCAGAACATGACTGGAAAGGTTGGATGCCAAATTGAATTCATTTATTTTATACCAACGTCGAGAGTTGTGCAGGATGGGAGTCGAGGAGGTAGACTTGCCTGGAAGGGTAAATTCCAAAGGAAAGAGAATATGATCAGACCATGTTAGAGGCATTGGAGTGTCTGTATGAAGGTCGGGCAAACTTGTAAACATTAAATCCAGTGGGTGTCCAGTGTCATGAGTGGGACCACAAACTTTCTGCATCAAATTCAGGGAGGCAATTGCCTCAATGATCTCAGACTGACTAAGTCCAACATGACATGAATGTTAAGATAACTGTTCTTTATTTTATTTCTTATTTATCCTTGAGTATGCTGCAGATATATTTTAATTTTCTTTTGCACGCTGTAGGTTCTTTAATCTTCTTTTGCACGCAGTAGGTTCTTTGAAGATGTCCAAAAGTCGCCAAAATGTTGTATATAAAAGATGTTCTTGAGTCATAATATATTTCATGTAGTTTTATTCATAGATAGTTACAGGTCCAGTTCTTAAGATAATTAATAAGAGACCCCACCAGGAGTGACCTCCTTGTCACTCAGCCTGCCTCCAACTGTCAGTAGGCTTAGGCATTCATTACAACATTCTATGATGTCACCTGGTAAACATACAGTGACATCAAGAGAGTATCAAGGAAATGCAAACCTGGGGAAAAGAGACAAAGTCCATGTACAACAATAACCCTTCACAGTAAAATTGGCAAATTAAAGGCTACGTAATGCAATTTAATCTAAGAGCAAATTAAAAAAAATTCTTAGTCAGCATAGGGAGGAGGTTTATATATGAATGCACCTGAAAAATAAAACATTAGTTGTTAAAGTTTAAGACAAAAAAATTATGCTCTCGTAGAGAGAGGATTACAGAGGTGTGAAGGATTAGCATATCTACACCGAGCAAAAACTAATTGCAATGCCACCCCCTTTCCTATTCGGTCTGTCAAGGTACTGAATACCAAAATTGGGGACTACCGCTAAAGCAATGTCTGGGTGAGAAGTGCCCGAAAGCAGGAAAAACAATATCCCAATTATTAGAAAAGACCAAATCATGGATATTTAATGCATGATATGGGAGAGACCGTACATTGGTTAAACAAGCCTTAAACGTTTACTCAGGAAGCTCAGCGGAGCAAACCGTATTGTATACCACCGGTAAGTAATTCCTTCCTGGGGAGAAGAAAGCAGATTCATTCGAGAACTGCATAGCAGTCGGGAAATGGGTCCACAGAGAGAGATAACTTTTAGGGGATGATTACAGGGTTGAATTGTATTTAAAGCTTTCAATTGACTAGAATTATAAATTACTTTACCACTAGCTGGAGGCCAGATGGTGAAACCACTCCATTGCTGGAGCTGGCCGCTGACGGACGTGGACCAGCACAGATCAGATGGGCTTGGCTTTGACATGCCCAAGGCATGCCAGTGGCACGCTTGGTGGTCGCATCCACAACAGTATGCAGATTAAATAGGCTGCAAATGGAAAGAGGCCCACCCAGTCAAAAAACTAGAACGCTACAACCACAAAATGGCTGCTCAGAAATGTCTCAACCAGCAAAACATAAACAGTGAAGAGTAACTGCTACCCATGTACCCCGGGTGGCATCAAGAGGCCGCAAAAATCAGTTAGAATCTCATTAAAATTCCAATTCGTCATAACACAACCGTTTTTAAAATTACAGGATCATTTAACAAACCTAGCACACAGCTTCACTGTCGCTGTGCATGCGTGGAAGTGTGAAAATTAAATGGGCTGCGAAGGGCAAAGCGGCTCCTCCCACTCTAAAAACAAGGGTGCCACAATCATAAAATGGCAGCTCAAAAATGCCCCAACCAACAAAAAATAAGCAGTGAAGCGGTCCTGCTACCTGTTTCCCCCTGTGACAACAAGAGTCCCCAAAAATTAAAAGTTAAAATCTTGTTAAAATTCCAATTCGTAAGAAGATCACCGTTTTTAAAATTACAGGATAAGTTGACAAACCGATCACAAACTTTGCAAGATAAATCAAGAGCTACCCAAAGAAATAAATCCCCGGATGTATGACCTCTTTAGAGTTTGCCTTGATATCAAAAGGTAAACAACAAATCAAATGAGAGGAATTGATGGCCCATGATTCTTGTAGGCTGACTGTAAAGTATTTTGAAATTAATTCCGGCCAATCAAAAGCAGAAATTATGTCTCAGTTCCTATCACAACCCATAATAGATGAGTCAGGGAATGTAGAAGAGTCTCAATGATGTTGGAAGTGTTAAGAGTGCTACTGCCAATACTAGAAACACTGCCATTTATTCATAAAGGAGAATCACAACCCAAATTATCAGAGAGCTGAAGGTGTGACTCCTGGGTATTGAATGAACAATATTGAAGGCACAGGATTTCAAGGACAGAACATCGAGAAAAAAATATTGACTGGCAAGTAAGTTTAGATTTTCACTTCCTAACTCTATACCTAATTCCAAATATATGTATCCATGGCTTTCATGTATCTTCAAAGTATGTAGATGTGGAGTTAGGAAGAGTAAATCCATATTTCCCTAACTGTACTTATCTTTTGGAATTTTGTTCCATGATATTAGTAAGCCACAATTTTGTTGTTGTCGATATTCAGTAGTACAATCAGTGCTGAACATTAGTCAAGATAGAAATAAAGTGGCTATGAGGAATTGGGATTCCAAAGCCAAATTGTGTGTGTAATAGATTTACTTTGTAACTGTGTGCAATCTATTGAACATGGGTAGGGTTCACTGTCCCAAACACTTGTAGACAATCATAGAAAGAATGCTAATGCCATAATATCAACAGGCTAATCACCTTTTACGACAAAAGTCATCAAGAAAATGGCTTCACCCATAACAAAGTTGTGATTTTCGTGGCAGGACTTACTTTTCGTTTGACATATAGTGAGTTAATCTTTAACAGCAGACAAAATCAAATAGTTTAGTTTAGTTTAGCTTAGCCATTTATAGAGCGCATGGTTACACCACCGGTGTGTCCCAGCGCTGGAACAGGCACTCTGAAGGGTATGGAACAGCCTTATTTGCATATCACAGCTGGTCACTCTCTCTGGTCAGCATGCTAAATTTAGTATACTGATAGGAATAACCATGTCTTCAGTTGTTTGCGAAATTTAGTTTCGCATGGTTCTGTTCTTAGGGCCATTGGTAGAGTGTTCCATGCTTTTGCTGCAAGGTATCTGAAGGAGCGTGCCCCCAATCTGGCTTTAGATATTCTCGGTACAGTCACCAGTGCCCAACCCATGGATCTTAGGTTTCAGCATGGTGTGTACTGTGTTAACAGTGGTTGTAGATACTGTGGGCCTTTTTTTGATAGAATACGGAGACAGTGGCACATTGCCTTGAACACGATTCTCTTCTCCACTGGTAGCCAGTGCAATTCTGTCAGGGCTTTCTTTGCGGAGGCTCTTCTCAGGAGGCTTAGTACCAAGTGGGCCGCCGCATTTTGCACCGTCTGTAATTTGGATAGCCCTTTTTTTGTGGCACCTAGGTATAGCACCTTGCCGTAGTCCAACTGGCTTTCCTAGCACTAGGTGGCAGGAGATCAAGAATCTTTCTCAGAATTTTCATGGTCCCATAGCATTTGCCCACTACTTTCCGAATCTGGCTGTCGAATGCCAGTTCAGAGACAAACCATACTCCAAGATTTTTTACTTCTGATTTTGGTGTAGGTAATTGGCCCAATGTCTCAGGCCACCAGGCTGATGACCAAATGGCTGGGGCCTTGCCCACAATCATCACCTCCGTCTTATTCCCATTGAGTTTAAGGCAGTGGTTAGACATCCAAGCTGCCTCCTCTTCCAGACACTTGGAGAATCGGATTGCTGCCTGTTCCCTGTCTTGAGACTGCATCACAATTAGCTGTGTGTCATCGGCGTATGACACAATGGACACCTTATGCTCTTCCACTCGCTCCGCCAGTGGTCCCATGTATAGATTAAATAGAGTTGGGCTCAGAATCCATACCTGTGGGACAGCCTGGAACAGGGGATGCTCTTAGATAGGCAAGACTGTTGTGCGACTTGGAAGCTCTGCGCGGATAGAAAGGATGTCATCCAGCGCAGTCCATTTCCCCTAACCCCACATGCCTCTAACCTATGGAGGAGCAGCCTTTGGGAAAAGAGGTCCAATAGGATCAGTGCAACCGTCTGTCCTTCGTCAGCGTATTTCCTCATTGTTTTTTGTTGCCAGGAGTAGTGCTGACTCCGTGTGCAGCTCTAAATTCTGATTGGGAGGGGTGCAATAGGTCATTCTTGTTAATATGATCTACTAATTGTTTATTAGTTACTTTATCAGTGATCTTAGCTGTAAATGGTAACAGTGAAATGGGGCACAGTTTCTCCAAAACTGCTTGATCTATAGATGGTTTCTTTTTGGGTGGCCGAACTATAGCTTGTTTCCATTTAACGGGGACCTCTCCTGTTTGAAAGAAGCATGTGATGAGTTCAGAGATATATGGCATAATGAGGTCCGCTCCCTGCATTAGTATCTCCGGGCGGGCAGGGTCCAATGGGGAGCCTGATTTAATCCCTTTTGTTGTAGCTTTAAGTTCTTCTACATCCTGAATCTTAAATTCGTCAAGGGTCTCACCTGCAAATGTGATATCACGTCTGCCTGTTGTGCTTATCCTTGCAGCGCTTCCACTGGGAAAGTGTCATATATTTTTGTCACTTTGTTTGTGAAGAAATCTGCTATTTTATTGCAGCTCTCTACAGAAGCGGCTGCCTCATTATTGTTTTCGTGTGCTTTGAAGGACTTCAGTATTGAGAACATTTCTTTGGAGGAGTTACTGGCCCTTTCAATCATTTCCATGTAAAAGTCACGTCTTATTTTCTTAATTAAGGCATGGTATTTTTTTTAATTCCTTTTTATAGTTCTCTTTGGCCATACTACAGCAGTCTTTATGCCATGCACATTCGAATACATGTGATTCCTCCTTTGGCTCACAGCCTGGGGCTTTTTCAAGGATTTTATGGATGTTTATAATCAATATGTAATACTTTTAGAGACATACAAATACACAGGTTTGAGATACATTTTCTCATGCTTACGGAGGTTACACATGGTATATTGAGGTGAACAGCACTCTGGGGCAGCACAATACATGTGACTGGAAAATTATAGAACAGAAGCTCGTGTGCACGTCAACATGTGCAAGCAAACACAACACAACACAAACCCATTAAAGATGGTAATGAACATGGACCACCTAAAGTCAAGGCCTTTAGAGAAAGAATCTGTTTATTTACAGAACCCACATCCTTTTTTGTAAAAAAGAGGCTTCAATAGATGAAACATTTAATATTGTCTTTTTTATCTTGACCAAGCCCTGGTAACAATGACACCTTACGTTTCGTCATCTAAGTGAAGAGAACTACAGAGGCACCAGAAGACACCTGAATCCTGGTTAAAAGGCAGAAGCCCATCCCAGACTCCTTCAAACACTGACAAGCCTGCCGGTATGGCCAGGCTGCGCCCATTCCCAGGAAAAACTCTATATAAAATGCCCCCCCCCCCCTCCCAGCTGGAATTAGAATGGGAGCTGAGTGCTTATAAGTCCAGGTTCCTCTGGAATATGTTCTCCCTACATAAGCTAGTTAAGAGAGAATGGGTGTGAAGCGGCTGCACATGGTTCTCAGAAGGGAGCACAACACTTTATCTTGCTCAGTGGGTGTGGGGAGGAATTTTAGAATCTGAGAAGAGTGCTTACAAGTTCAAAGTCTTCCGAGACCATTAGTCCCTACAGAGGATTCAGAGTACTCCATTTTCAAGACCCAGAGGCTTGTCCCTCATGCTTAACCACTCCTTTGTAAAGCAGTAGTGCCACCCATGCAGATCCACAGACTGAAAATGACTTTGTAGAATCTATTCAATCCAAACTGGCTGCCTGTGGTGCCTGGGAAATATGTCATGCTTTTGTATGTTTCCTAACCGTACTCGCATGCAAATGGTCAGGAAAACCTCCAATGGCGGTAGGGAGCAAAAGGGCACGTAGAGTTTATTTTGTATTTCTGAAAAATACTAGGTGTCAATGTGAGGGAAATGTACACATTTTTCTCATTCTTTGATTTCTCCCACCCAATGTTTTTAAGCACTATTTGTGCATAGCAAAATTAAGGTCCCCAGCTTTTACCCTCTTATTTCAGGGCATCCAGAAAGAGAAATAGCTATTGGTACAAAGTTAGAGACAACTTTGTAGGATTCTCAGAATAGTATGAACCTTCAGGTTGGCCCACTGTCCTATGATATGATAGAAAGCAAGTGGAGTAGCAATTTCCTAGATTTGAAAGTCACAAATGAGACCTTGTCCTCAGATACTTCTCCCATCTTCCAGAATACTAGTATCTCAGGATCTAGCAAGTCAACTCCTCTTGGGACACAGCATTAATGGACTATATTCCCAGTTTTCCTCTGCTCGTGAACTACAGTTGTAAAGGGATCATACTGACACTGGTTGGCTGTGGTGAATGGTGAGTAATGGACAGCAACACACACCTACCCAAGGAATCCTTGGAACTACTTGCATAGCTTTCTTGGAGAATAGTTTATGGGATTTCCTGTCATACTAAGATCCTAGAACAGTTATCAACTTGGAAATGGTCTCTGAGTAAAGAGGTGATGCTCTCCACTTCATTTGAATCTGGTCCTCTATTTACCAGGGAAAAAATATCAGGCTGTGAACATGTTCTCTGTACTCGAGGATTTCACAATGAACTTCAGGAACACTACTTTCCACGAGTTCTCACAAGCCTCAATATGTAACTGATGAGCCCTTCTGAATAGATAAATGTAATGCATAGGTCTGTTTGCTGATTGTGTTCTCTATTTCTCTCCATAGGATTTTTTTTAAACTCTTATAGAAACCTCCTCCCTTAATTTTCACCATTTGATTTGGCCCTCTCTGCGGGGTCACACCCATACTTCTTGCCTTCACCTATTCTGGTTTCTAAATTAAGTTTTGGTGGCATTAGGAGTGTGTGCACTTCACCAGTGCTAGCCAGTGATAACATCCTTGTGGTCTTACCATAAAACATGGTAAAATTGGCAAATGCCTGATTGGCACATTTAATTTACTTGTAAGTTCCTAGTAAAGTGGAACTACATGTACCCATGGCCTGTAAATTAAATGCTAATAGTGGACGTGCAGCACTCTTTGTGCCACCCACTAAAGTAGCCTAATACAATTTGTCTCAGGCCTGCCATTGCAGCCTAAAGGGCAATTTTAAACTGCCCTTTTGACCTAGCAAAATAAACCTGTCACCAGGCCTAACCCTTCCATTTTAATATACATAAGTCAACCCTGAAATAGGCCCTAAGTAGCCTATAGGGAAAGGTACATTGTATTAAAAAAAGGTGTGTATTGTTTGAAGATTTACATGTCTTTGTAGTGAAAAACTCCAAAACAAGTTTTTCACTACTGTAAGGTCTGCCTCTGCCATGGAATAACATTAGGTTACCTTATTGCATGATAAGAGCTAACATTCGATTGGGAGCAGGTAGAAATTTCATGTTTAGACTCAAATGAATTATAATTTAAAATCCTCTTTAATGGTAATGTCAGATCTTAAGGAACAATTCTGAAAATGTCACTTTCAGAAAGCTGGCATTTTCCTGCCCTAACCCTTTTTGTGCCTCTGTCAGAGAACCGGGTCACATGGCTGTGAATGGCCAAGCTGTAGGGCTTTGTGTATTCCTCCCAGGTAGTAAGACAAAGGGGACTAGGGGTTGGCAGGATGGGACATCCTACCTGGATTGCTGGGGTGTGCTGTTCCCTATCCCACTTACATTTCAAAGTGGTACCTTCAGTACACACACAGAATAACCTGGCACTCGTCTTTTGTCAACCCAGACTTCTTAGAACCTTGAGAGCGGAAGGAATAAACTTTCCAAAACCAGATATTTGGGTAACCTAAAAGATTGCCCCACTCAAAGGCTGGTACCAGGTATAAATATTGGACCCTCACAGCAACTCTTCAGTACATTCCTGGAACTGCAGTTATTACAGAAGAAGGATGGCTTTGTTCTCCAGAGGACTGCCCTGCTGCTTGAGGCCTGCCGTGTTCCCCAGAAGACTGCCCTACTGCTTGAGGCCTGCCTTGTCCTAACCATTTGTGTGCCTCTGCCAGTGTCCTGGGTCACCTTGTGATGAATGCCTTAACTGTTTGACTTTGTGTATTCCTGCCAGACAGTAAGACAAAGGGCCATCCTGCCTGCATTGCATGAGTGAAGTGTTCTATGCCCTGCTTACATTTCAAAGAGCTGCCTCCAGCATGCACACAAAGGAACCTGACACTAATCCCAGAGTTCCTGGAGGCATGAGAGGGGAAGGAAAGAACCTTCGAGAACCAGATGTGGAGGTAGGTTAGTAGATTTCCCCACTTCAAAGGCAGGCACCAGGTATAAATATTGAACTCTCAGAGCAACTCTTCGGTACACTCCTGGACATTTCGAATATAACAGAAGAGGGACTGCCTTGTTCTCCAGAGGACTGCCCTGCTGCTTGAGGCCTGCATGTTTCCCCAGAGGACTGCTCGACTGATTGATGCCTGCCTTGCTCTCCAAAGGAGGCCCCTGCTGCTTGAGGCCTGCCTTGTTCCTTAGAGGACATCCCTGATGCTACCAGAGGGCTGGCATGCTGCTTGAGGCATGCCTTGTTCCCATAGAGAACTGCCATGCTGCTTGAGGCCTGCCTTGTTTCCCAGAGGATTGCCCTGCTGCTTGAGACCTGCCCTGCTCCATGAGAAGAAAGTCAGGACCTGCTCTCTTCATCACAGGCTAACCTGAGTGACTCCAAGAGTCAGCAGGCTGACCACCTGTTCTGAGCTACAGGAATACAACAAGGTCCAGAGGCCTCCCCGCAACTGTGTTGCTGACCTGCTGGTGCTGGCCCTGCTTGGACATGCCAATGGACATGCCTGGACCTACAACTAGACCTGCCTGACCCCTGCTGGCATCTACAGGAGTGAGTCCTTGATTCCCAACAGGTGCCTTTCTAGGTCTTGGAACCTTCGCTAGCATTAGTTGAGCTCCTCCTATGAAATCCTCAAGTTTTGAACTCTTCATGCCGAACTTTGAGAAGGTAACGCTTTCAGAGGGACTAACCTGTTCCTTGCATCTGGCCACGAGCAAATATGGTCGGCCTGAACTTGTGACTTTTTCCCAGTCTAGCAAAACCAGATGACTACAAATGGCCCTTTGTGCTTTTAAGTGCTATTTAGAACTACAACTGTGAAATTGCATATATTTAGTTCTACTTATAAGATCTTTGTAGTTTAGGTCTCAATTCATTTATTAAAATTCTCTGTTTTTCAAAATTGGTTTGAGATTTTTTTGGTTTGTGTTTTCACTTTATTACTCCTTGTGGACTTAACACAGTGCCTCTAATTTAAGCCTACTTGTTTTTCTGCCAAGTTACCAGAGGGCAGGAGCGGCTGCTCTGCTATGGCGAAGGAGCATTGCCCCACTACTTTTAAGCAGTGCACTGCACAGTAAAGGAAACATAAAATTATAATAACTCACAGTTATTATAATTTTATGTTTCCTACTGCTTTGCGGGCAGGTGGGCGGGCGGGACTCCTCTGCTCTCGGAGCAGAACAGGGAAGGAGAGGTTTGCCCACTCCTAAGTGCGCAATTACTGTTTGGTCGGCCCATACTGTTTGGTCGACCCTCTCGGGCCGCCCAAACCTGTCATGGAAAACAAGCCCAGGCCCCCATTCCCTGGTTGAGCTTCGAGCATTGCAGCGTTGTGATTGGTCAGGGGGAGCTTGGGTGCTTACCAATCACAACACTGCATTGAAGCGTTGCGATTGGTCAGGGGAGCCTTTTCCGTGCTTCGTCCGACACGGAGAGCAGGAGTAGAGATATGGGACAGACGCGGCAAGGTAAGTGTTTCTTTTATTATTATTTTTTTTACCATTCAACCCAAACCCTTGTGCCCCCGCCAGTGCATCCACATCTGGACAGCCATCCACAAAACATGAGGGCCACCACTGACAGAGGGTTAAGTACAGTTTAATTTTGTGACTTTTGTGGTTCACCCTTACAAGGATTGTACGTTGTTGCCTGAGGGGGGTTTCCATCCTCTTCAACTAATAACCCAAATTCTTACATCCACAAAGTATGGGGGTGTTCCCTCCATTTCTCAGTAACAGCATCCGGTTTACTCCTGAGTTTAACAGGAGTAAATATCTGACCATTCCCAAAGTGGGAAATATTTTTAAAGGTTTTCTAAACTCCCTGGGTCCACATGGAATTTGCAAGGCTGCTGCCTTAGCATTCCCACAATCCACACCGTGATGACATTTACTTGGATGCAAACTTCTACCCTACTGAAAGTGAAAGAAAATCCCCTTGTGAGTGGAAATTCAGGTTTCATGAATAACAAAGTGAAAATAGACGAGCTACTTGTTAACTGAAGTGTCACGTAAGTGTGCAAATCAGTTTCTGGGAAGTTGCTTTGATAGTTCCCATTCCATTACAGGGCAAATTGTTAAGAGGTGATGGAAAAAAAAGGGATCCATTGTTAGACCTGGCATCATCTTGCGTGGTTTCCCCAGACTCTTTGCCTTCTAACTTCCTGTTTTTGACTGTGTGCTGAACTTGTTTTGGCTTGATTTAGGACTCTGTGCACTTTTTCACTGCTGACCAGAGCTAAAGTGCACTTGCTTTGTCTCTAAAATGTAATTGTATTTGGTTTCTCCACGATTGGCGTATTTGATTTACTGATATGTCCCTAGTACAGTGCACTACAGGACTACATGTGGACTGCAACACTGATGTGCAATCCACATGATTACCCCTTCAAACATGTCTCAGCCTGCCACTGCAGAGCCAGTGTGTGCAGTGTTAAACTTCCATTTCGTCATGGCAAGTTTACCTACTTTCCAGGCCCAAACCTCACCTTTTATTACCTACTTCACCCCTAAGGTAGGCCCTAGGTAGCCCTATGGGCAGGGTGCAGGGTGTTTAGAAGGTAGGACATTCACTTTGAGTTTTACATGGCCTGGTAGTGACAAGCTAACTGCAGCAAGGCCAATCTCTCCCATAGGTTAGCATTGAAGCTGCTGTGTAACACTTTACACGTGCAACTTCCAATTGGGAATAGATAGGACGTTTGCTGTGTCTCTGGACTCACAATTTAAAAACACATATTTTAATGAAGTTGGTTTTTACATTGCCTGTCTGAAACTGCCCCTTTTAGAAAGTTGGCATTTTCTTACTTCAACCATTCAGTGCCTCTGCCAAACTCTGGAATACAGGTTTGGGTTGGGTGACAGCTGGCCTCTAGACAGTTACAAACAAAGGGAGCTGAAGTATGTCCTGCATATCCTGATGGCCCATCACCAGGCTGATGGGTCTTCCTGAGCTAGAGTGAAAGGAAGGAACTGACACTTTCACCTGAATAGGGCTGTGCCTGTCCCCACACAAATTAGCGTGTCTGGAGCCAGGGTGGGAAGAGCAGGGTCTTGTGTACTACAAAGACCTTTCTTTGAAGTCTGCCTACTTCAAAGGCTGAAATGGGTATAAGTACTGAACTCTGACACCATATACGCACAACATTCCTGGATTTGAGGACATTATACCAGGAAGAGGAGCTGTTGTGCTGCCAGGAGGGACTGCCACTTTGCTGCTTGCTTTACTGTGTTAGTCTGCTGCCTGCTGCTTCTTGCCTGGAAGTGAGAGGACTGGATTTGACTCTCTACATCCTGCATCTCTTAAGATTATTCAAGCACTTGTTGGGCTTGCCTCCTGTTTCTTAAGTCTCAAGGATATCAAAAACTTCACCTTCATCTTGCTACCAGCACCTGGGCTCCTCTGCTCTGAATCTTGCACTGACAAGTGGTGCCAATCCAGTCCTGGGCTCTTGGAAGTGAGTGTTTGGTGCCGCCACCAGAGAAACCAATGCATCGACACTGAAGCGTTGTTCGGAACCAGCACATTTTCCAGCAATATCGATGCATCCCTGCTGCCTGCACCAAAGCCTTGGACACCACTTGCTGAATATGTGATGCAACAACCTCAACTTATAACACAGGCCTGAATTTGCGGATGCAGTGCATCTGTATCACAGCTGCTGCATGAGTCGGGGACAGCACATTGCCATATGTGATGCACCACCCCTGACGCATTCCCGGCCCTGCATGGCTTCATGCCAAAGCATCACCTACAGCCCACCACTTCGACATCGACACCTTGGACCGTTGCACGGAGCTATTGAAGATCGATGCATCAATGACGTTGCCTGACTTCGGAACCGATGCCTCGCCTTTGACAGCCACACATCCCCTCTGTTTTTCAACTCATCGTCCCGACCTTCTGCACATCCAAGGTACTGTCAGCGGGTCCGCATGACTCTTGTATCCAGCCCGCTTTACGTATGCTCATAAATCACGCCCCATTTCACGCAACACGTTGCGTGTTAGGGGCGTGACTTGGGTGTTGCTGTGGGTGTTTCCACACAACACCCATGTCCACTGATGCAATTCCAGATTTACGAGCAATCGTAAATCTGGAAAAGCGTCAGGATGCTATGCCACCCCATGGGTGACGTAGGGAGGTGCAAAGAGGAGAAATTTCTCCTTGTTTTCTCCTCTTTTAATGTGTGCTGCATTCTACAGCACGCATTGGAAGAGAAAATCACCTCAAGTGATTGTTTTTGTGTAGGAAGGTGGGCCTTCTTACATTAAAACAATATCCCCACGACGCAGGCACCCTTGCACCATGGTGCATGGGTGCCTGCGCCGGTGTATGGCAGCAGTTTGTGCGCCAGCGCAGGGAAAGGGACAGAGATGCAACATGTTGCTGTAAATATGTTGCATCCCTGTGCCTGGAAACTAGTGCAGCGTGACGCAGCATAATAACTTGTGATACCGTGCTGCGTTAGTTTCCCAGAAATAAGCCCCTTAGTGTGTACTACACTTACCCTGACTAGGATTGTGGTCTCTGCTTGGACAGGGTGCATACCTTTGCCAACCAGAAACCCAATTTCTAACACCTATGCACTCTTTTTCTGGTATGTTGGGCATTAGCTGTGGTTCACAAAACCTTAGTGAGGTCTTTAGTGAGAAAGGAACTGCGGATGTTTTTTTCTGCGGCTGGTGTCTCATTTCAGAATAATATTTCATGGCCTCTATTTAGATTGGTTGTTGCATTTGTATCCAAAACTCCAAGGTTTTGGTTATGGGTTATTATAAGGGTTTGGGTTATGGCTATTTGTAGGGTAAGGCTTCCTTATTTTTAAAAATCAATCTCATGCAAATTCATTTAATTTACATAAATTAAAAATAAATTATCAAATATTTGTCATCGTTTGAGGTGAGAGTTAGAAACACTATATCTAGGGTGAAAATAAACGTATAAATTACTTTTAAAATGTATTCTAATTGAAAATAATACAAATAATACTAAAATAACAGAATATTCACATTCAGTAATGCAATAGTAATGTAATATGAAAAATAGGCTGAAGCAGTAATGGGAAACCAGAGGTAATAGCAATATATCCAAAGGTATACATTTGTGCTACCCTGAAAATGGACATTTGATAGTCTGTACCTATTCCAAGCACTAAGATTTGATACTACTGTGTGAGTCGTCAATTCGCAGCAGAAATAAAGGGTAGACAGGCATAGTTGCATTTACATTTTGCAAGAAGGGCCCAGCGATGAGTGGGCCAAGATGTGTCTCTCCACCCATGCTTGCATGCAGGAATTCTGACTAAATCACCTGTATCAAGGCAGAGCCGCCACAGAATCCGAGTACAAGGACCTTTGAAGGCTTCATTCATCATCACTAATGGAACAAAATGTTTGCATGAACAAACCAGCCTCGCGTTTAGCAAGGGCACAGTAAGATTAATGATTACCCTCACTTTACAGGGCTTTGAGGCCGGGTAGCAGAAGACTCCACTGCATGGCTCGCTTCAGCCTAAAGCTGGTCATGCCATGTTATAAGTCCAGCCTCGGTGGGGGTGAGGCAGGTCCCGAACCTTAAGTATTCTTCCAGGAAGTTCTATGGTATTTGTTAGCAAACACACTACACATTAAGCTTACTCGCTGTTGAACGTCCAGAAAAGACAAACAGCTGGAGTTAAATACACTTGTTTAAAATAATGGGATGTGTGTAGAAGGGGAAACATCCTTTACGACGCAACTTTTACCACGCAGTGCCTTTACAACGCAGGTTTTTCAACGCAAGTCATTACAACGAATTGCGCTGGGGGGCGCTCTAGGATAGGTAATAGTTTAATTTACTATCCAACACCTTCCCTACTATCCACGGGGACTGGAGTTGGAATAGTAAATTAAACTATTAATTATCCAGCACCCCCAACGCAAGTCGTTGTAACGACTTGCGTTGAAAAACCTCCGTTGTAAAAGCATGCGTGGTAAAAGCATGCGTTGTAACAACGTACATCCGTGTAGAAGTTGTTTCACTGTAAATTTTTAAAATATACAGTTCACATGTATGTCATAATGTGATTACTTACGTACATGCAAACGCTGGGAGACTACATCCCCCAGCACGCAATGCACTTGCTACATACTATAGCAAAGATGAACACACATAACCAAACACCCAGCGAGCGCTGCGCAAGAAGCACTGAACTACTCGCCATTATGAACTCACTCTGAAGAAGTGATTGAGCTTGAAAGCACTTTATGAAAATAAAATGCTTTTGTAGGCCCAGAATTAGAGAGGAAAAGAACTACTATTTGCCGCTTGCGTGCATTTTAATTGAACTTATACAGCCCTTCAGTATGGTACAACAGAGCATGTTCTTTAATGGGCACGCCTATGCTGAGAGGCAGCAGAACTTGTCTGGAGAATGAATCTATGGCTCTATAGCCAGCTAGGAGATCAGCATTCTTATATTTACATTCATGTCAGTCTAAGAGGAAATGTCCATCAACGGCACTTGCTTAAAGTAATGAAACAACTCAGGAAGCCTTTGCATCTATAATAATGTTCATTTTAGCTGTTTCCATTTAAAATCTCATTGCTAAGTGCTGGAGGAACGAACACACGTGTGTGCTCATACATGTGTACCAAAATCTTCAAAGTTGATGTCTTCACTAGCATAATCGTGGTTCATTCGTATTTTCAAGGAGCTATTGTTTAGTAATGCACTGTTGTTTCCTCTCTGCATGTAGGTTACAAGTCCTAATTGTTCATTACGTCTGGGAGGGTTTCTAGAGTGAGCTTACTTTATGTACTGTAATTTCTAAAGCCTGATTGATTTATATGCATGTATCTTGTTTAGTAAATGTCCTTTTAACCAAGTTTATTGCCTGGATCATTTCCAGGTCCTTGATATGTTCCACTTGGGTCGGGGAGAGTTTTTGCATTATTATGCCATATGTAACACAGCGCTGAAGGGGTGGGAGACAGCAACTGAACCTGCATGTAAACCCCATACACAGGAACTGTTACTTCAGTTGGACTGTGGCAGGGAACTAAAACACAGGTAAATCTAGCCTTGCAGTCAGATGTTCAGAAAACTCTGCTCAGAACTAGAATGAAAAGGAAGGCAGAGTGAGGTAATGGCTTTACGATTAACCAATTGGACCAACGCCCTAGCATTGTTTCACGCAATCACCAGCAATCCTAGGTTCTGATTAATAAAGTTCAGTTTCATTCACCGTACGTACGTCACCCCTGTGATGCACAAGATAGACCCCGCAAAGTCTCAGAATAGCCCCAAAGTGCCACAAAATAGATACTACTTATTATCGCTAGAAGTGTAAACGTCCTTTAGTTCCTTAATACTGGATACAGATAACTGACTGTTATCATGTAGGCTTCCAATTAGAACTACAGAATAGCCCACACATTTGCCTCCTGGGGATGGGTGTTAGAAAATTTAAAAAAAAGAAAAAATGAAGTAGAAACGTATACACTCTCATATTAACACAGAGGTATTTGTCATTGGCTGAGCCCTCAAGCTCTCTAGCCCTCCAACTGGAGAAAAGACAGGAGATCAGAATGAATATGATGCGATGAGAGATAAACTGGAGAAAGATTTGACATTGGGATAGTTTTAACGATTTAAGGTCCTCAGAGTATAATGAATGTACATGCAGTATTTTGTGAAACCCCCAACTGTAACCAGGAGACTAAATGGTAGCTTTTCTTGCATTATTCAAGATTTTTTTTTTCTTTCTTATTCGGATCCTGTCTCCCCACAGGCATTTATAAGTTCATTCTACTTCATAATTTGTGACATGCTGTATGCATAAATTCAATAAAAACATCTCATGCCCAAAAAAATGATTTCTGCTGCGCCACACCAGAGATAGAGAGTTAATTGCAAATTGTCCTTGCAAACGCACCGTGAATAGTCACAATTTGTGGTCCGACTATGACCAGTCTCAAATGAAGCATTGTGTATTTCATCGTTCTAACTTGGAAAAATAAATCTCATTCAGAATTAACAGGAGGTTGATCAGCTATTGCTGCGTTCATCCACTGAGACTTAATATTGGCCTAATCCTCTAATCAGTGCATAGATGGTGAGAATGTATACGTAGTTTGAGAAAGGTGTGTGTTGGATTGAGACTCCACCTTGGCAAACTGAATTAAGACAAAATGCATTTGTATGCAGTTCAGTGCCAGCATCTTCTGTTCCCCTGTGACAGAGAAGTGATTTGGGATTTGGTTGCTAGGATGCCCACCTCCCTTATCGTGCAACCACTTCCTAGGGTGTTGCTGTGTGGAACTCCTGTAGAAGAAATCTTGACAGAGGTATAATACCTGTATTTCCTAAAAAAAATGGAATAGGGAAACATTTTAAAGACCCTGTGCAAAAATAGTTTTACCTTGAAAATGACTGCCTCAAATCACTCACAGCTTTTCCATTGCCCACTGTTTAATCAAAATTCTAAAACACAACATGAACATTTTAATTCTAAACAGTGCCCAACAGATTCAAGAATCAATCCCTTTGCTTGTGTTTAAAAAAGTCCCAGGGTGGGCCAAGTCCTGGGGGCTTATGTGGTAGTATACTGGGGCCATGCGGTCCCCCGCAGCCCAGAGACTATCACCTCCCTAGGGCAATTAACTATAGGAATGCAGGCTGCTGTGCAGCATCCCCACAGCCCTAGGGATCTTCACATCCCAGGGCAATGACCTATTGAAGTGTGGGGGACCCACGCGGCCTACCCATAGCTCCAGGGACCGCCACCTTCCATGGGTAATTAACATAGAAATGCAGGGGGCCTGTGTGGCCCTCCTACAGCCCTATGGAACACCACCTCACTGCAGCAATTAGCATAGAAATGCAGGAACCCGCATACCCCTCCCTACAGCCCCAGGGACCGTCACCTCCCCAGGGCTCAAATAATAAAATGGAGGGGGTCTGTTGGGGACTACCAGTGCCTGGGCACCACCACCTCCCCGGGGCTGAAGTAAACATTGGAGTTGGGCTGCATGGCCCCCTCCTGGATCCAAAAATGGCCCTGGAGCAGGCACCCCCAGGACATAGCTGTGTGCTATGGCTCGGCAGTAGCTTCCTGCTGCCACCAAGCCATAGTAAACTGTGTTCTACTTTGAGCAAGCAAGAGCATTTTGCTCTCACTTGCTCAAAGTGGAGCACAATTATTTTTCAAACAGGGAGCTGCATGTTAGCAGCTCCCTATGTGTAAAAGCAATGCTGGCTCCTCTAGGAAGTGTGGAGCCAGCAGGGACCACAGGGGCCTTCTGGGTGCCCCACGGTCCCCATCTTTGGTCAGTGGGTTCCCTGGTTGGGGCCAGGGCACCCACATTAGAGGCCGGGGCCCGAGGGATGGGGTCCCCAGGGCCAAAATTGGTCCAGGAGGGGGCCGTGCTCCCCTTGTTAAAAACATAATTTAAAAAAAGGGCAGACCCAGCAGGATGGGGTCCCTAGGGCCGAAATCGGCCCCCTTCCCTTTTAGTTTTTAAAAACATATATAAAACAAAGGCCGGGTCCCGGGCATGGGGTCCCTGGGGTCCAAATTGACTTACGGAACAGGGACCACCTAGCCCCCCTTGTATGCCGAGGGTCGTGGGCGCCAGGAACCCATTCTGTTACCTGTAGTAAGTCCCAGAGAGACTGATTGCTGAGAGGTCTTTGTAGGCCTCACCCCCTTTCTCTATCACTCTGCAAACGCACCTCCTGCTGCACTACTGGTTGAGGAATGAAATCTACTTTACTCCTGAGGGTCCTTGGGGGCCAACTACCCCTCCTGTTACCTCCAGTAAGTCCCACACAGCAGGATTGCTGAGAGGTTGTTAGTGACCATGCCCCCTTTCACCACCACTCTGCAAATTTGCCTCCTGGCATACTATTAGTTGGGAGATGTAGTCCCCATGGCTGTTGAGAGTCCTTGGAGGAAACAATCCATCCTGTCACCATACAGCCACTTATAAAGCCACTGACTAATTGAGCCACTGACATATCCACTCATACAGCCATGCACACACTGAGTCAGTCACCCATAGAGCTACTCACACATCTACTCACTCACCCATACAATCACACAGCCACTTATACACCCATACAGATACACACACACCCACTCACTTACTTATACAGATACTAACACACACTCAATCGCCTATACAGTTGCTGACACAAGCACGCTCACCCCGTACAGTCACTCAATTACCCCATACCCAGTTACTCACCCATATACAACTGACACATCCACTCACTTACTCAAACTGTCATGCACACACCCACGCACCCATACAGTCCCTCACACATGCACCCACTAACCCATACAGCCACTGGCTCACTCACTCACCTATCCATACAGGCAGTCACACACACCCTCACCCACCCACACAGACACTCAGACACCCATACAGATACTCAGGCAACGAATCACTCACCCATTTGTACCCACTCACACACCCATACAGCCCCTTAGACACCAACGGACAGACTTATACACATTCACACAACCAGTCACTCACCCATATATTCACTGAAACACCTAATCACTCACTTATACAGTCAGTTATGCACCCACTGAATCATACATATAGGCACTCATACACCCACTGATTCAACAAAACACCTTGGTATATATACTTAACCCTCATAAACTTTTAAAAAACACTCACAGTAACTGGATGATGTCATCAGTGATGTCATCAGTGGTGTAATCAGCGATGTCATTTGAGATGTCATCAGTGATGTCACTGACCATGTCATGGGTGATGTAATAGGTGAGGTAATAAGCAGTGCATTGCAGGGGCACGAGTTATAGTTAGCTCAGCTAACTATAACTGCTGAATTTCACTGGTTATGTAAAAGTGAAACCAGAGCCTAAATATAACATCCTCCTGTCCGGTAACCTTTTATTTTGTTCAGTAAAAAAAACATATATATATATATAAGTATGTATGTACATATGTATATACACACACATACACATGTGTACACTCACACGCACACACATACCATGCCTGAATCACCAAGTCTATTTTTTCTACTATTATCAGCCAGACATACAAATATTAAGCCTGTGGTTGATGCCGCTGTGCTGATATTTTGGTGTTAACACTTTTGCAACAAAGTTGACAGTAGCATCAATCTAATCATTTACTTATGTCAAGGTACAGCATGGGGCGCATCCAGCATGGTGCATGCAAATAACATTCACTGACGTACATCCATCATCTTGCCATGGAAGCGTGGGCCTCAGACACTAGAAATGTCAGTTCTGCTGAAGGTTTCATACAGTGCAACAATCAGAGACACCGCCCACAATCTATACCAAACCTAAGACTGCGTCAGTCCATTCTACACAAAGTTTGCCAAAACACACACAACTACGTTCTTTAAAAGTCGCAAATCAAAGAACCTTGCTGCATTGTATTCCCTTCTAATTCATCCCCCCCGCCCTCTCCCCTTCGTTGTCGCATCTCACTTTCCTCTTACTCCTCCTATTTAAACTGCATTTTCTTAATTAGTGCTTGGCCGATAAGTCATTTACAGGCTGCAGTAACAATCAAGTCTGTGCACAGGAGCATAAAGGTAAAAGCCATTTTCTATCACCTAACATATCCAGTGTAACAACTTGTGCCAATCCAGAAGCTGTGCGGGGATGTATTTTACGGCCAGAGTTTTTGCTGATACAAAAGCATGTTCAATCTTGGCCTCCAGTAAGCTCTCTGATGGCTAATGTCCTATTACTTTCGGTAATCTTCATTACTCCGGGTCCCGTAGTCCTCGACACCTTCATTCACCAAATGAGATATTATTTATAAACTATCTCTCTGGCAGAAAAAAGAAAGAAAGGAATGCTGGACCTACCCTCCCCCTCCCGCCGGGAGTACATAAGGGTACAGGTCCCAGCATTCCATCTGAAATACCAAGCCAAGGATGAATGCCGGTAGCCCGGGAGGGAGGGAGGGAACCCATGAAGGTGTCGAGGACTACGGGACCCGGAGTAATGAAGATTACCGAAAGTAATAGGACATTACCCCCTGGTCCCTCCGTCCTCGACACCTTCATTCACCTAATGAGACATACCAAAGCAACCACGGCAATCATCCCAAAAACAAATACAACAAACCACCAGAACCAGCATGGAAAACCAGTAATGTATTGCAAAAACAGAATTCAAGGGCGAACACACCCCAACACCCCCAAAGCAAAGCCGCCCTCATCACCCAGCAGATTGAGAAGGCGATAATGCCTGATGAAAGTATTGGAAGAAGCCCAGGTGGCCGACCTACAAATCTCAGAGAGAGGGACACCCCCAACCTCAGCCCAAGAGGCCGCCACCCCCCTCGTAGAACGAGCCTGAACCCCAACCGGAGGAGGGGACCCAGAAAGCGAATAGGCCAAGGAAATGACCTGCTTCAACCAGCGACCAATAGGGACAGAGGAAGCCCTACGCCCACGGGAAGCAGCCCCAAAGGAGACAAACAGGGAATCAGACACACGAAAGGGAGCCGTGCGGTCAAGATAAACACGCAGAGCCATGCACGCATCCAACAAGGACCAACAGGGACCCCCCGGGGAATCCAGAACAGAGCCCAGTGCAGGCAAAACCAACTCCTGACACCTGTGAAACTGAGAAGCCACCTTAGGCACGAAGAAAGAATCAAGACGAAGCACAACCCCATCCTCCGAAAAGGACAAGAAAGGCTCACGCGCCATCAAGGCCCCCAACTCGCCAAGACGACGAGCCGAGGTGTTGGCCACCAAAAAAACAACCTTCAAGGTGACAAACTTCAAACCCACCTCCGACAATGGTTCAAAAGGAGGATCAATCAAGGCCCGGACGACCAAGGGCAAATCCCACAGGGGAAAAGAAGGCCGGGAAACCGAATGAGAAAGTGAAAAACTGCGGAGCAGACGAGAGACCAAGTTCTCCCCAGAAAGGTTGCCCCACGGGGAATGGAAGGCCCGAACAGCCGCCCATTGAGCTCGTAAGGTGGACACAGCCCAACCCTTCTCAAAACCTTACCACAAAAACTGAAGCACAGCCTGCAAAGAACAGTGCAAAGGGGAAAAGCCCAACGCCGAACACCACCGACTGAAGTTACCCCAATGGCGATCATAGGACCGAAGAGTAAAAGGCCGACGCGAACCCTGAAGAGCCACCGCTAAGTGTTACGGGAAGCCACGCCTCTGCCACCCCTGCCTCTCAACCTCCACACCGACAGCCGCAACCGGAGAAGAGACAGGGACGGGGAGGACCGCAGGGGAGACGGGGACAGGGGGAGAAACCAAGGGCCCCGCAAAGCCAGAAGATGGACCGTCGGAAACCATGACCTCCGAGGCCAAAAGGGCAGAACCACAACCACCTCCCGATCCTCCAGACACCAGAGGAGGAAAGGCATAGAGCAGGCGGGACGGCCAGGGAACCGACAGGGCATCCACCCCCCAACAACCCTCCTGCCGAAACCGGGAGCAGAAGCGGGGAAGCTGTGCATTCCGCCTGGAGGCAAAGAGGTCCAGAAAGGGACGCCCAAACCTCTCGCACACAAGCCGAAACGCAACTCGGGTGAGAGACAACTCCAGAGGCACCGGAAAACAGCGACTCAGGACATCCGCCGCACAGTTGTCCACACCCCTGAGATGAATCGCAGTCAGAGACAGCAGATGACTCTCCGCCCAACAGAACAACGGAACCACCACCGCGTTCAAAGAGGCCGAACGAACACCCCCCTGATGGTTGAGATAGGCCACCGTCACCATATTGTCTGACCGAACCAAGACGTTCCTGCCGAGCAACAACTCCCGAAACCCCATCACAGCACGGGAGACCGCCGACAGCTCCCTCCAGTTCGAGGACCTGCGGCCCTCCAGCAGGGACCAACGACCCAGAAGGGACCGAGACCCCAAGGTCGCTCCCCACCCCAAAGCGCTCGCATCCGTCGTCAAGACCAACGAAGGAGCAGGCTGCAAAGGGAGCCCCTGGGACAGATGGACCGCCTCGGACCACCAAAGCAGAGCAGGGAGGATCACCGGAGAGACAGGAAGAAGATACTCCCAAGCGTGGGACAATGGATCCCAATGTGACAGAAGGTACCCCCACAAGGGGCGCAGGTGAAAACGAGCCCAAGCCACCGTAAAGACAGTCGCCGCCATCAGACCCATAAGACGCAACCAGAGGCGCACCGGAAAGGAACCCCCCGCCCGGAAAAGATGAGCAAGGGACACCAGGGTCACAACCCGAGGGTCTGGCAGGAACACACGGTTGAGATCCGTGCAAAACCGAGCACCGATGAACACCAGGTCCTGGGAAGGAGTCAGCTGGCACTTGGGTAAGTTGATCAGAAACCCGTGCCGACGCAACTCCGAACACACCAAGTCCCTGGCCTCCAACAACAGAGCCCCAGACGGAGCATGGATTAACCAATCGTCTAGATAGGGATACACCATCACCCCCTGAAGATGTAGCCAGGCGACCAAGGGAGCCACCACCTTCGTAAAGACCCGCGGGGCAGAACGTAGACCGAAGGGCAAAACCCGAAATTGATAGTGACACCCCCGAACACAGAACCTTAGGAAGCGACGGGACCTGGGATGCACAGGGACATGGTAATACGCATCCTGAAGATCCAGGGTACACATGAAGTGACCCGGAAGCACCAAGGGGATCACCCGCTGCAAGGTCTCCATGCGAAAGGGAACCCGCAATACCTAACGGTTCATCACCTTTAAATCCAGAACCAGGCGGAAACCCCCCCGTATTCTTTGGGACCAGAAAGATCAGGAAATAGAAGCCCGACCCCACCTCCGAAGGAGGAACCTCCCCAATTGCACCCTTCAGAAGAAGATCCGCCACCCCCTGAGACAGGTGGGCCCTCCTGGAATGGCAAGCAGGCCAGGGAGTCGGGCGGAGGCCGGAATCTGGAGGGGGAACAGAAAACTCCACCACGTAGCCCTCCCGAAGAACATCCAACACCCAAGCGTCTGAACAGGACTGAACCCAGGCATCCAAGAAGAAGTGCAGCCGCCATCCTACCAACAACCCAGGAACCACAGCCAAAGAGTCAGGAGCGAGGCTTCACTGGAGGAGGGGCCCTGGCCTTACGATCCCGACCCCGACCCCGACCAGAACCAAATCTCCCCTGGCCTCTCCCAGACTGCCTACGATAGGAAGGGCGAAAGAAAGATTTAGCCTTAGAAGGGGCAGAAGCAACAGCAGCAGCAGAACCCTTAAAAGAAGAAGAGTGCTTCTTTTCCTTAAACAGTTTATGTAATTTGGTCTCCAACTCCCCCCAAACAGCATAGAACCCTGAAAGGGCAAACGCAAGGCACAGGCCTTCTGCGCCGAGTCCGTCTTCCAGTCCTTAAGCACAAGACTGCGACGAGCCGCCACACAAGCTCCGCCGGAGAGGGCAGCCGCCCTCACAACGTCAAAAGAGACATCGGAAAGAAGCTCCACTTGACGTTCAATGTGCTCAAGAAGACCAGAACACTCTGTGGCATCATCCATCGACTGATAGAGCGACTTAATGTCCGACAGCAGAGACTGCGACAAATAAGTCCCATAAACGGCGGCCATCAACGCCAGATGGGAGCCCGAATAAACCTTCCTGAGGGCCACGTCCGCCTTTTTGTCAACCGGATCCTTTAGCACAGCGTCCTCCGACAAGGAAGTGCGACCCACCAGACTAGCCACAAAAGAGTCAATGGGGATCGAATCGGGCAGCTCCGCACCCATATCCTGCAGGGGGTAAAGGCGGGTCATAAAACGAGGAACCAGAATGCAATCCGGGTCAGCCCACTCCCTCTTCAGGACATCTTTAATAAAAGGATGCACCGGAACATCAACAGCGGCAGAACTCTGGAACTGGCGCAGTAATGAACCCCCAGAAGTACTGGGAGCAGCGTCATCCGCGAAACCCATGTTCTCCTTCACGTGCTTCAAGATGCCCGGCAAAGCGTCCTTGTCAATGTACTTCCCCTTCAGCTCCGAGTCCCCAGCCCAAGCAGACTCGTCACCAGAAGAAGCAGAGGAAACAGGAGCAGCAGCCGTCCCCTTGCGTCGGGCCCCACCATCACCCATCTCACACAGGGTCTCTCTTATCAAGCGCTTCAAGCGTGCATCCCCACCCCCACCACGGCATCTGGACCGGGCAGGAGACGGAGAACGCGAAACATCAGAAGAAGAAGAGGAAGAGGACCTCTCCCTGTGATGCCTCTTCCTTGAACTCTTCCCCATGCCTGAAAACAGTCCAAAAACGAAGGCAAAGCAAAGCGTCACAGTAAGGATCAAATAACATCAAAAACGCTACGCGGTACTCACCCAGTGCCCCGGATTTTAAACAGCAAAAAACGCCGGGACAGAAACGCCTGATCCTGTCCAAAACGGAAGTCAGGCAGCGTCCCCACCGGAAGGCGTCATCACCAAGAACCAATCCGGAGACGCGAAGGAGTCCGCGCCCCCCAGTAAGCCCCGCAGACTGGGAGGGGCGGCCATCGGGCAGACGCCGAGCCCACGCAAACCAAAATCCACGCGCGGCTCCAAGGAAGCGACCAGGACAGCCAGCGCCACTCCCCCCAAGCCCGGCAGGGAGGGAGAGGCAATCCATCCAACCGAGGACACGGATCCTCAGAAGTAAGTACAGCGCAGGAGCACCAAGCACCTCGCGCCACATATATATATTGTACCAAGATGGAGGGTAGAGTATTATGTGATTTGATTAAAACTATCATATTAGTCCTCCCTTATTCACTCCTCTTCCTTCTTTCTTCTATTTTTCTCTCTTGCTTCTTTTTTATATATAATAATAATCTTCTCATATATCTTGCGGTTTTTAAGGTTTTTTCTCATAGTTTACAAATTGTATTGTCTTCGATTTGTAATTATGATATTGCAAAGTTACACTTGTTTTGTGATTGTTATAGTTCTACATATCCTTAATAAAAACTATAGAACAAAAAATATATATATATATATTATATGTGTGTGTCATTTCTAGTAGATTTCAACAAAAATAACCCCTACATTAAGGTTGGACTGAGTGTCCAGGAGACAGCAATTACAAATTATTCATGCAGTAAGCAGTGAACATTTTATGGAACATTTTATAGACAGTTAATCCAGGACTGCAATCCACAAAGCACCTTTGCCAACACAGGGGAGAACATGGAGAACATAAGAGAATACGCTACCTTAAAGTAAACACTGTCACTAATACATCCTATGCACATCCCATGCTAGAAGTATGGAATCACAGTGCACTTATGCCCGAGAATTACTGATAGAAAATGTATTCTCAACCGCACAAAAATGTTTGCTCGACCGCACAAATTCTTCATTACAACCCAAAAATCCAAAAAGCAGGTTTTAATATGCAAATTATGTGTACAGTTTATCTGCAATTGTTTCAAATCAATTTTCGAAGAATAACATTTATTTTAAAATTAATCAGTCAACACGTGTTTTTGTCCCTGGATGGCCTGTCGAAGCTCAAGTAAATGAAGTTCAAAGCATAGAGAACAAGCATTTACAATGCAATGGTCTCGGCAATATTATAGGTAGAGCTATTATCATTGCTCATTATTTTTTTATTTTATTTTTATCCCTAAATAAATGGCATTGTCATTTATATTGGCAATAGCTTAATTGCTTGCATATGCGAGACCTATTGCATTAGCAGAGAGAGAGTGAGGTAGTGAGATAGAGAGAGAGTGAGGTGGTGAGATAGAGAGAGAGTGTTGTAGTGAAATAGATAGAGAGTGAGGTAGTGAGAGAGAGTGAGGTAGATAGAGAGTGAGGTAGTGAGAGAGAGGGAGGTAGATAGAGAGTGAGGTAGTGAGAGACCGAGAGAGTGAGGTAGTGAAAGAGTGGGGTAGTGAGGGAGAGGGATGTTCTGAGGTAGTGAGATAGAAACAGAAAGTGAGGTTGTGAGGTAGTGAGATAGAGAGAGAGTGAGGTAGTGAAAGAGAGAGTGAAAGTGAGTTAGTGAGATAGAAAGAGAGAGAGTGAGGTAGTGAGATAGAGGGAGAGTGAGGTAGTGAGTTAGAGAGAGAGAGTAAAGTTGTGAGGTAGTGAGATAGAGAGTGAGGTAGTGAGATAGAGAGTGAGGTAGTGATGTTTTGAGAGAGCGAGTCGTGAGATAGTGAGGTAGTGAGATAGATAGAGTGGAGTAGTGAGGTAGAGAGAGTAATGGAGTGAGAGTGAGTTAGTTAGAGAGAGTGAGTGAGGTAGTGAGAGAGAGAGTGAGGTAGTGAGAGAGTGAGGTAGTGAGCCAAGCCAAGCTCCTCGCACAAAGGCGCGTCCAAACATCGCCACCCACCACCCAAAAACACTCTACTGCAAATGCGGAGCTGCCCAAAATGGCCCCTGTTGCGTCGGTCCCCAAAGTCACGCAGGCACGGGTCACCGGTGCGCTCGGCGCGAGAAAGGCCGCCGTGTGTCGGTGCAGCGGGAAGGGGTGGGGGGGGAGCAGGTGTTAACCGGGGTCTTCATAACACACACGCGAGCGCAGCTCACTTCAGGGTTGCCCTCAACACCCCTCACCTAAGAAGCGGGGTGCAATCGCCTCGCACGTGCTCTGTGAGGGACAAGTGCGTCTGTCCTACCTCAGGTCAAAATAAATAAACAAAGTGGTGGCTCTACCATGGCTTCACGGGGGAAGCACGCATGTGCGCAAATGTCCATTACATTTGCATACTCAATGAGTGACCGTGATTGACAGCTCAAGTCTGCATTAGAAGATGCACACAAAAAAAGACAAACTTTATACCAACCGACGCCGGACTGTCCATTTATATAATGAACTCTATTCGGAAAACACGCCTTGTTTGATGAACACGCTTTGAGATGTCCTGCTATATGTTCCTGTCAAACAGGCCTCTCAGAGACAACCTTGCACTTGAAGACTCGGCGACGGACACGGAGGAGGGCAGAGGGAAGGGGGGAGGCGGGCAGCTCCTGAAAGCGCTGTTTGCTCACCTTCACTGCGGTGCTGCGAGGAGGAGGCTCTCCTCTGCACTTAAAGACTCGGCGACGGACAAAAAAAAATGGCGGCCTCAAGCTTCCGGAATTTCTCGAATTCGGGGGCGTGTTTTGCTGTCCTGAGTGACGGACGACGTCACGAGCTAAAGAACAGCAAAACTTACGCCCCCGAATCCGAAAAAGACAGGGCTTGTTTGGAGTGACTCACTTCTCTTCCAATGGCTGGCCTCTGTTTAGGAAGCCAGCCAATGGAAGCGAACGGAGCTGAGAGGCGGGTCTAAATTGCCTACTACACAACATAAGATCTCCTGACCGGAAGCTGCTTCGCAGCTTATAGGTCCCTCGACCTAAAAAACTATTTCCATGAACGTTGTGATTTTCTACACAAAATGTTGCATTTTTCAGAGCCTCAAAAAGATGACTGTGAAATTCCGATACTCTTCACAATTGTGATTTTACTGTGGCAAACGAAACCTTTTGCACGTTTTTTATTACCATTTTTCCACACCTATGAGTGGCCCCAGCACTCTCCTGGGGTCAGTCTCCTCTCATGTTGCACCTCTCCTGCATTGTGTAATGTTTTTTCCACACTAAAAAAAAGTAGTTTTTGTTAAACAAAATTGAGAATATCAAGATGGTAAGGAAACCAAATCACAGAACCCTTCGCTAGCCACTCACGTGTGTCAAACAATTCAAATGTGTTTGACAGGAGTCACTGAATCAGGCCTTTAAACTGCAGAGATGTACAAAAGTGCTAACCATTTTAAGCCTGCTCAGCAAGTTTAACAACACTCTTGAATCTCAAATATTACTGAATGGATTGACGCTAAACTAGAAAGCATGCTTTCTGAGTCTGAGTAAAGTGCTTAGTGCTGTGAAAAGAAAATTCCACAGCAATTTTGTAAAGGCGCACCATGGATTGCGTCCAACCCCAAGCACTGATGGGGCGGGGCCGAGAGAGGTGCAAAACTTAAGTATCCCTCCAGGAAAAATGCATCAGTCCCACGGAACTGCTACGTTGCTAACTTTGACCAACTTTGAGGGGTTGAGCCGGGCTCTGTGTCTTTCTGAACGTTGCCCTTTATGTGACACGCAGTGTGCGGTAGATGGATTGGCTCTCTGATCTCTCTCACCGCCAGACGCTTTTCTAGCCAGAGATCCTATTTTGGAAGCCCTCGCTTGCCTGCCACGGCTCGTGTGAAGAGCAGAGATGGCACCCTCTCTGTACCCTGCCATTCCCCGGGTTTGATTGCAGCGCATACGACGGTTTCAAAGCGTCGTGCGTCAGCGCCTGCTCGTGTTCCTCATCCTCTCCCCCGAAGAGGCGCTCTGCGCCCCCTTGAGTGATACATGAAAGCGCTCGGAGCCAGGCGGCACTCACTGGGAGGAGAGTGCCCGAGCCAGAGGGTGGGCGTTTCTGCAAATGATGCACTGTCTGACACAGCGAGGCTGCCAGAGCCAGCACCCGACATGGGGCCCAAATATCAGCGCCTGTGATCAAAGCGAAAGAGTGAATGAACCTTCCCGGCACGGTAGCCTCTGCAAGATAAAACGGAGCAATCGTGGCAGCCCTTCGGGTGGCTGCAGTTTGACTCGCAAGTGCTGTAAAGCTTCGCCTAGCTGCAGCTCGCATGTTTAAAGTCTGATTGGGGCTTTTGTTCGATGGACACTTTTAACTGTGACCCGAATTAGCCCGGAGTCTGGGCTGGGAGTCGTGCGCTGCGATGTAACCCAGTATCAGGCGAGCAACGCCCGTCGAACTCAAAGGGACACGGAGGAGGGCAGAGGGAAGGGGGGAGGCGAGCAGCTCCTGAAAGCGCTGTTTGCTCACCTTCACTGCGGTGCTGCGAGGAGGAGGCTCTCCTCTGCACTTGAAGACTCGGCGACGGAAAAAAAAAATGGCGGCCTCAAGCTTCTGGAATTTTTCGAATTCGGGGGCGTGTTTTGCTGTCCTGAGTGACGGACGACGTCACGAGCTAAAGAACAGCAAAACTTACGCCCCCGAATCCGAAAAAGACGGGGCTTGTTTGGAGTGACTCACTTCTCTTCCAATGGCTGGCCTCTGTTTAGGAAGCCAGCCAATGGAAGCGAACGGAGCTGAGAGACGGGTCTAAACTGCCTACTACACAACATAAGATCTCCTGACCGGAAGCTGCTTCGCAGCTTATAGGTCCCTCGACCTAAAAATCATCTTGCTGTACTCGATATATGTCATAGAATAACAGAATCAAGATATCAACCTGTGGTCAGATGTTCACATCATACATAAGCTACAAATATTTAAATTCTGTGTCAGCAATGTTCAAGAAAAGTAATCCTTGCTCGCTGCTTCACAAGAGTTAGGGATGAATGGGCGTCCATTTCCTTATCCTTTCCTTGTTCGCCCTGGATATGGTTTGCATTCTTTCTTGGACCCTGTGTTCATATACTTCTTGTGCGTAGGTGCCTTGGAGTTCTTATCTCGCTATGGTATTGGAACCGTTTGGTGATACGAAAGCATCTCACCTCCTATATCACGAGCAGGAGCAGGCTGGATGATCTCATATTGGTATTGGATCCAGTAGATTGTTCCGTAACACTGGTAATACTTGATATGTTAGAGTTACTTCCTGCAGTAAGCAATGATTCTTCAGTGGACACATCTCCTGAGCTCTAGCTACAGTATCACATTGCTTTATTTAGCAAACGTCAATCTCCTGTTTAAACTTTCTCTGTTTTATAGTCTTCTGTTTCCATGTTCTTTTTAGATATAGAACCTTATTTTTTTCTTATAGTTTTGAAATGTATCATTGTTTATTTTCTCTCATTACAGTCTATTAGTATTTTGATCAAACCATCACAGGTGGAGATGATTTTTGGTGAGTATTTATTTAGAAATATAAACAAAATCTTCTCAATTATTTTCAATTTTCAGACCCGATGTACTTCACGACTATTGCTAGTTCTGGCTGCACATTCGTCAACACACAGACTTTTGTCTTTAATCTGGCACAGCTGCAAGCCTACCAAAGCATTTGGGTACTTGGAGTGTTCAATATAGTCCTTGCCCACAGTCACAGTGGCCGCTTCTCCGCTAAGGCGGAGAAGCATTGCCACACTGCTTCAGCTGCAAACTGAATGCAGAAAATAGAATGATAATACATTTCGTTATTGTCATTTGTTTTTTTTGCATTCAGCTTTCAGCTGAAGCCAGGTGGGGCAGGGCTGGGCTCCCTGTGCGTCACAGGGGAAGGAGTGGTGGCTCTCAGGCCGGCCAAAGGGTAATGCGCACTTTGCATGTTCTCCACCCAGGCTCCATAACAGCCTTGGTGGAGAACATGCAGAGCCCACCAGACCCAGTCCGATCGCCGAACCACGGCGCTCCGACCAATCACAACGCTTCTTATGCAGCATTGTAATTGGTTGTGATTGGTTAGGGGATTCTGGCAGGCTGGGTGCTTCCTGATGAGCGGAGAGGAGAACGGAGAATGAAGAGGTGGTGGCTGCTGTCAGTGGAGTAATGATAACTTCCCTCTGTCCCTCTGTCCCCCGACTCACCACCGCTGGTCAGTAGCAACCGCTACTGCACTGTCACGGTGACATCCTCAAGCAGTGTTCAGTCATTTCTGCAGTACAATACTCTGGAGCATGTTTTGTTTCTATTACACAAACATAACAATCTTTCCTATTGTTGGGTGAATTTTTCTGCAAATGTTCTGTAAAACGGATGAATGTTGGATTATATTTTACTTTTTAAACAATCAGTGGGTTGTGCTTGTACTGAAGCTAATAGGCCTGGAATCATATTAATCAAGGTGCAGCCCATATGAAAATGTCAGTTAGTGCATTTTGTGCTACGTTACGGCACTTAGGGCCAGATGTATGACTGTTTTTTGTGGTTGCAAACGGGGAATCAGCCTGTGTGCAACTGCAAAAAATGGTGGTGGTATGTACAAACGCTATTTTGCAAGTCAGTGACTCGCAAATATCGTTTAGGAGTCGCTTTAAGGAAGGGGCATGCCAAGGGCTTTGCTTCCTAATAACGAGTCCAAATGGTATGTACCATTGTTTTGCAATCACATTTGCGTCGCAAAACACTGGCAGTTTACCACCTACTTCATGTAAGTGGTAAACCACTCGCAAACAGGAAGGGATCCCCAGGGGACCCTTCCCCTTTGTGAATGTATGTGAAAATATTTACCCAGACCACTGCCTACTCTTAAAAAATGAAACAGAAATGTTTCAGTTTTTCTTTTTTAAATGCATGGATGCATTTAAAAAAACACTGCTTTATTTAAAAAACAGTCACAGACGTGGTGGTCTACTGACCCCACAGACACCATCCCTGCGAGTGCTGGCAATTCCTAATGGGTCACAAATTGCAACCTGTTTCATGAATATTGATGAGGCAGGTCATTCGCAACCCCAACAGTAATCGCAAACAGTGCGTGAGACACTGTTGTACATTCCATTTTGTGACTCGCAATTTGCGACTCGCAAAATGGAAGGGTTGTACATCTGGCCCGTAGGTACTACCGAAGGCCCCACAAAAGGATCGCTTCTGTAATTGATCTTGCACTGATACTTTTCAAGCACAAACACTTCAAAGGTTTTTTTTCTCTTGCCGAGTGGTGATCCTAAGCAGCGAATCTAATTTGCTGCTACCCATTTTCCCATCATTAAAAATATGCAAGGCCATACTGACCCCAAAAGAAGGTCTGCCATGTTTCCCACCTATGGGGTGGTGGATGCTTAACCTTTCTGGGCGTACTTTTGTTATAGTCAAGAGAATGGTTACTTAGATGTTTTGGCTTTTCTATTTTTTTTTTATTTCTATAATTCGGACCTGATTTAGAGTTTGGCTGACATGTTTCTCGTCACAAAGGTGACAAATATCCCACCCACCTTAATACACGTGTATAAAATCCCATCACACATATCATAAGGCCGACAGGATGTTCATCACATTGCTGTCTAGTAACCTATCTTCCAAACTCAAAATCAGGCCCACAGTCTGTTGATACATCTTGTTTTCCATTCTCCACCTGTGGAAAAGTAAATTTTGCCATGTTCTGTGTCCCTACGCTTCATCCATCATATGTTATGTGTGCATGACCAATATGCATATGTTATTCCCCATGCCTGATTAATGACGCAATTCCAGTTGTGTCCACCTCTAGTATGTTAGTTTCCAGTCCTCGTGAATACTACGAATATCAGGCCTATGTAAAGTAATGTTGCCACGTTTCCCAGTGTGCACGTTATTCCATTATAAAATCCCCGTTTCCAGGCCTCAAAAGGGCCCGGACCACAGATTCAGCTCCTGTCTCCTGAAAGCCTCGCTAAGGAGCGATACAGCCCCCACCTGTATCCTCGACCCTTCACTTACTTCCTGCCTCGCAGTACCCGGTGCAGCTTGGCCCTGCCTCTGAGTCTGCCAAAAGTATGTTATAGTTCCAGTTATCAGTTCAGTCCTCCTCCTCTGCATTCCTAAGCTACTGAACTGCATCAATAGTTTCCGTCATTGTCTAGCCTTCTCGTCTCCACGTTAGAGAAATACTGTATTTAATGGTCATTTAGTATTCTTCATCACGCACTACATGTAGAATAATGCATGGTCCAGTCTTAGAATCAAGTTAGCTTTTCCCCTCATGACTTCTAGTTTATATCAACATGTTCCCTAAACATCAGATACCAGATAGGGTTTAGGTACATGTCGCTCCGACCCTTCAGACTCTAGTCTCTGCTCCTAGCACAGAGTTCATAGCCCCCAGCTTCTCCTAGTAACACGTCATTGCCAGTTTTCGCGCACCATTAGGTTAGAGGTCCCGGCTCCTTAGGTAGCCCCCTCCAAAGTTTCCGCCCATTCATGACATATTCTGTTACGTTTGCATCACATGTCTATGTATACTCCCAGTTACACCTCTTTTTACTGTTATCTCTCGCGACTGCTACGCGTCACGTCTTCTGCTCCACCCACTGCTACGCCTACTGCAATGTAATGCTATGTGTTTGCGCTATGTATATAAATCAATGTTTTGTTATTGAATGTTAGCGCGCTCATCCCAGACCCAGCCCCGGCAGCTGCCGGGCCTTATTGTCCCATTCCCATGCAGGTTGTCCTGATCCTGTCCTTATGCTGTAATAAACCTGCAGAAACTCCTACTACCTCGAATCTTGACTCTTATTTTATTGAGCTATCTGTTATGCTATAAGTCTAGTCAAAAATAGGGTATTATTTATTTATTTACCACATAATGGCGCCCGAACAGGGACTTGCCCTTTCCCCACGCGTCGGTGAAGCCACGCCGACCCCCTGACCCTCTGCAGTCGTGACGGAACCATACCGTGCACTGGCAGATATTTCTGCTCCAAGTATCCCTCAGGCCCACGGAGGAGACGGAGGAGGCGGTCCAGCATCCAAACGAGACGGTGGAGGAACGCGGCGAGTCCCGACCAGAGCCCAAGCCGAGAGTCCAAGGTCCGAGGTATCCGGAGGCCCACCCATAACTGAAGTCCGAAGTCCGTCGTAGTCCAGTCCCGTCCGAGGCTTTCCGTTCCGTGCTGCCCGGTGAGTACCATTGCTGGGGTAGTATCTAGACAGGACCAATCTAAATTGACTCCTGGTCCGTGGGTTGGTGGTACCCAAGCCCACAAACGAAGTGTTCACCTAGGTGGATACGGGTCTTGATGCGTTCCTTTATGGGACCGGTATGTTCCGTACTGTTACAGCAGTGCATCCAGTAACTCTAGTCTGTTCCGTTCTCGAGAATTCTGTTCTGTTTCTGTTTTCAGTATTTTCAGGTAGTATTCTGTTCGAACTGTTATGTTATGATATTGTTTAGTGTATTTCCAATGTCGTGGTATGCCTGAATTGTTTTCCCAATTGTTATTGTTTTTTGTGTATTGTATTGTGTTCCGATTCAAGTTTAGAATGCCGCTCTTTTCCAAGTTACGTCAGTTAAAAACTAGAAAGGGTCTGTTAGAGGAAGCAGTTCCTGTCCCGCCTAGGGACAGTCCAGGTCATTTTATGTATCAGAAACATGGCATAAGCGCCATAATGTATCTAGATTTATGGGTAGAGTATACCAAACAGTTAGAAGAAAAGTATAGATGGCCCGTATCGGGTACATGGGATGCCGAATGTATCATGCGAGTAGAAGAAGCATTATGGAAAAAGAAAGCCAGACAGTCACAGAAAGATGCCATCGAGTTATGGCGCAAGGAAGCTCATAAAAGAACGGAAAAGGAAGTCAGAAAGTCAGAGTTAAGTAGAGAATCCCAAGAACGAGCCCAAGAAAGAGAATTAATCGAGATAGGTGAACAAGTCAAAGCCGAACAGTCAGACAGACAGAGGCATGCCCTTATTAAGGGTATGTATCCTCTTCTTGCCGAAGGAGTGCCAAAAGCGACCCCAGAGGCATCCAGTAATTTCCCGCCACCATTAATTCCGACCAAGCCACGTCACAAACCGACCGCAGCTGATATTTTTATTTCGTCCTATCTGGACGACACAGTCCCCGAATATGCAAATCCTGTTCGCGCTCCGCCAGTCCCTGTAAACCAGGTAATTCATGTTCCTCCAGACACCGGAGTACCTGTTACGGTACCCCCGGTCCAGCCTATAGTTCCATTTCCCACTCTGCCAGGACGTAGAGCCTCAGTAGACGACTCCAGTCTAGGGGCCGCAGGAGGAGCTACTCCTCAAACCCCGCCGCCACACAAACGTTTATCAGCACTCGAATTACATGCTCAAGCATCACAGCGCACTCCTAAAAGTAATAAGTCTGTTACAGAAATCAGACAAGCCCTTAACGAATGTGTCTATGATCCAGTCCCAGGCGAATATACTATGGTTTTATATTCCTTACGTGTAAGGAGGGTGACCGAGTATCTAGTCACCTTACCGAATATGAAAGAAGATCTAGACAGAATATATCGTTTCATCCGTACAGGGGATGATCCAGAAAGTATTGGCGAGATTATGTCTCAAAGGAAAGCCGAGATTCAGCTCATGATATTAAAGTTCCTGATCAATTGTTTAATAAGAGAACAAGATTACCCGTCTAAAGATCCCGCCGAAATGAGAATCCTGACAAGGTGGAGTGATAATATAGCCGAGGGTAAGCACAAGACCGTCAGTGCCATGGAGAGTATGTACAAGAAAATTCGTAAAGAAATATTAAGGTTACACGACCAGCGTAAAGCAGCACAAGTAAGCGAGAAAGAAAGTATCTCTGATCCTGAAGAGGAAGAGAACGAGAATCCCGCCAGAATAGCGTATGTAGGAAAATCCAGATTTCCAGATCGCCATTTACGTCTAGAACCCAAGTCTATTTTTCAACATCTAGTACCAGAACAAGGTTCCCTAGAACAAGTATTTCAAGCTACCGATCACATTCTGAAATCACGAATCGGTTATAGCGAACTAAGTACTATGCATGAACAAGAACTAGCCCGATCAGCAGTCCGATGGATTACTGATTCTACCACTTTTCCAGACGAAATAGTGGCACAAATGTTTCTGAAATTGCCCCCAGCCGAGCAACGACTGGTGGGTATGTATATGATCCAGCACCTCATTACTCAGTATGAGGGTCAACATTCTGATCCAGGCCCGTTACATGATATCCTGAACGAGTTACTCCAGTACAGATGGAGAGGTCTAGGTACCGATTTAATTAGTGTCATTCTAGAACAGCGTCACAAGTATAGAACGTTTTTGAACCCGCATTTTGTTCATGTCTCACCCCCAGAAAGTAAATCATTCTACATAGACAGACAGAATCCGTTACGAGAAGTCCACCCAGTCCAAGGGGCGGGTGGCGTAATGCAACGAGTGTTTGTATACACTCCGATTTCAAAGATGGAACTTCTTGAAATGAAGAAATTAATTCCCTGTCATGACAAAGATCCAGCAGGGTTCCATAGAGAATTAAAGGACATGCTCCGTATGGGAGAATACACTTACCCAGATATCATTAAAATGTTAAAGGTCCTGTTACCCGCAGGGGTGTATGAAAAGTTAAAGGAAAAAGAATGGGAGGTGGGAGAGAAAAAGATCGATTGGACAGCTCTAGAAGCTGAAGACAAGGCACGAGTACCAGGTACTGGTCTTGGAGATAAATGTAAAGAATTACCAGAATTATTGATTCAAGTTTTACCCAGATTATTGACAACAAGGAAAGAAGACTGGGATGCAATCTCAGCCTGTAAACAGAAGCAAGACGAGGATATTAGTGATTTTTATTCTAGATTTGAAAAATGTTTCAGTATTAACAGTGGTCTCAAGACAAGTAGTGAGTCATACCCTCATCTCTTCGTCACCAAATTAGTTGAGAATTCAAGTCCACAAATTAAAAATCGAGTTTTGAAAGTCGAAAGCACCTGGCAAGCAAATACTCCATCCCAGATGCTCCAGATGCTCCAGTACCACCAGAATAGAATCAGGGAAGAGCAAGAACACGAAAGAAAACGTATGAAAGACACAAAAATGAAAGTGCTAGTTGCACAATCTGTTCCTCAAGACAGTCAGAAGAGGGGTCCGAATCAAGCCAGTCATCCTGCAGCTCCCGTTAAAGGGAACTGCAATTATTGTAAACAGCCAGGTCATTTTATAAACGAGTGTGCAGTTCTGAAACACAACATAGCTACTGGTAAGACTAAAGAAAGACCACGTCCGCCTAGACAAGAACAAGTTTCACAGACTCCGCAGTCACAGAATGCACCACAGACAGTTACAGCACCGCAGCCTATCGCTGCAACACAGCACGTTACATCACAGATGTACCAGTATGCACAGTCCGAGTATCCAGAGTACCAGTCATATTCATGAAACTGCCTAGAGAGGGAGGTAGGCTTGCCTCTCATCGAGATACCTGTAGATCAAGAAGGTCCCTATGTTCACAGTCAAGTATTAGGGAAAGACAGAAAGTTTTTGATCGATACAGGGGCAAGTAGGACCACAATTAGTCATGCCGAAGTTCCAGGGGCTCCACTCTCAGGCTCAAGAAATGTTTCCCTTGGATTTTCAGGAAAACCCATAGTTAATGAGATATCTAAGCCAGTTACTCTAGAAGTAGGTCCATTGTCCCGCACTACTGATCTGTTACTTACTAAGTCATGTCCAGAAAATCTATTAGGTATTAAGACACTGAAAGAGTTAGGTGCAGTTATTTGCTGTTCCCCAGAGGGAATACGTCTGTTCCTACGTGACTTTAAAGGTCACTATGTGTTACGAGATGTTGATTCAAGATTGTCTAATGTTCCACAGCATTTATGGGCGCAAGGTCCAACTGATGTAGGTTACATGCAAATCACACCCCATCGTGTGACTCTCAAACCAGGTGTAGTGTTACCACGAATCAGACAGTACAGATTGCCACCTGAGGCTGTAGCAGCCTTATCCAAAATTATTGACGAGCTCATGGCTCAAGGAGTAGTTGTAGAAACTGACTCCAATGTATGCAATTCTCCGATCATTCCAGTCATGAAACGTACTGATCCGAATGCACCCCCAGTATATCGATTAGTGATTGATTTACGAGAGCTTAATAAATGTATTGTTCCTCAGTATCCAGTTGTCCCAGATATTTCTTCCCTGTTGACAGCCATTGATTCCGAAGCCATGTTTTTCACTGTCATTGACCTCAAGAATGCATTTTTTAGTGTTCCAATTCATCCAGACAGCCAGTTTCTTTTCGGATTCTGTTTAAATGGAAGGAGCTATATGTTCACACGCGCTCCTCAAGGTTTCACAGAAAGTCCTAGTATTTACAGTCAGGCACTCAAGAGACAACTAGACAATATTCACATGCCAACTGACACTGCCCTGCTCCAGTATGTCGATGATCTACTGATCACAGCCCGTTCTGAACGTGCTTGCGAGCGAGCATCACTTACAGTTCTGTATTTTCTAGCCGAGATGGGGCACAAAGTGTCACCTTCGAAGCTTCAATTCTGTGTCCAGCAAGTGGTATACTTAGGACACTTGCTGTCCAAGAGGGGTAGGCAGTTGACACCCGACCGTATCCAGTTAATAGCGAGTCTTCCCCAGCCCAGAACCCAGAAGGAGGTACGTGCTTTTATCGGCCTTACTTCTTATTGTAGACAATGGATTCCCCAGTATGCATTTCTAGCCAAGCCACTGATACAGTTAACGACACAGGAGGCAGCCGTATCGACTGTCCTCCCTTGGACATCTGAACATACACTTAGTTTTAACGAGTTAAAGAAAGCCCTATGTCAAGCTCCAGTTCTAGCTACACCGAACTACAGTAAGCCTTTTACACTTTTCGTTACTGAACGCGAAGGTACAGCATTATCTGTTCTCACACAAGATCAAGCAGGACAATACAAGCCCTGTGCTTATTTTTCGAGCACATTAGATCCAGTCGCCCAGGCGTTACCTGCGTGCCTCAAGTCAGTTGCAGCCACAGCACTAGCTATCAGACAAAGTGATTCCATAGTTTTAGGACATTCCCTGACAGTACAAGTCCCACATTCAGTAGAAGTTCTTTTAAACCGAACACAAACTCAGCACTTGACAATTGCACGTTTAACAGGTTATGAATTGACACTGTTCCAGCCACACATAGAAATCAGACGCTGCAACGTTCTGAATCCTGCTACACTGTTACCATCAGTTAATTCAAATCTAGACCCACATGACTGTGTGGAAGTAATTAACATTACGACGAAGCCAAGACAAGACCTGACAGACATTCCGTTACCAGATCCTGACCTGACACTTTATGTAGATGGTTCATGTATGAGAATTAGTACAGGAGAACTAGTCGCCGCGTATGCAGTGACTACCGACACTGAAGTTATCAAGACACACCGTATTGACACCCTGTCCGCTCAAGCAGCAGAGCTAGTCGCTCTGACACAAGCCTGTATACATGCCAAAAACCTGAAAGTTAATGTTTACACAGATTCACGTTACGCATTCGGAGTTGTACACGACTTCGGAGTGCTCTGGCAGGAGAGAGGTTTCATGACTTCTCACGGAACCAAGATTCAGCATGGTCTCCTTATTCAAGCCCTGTTAGATGCCGTACATTTACCGACATCTATTGCTATCATGAAATGCAAAGCACATACGAAAGTCACAGACATTATTTCCCAAGGTAATGATCTAGCAGACCGCACAGCCAAGCTTACAGCACAGACTCCAGACATTCCAGTTAATATGACACATACTCCAGATCGTATTACATGCATGACAGTTAAGGACCCTACACAAGATGTCATAGATATACAGTTACATGCTACTCCCGAAGAAATCAAGAAATGGTCTGAACAAGGAGGGGTTCAGACAGATCAAGGATGGTTAACGAAGGGTAGAGCCACATGGTTTCTCCCCGATTCTATGGTTCAAGTCATTATCAATACGGCACATAGTCCAGCACATTTAGGAGAAAAAGCTATGTTAGACAGTATCCAGAACATTTGGTTCAACAAGCATTTACGAGCTGCAGCCAAGCAGAAAGTCCGTACCTGTATGATATGTTGTCAGTTTAATCCAGGTAAAAGTGTCCCGGTGGAACAAGGTGGTTTCCAGCCCCCTGACCACCCTTTTGAGGTCCTCCAGATGGATTATATTCAGATGGAGCGATGTCGAGGTTTCAAGTATGTCCTTGTAGTAGTATGCGCTTTGTCCAGGTGGACAGAAGCATATCCAGTTCCAGATTACACAGCCGCGACCACTGCCAAGCAGTTGGTTCGTGAATTTTTCCCTAGATACGGACTCCCTAGAGTCGTATATTCTGATAACGGTCAGCCATTCTCCTCAGAGTTAATGAAGCACGTTTCCCTGTTGTTAGGGTACCAGTGGAAGTTTCATTGTGTACGCCATCCTGAAGCAGCTGGACTAGTCGAAAGGCATAATCAGACTCTAAAAATTCGAATTGCAAAAGTCTGTAAGGACAAAGGTGTGGACTGGTTAATAGCTCTGCCAGTCGCTTTATTTTATATGCGTATGGTCGCACATTCCAGATCAGGTCTGTCCCCGTATGAGGTCGTATTCGGCCGCCCCCCTAACATGTGGGGTACTCCTAGACCCCGAAGTATTACCGATGTTTCATGTAATATGCTGACAGATTACCTAGCTTCCTTGATGTCTGCCCTCAACTCATGTCGTTCACAGGTTGCCGCCGCATTTCCAGACAATACCGAGGTGGCACCGCACGAGATCGTTCCAGGCTCCCTTGTGATGATCCGAAATTTTGACAGATCAAGTCCGCTGGAACCACGTTGGAAGGAGCCACGTCAGGTCCTCTTGACCACCCGTACTGCCGTCAAGTTGGAAGGCAGGAAGGGGTGGGTCCACCTTTCTCATGTAAAACTTTTCAATCCATTGAAATCAGTCTCCAAAAACATTTCCAAGGATTTCCAGGATTCAAAGGACTGCCAGAACATTGTTTTAAAGGACTGTCCCGCACAAGACATTATTACAACCCCTCCCTTGTTAGAGAAAACTCCGCAACAGGAGTATAAGTTGAAATTAAGGTCTAGTAAAATAAGTCAGTCAGTTTGATTGTATAAGTCCTCCCCTAGGTGAAACGGTTAGATTGTTTCTGACATGTATAAAATAGACCCCCATAGTGAGAGAGTCAGTCAAAGTTCAATCAAATGTATCGTTTTTCTGAGTTTCGTATTATTTCTCAGCATAATGATTTCCTGCACCAGCTACGCACTTTTCCTGTGTTTTCCAGTTCCTCATGCAAATATGTCTGCTAATGCTACAGTAGAGCACACGTTTAGTGATCTGCCTCCTCACGAATATTCTTACCGCCTCGCTATGCGCAACAACACATTTATCCGTATGTTACATTATTCACACCAGACCAGCAATGCCACTAATTGTTGGGTGTGTGGTCGACTCCCCCCTTTCCAGACACCGAAGGGAGTTCTGCCACTTTTTCCTTATCCATTCTCACACAATGGTTCGTGTGGAGCATGGTCCACGTTAACGTCATCCTCAACAGATATGTCTTTTCTTAACAGTACATGTTTTCCAGACAAGCAAGGTCTCCCCCACAGAACAGGTTTAGATCTAGAAAATGAAGTTTATAATTTAGGTAATTATTCGTCGAATTTCATGGTCCTGAATGTTCAGTCTGATACTACTCCAGACTTACCTGCTATTTCAGTACTACCAGTCAAAGGCGAATTATGTGTTCGTAGTTATGGTTCTGTACACATAGGTCATAGTGAATGTACTACTGTTATCAAGTATAGTGACAGTGGGAAATCTATTTTCAAAGCTTCACGTCATTCTTATTTTATTTGTGGTCAAACTGCATATGTCCGTCTGCCCCTCGATTGGGAGGGAACCTGTTACATTGCCTTCCTACTGCCACCTGTTTTCCTAGCCCCACCTGACTATCATAGGAATTCCTTCCTAGTACATACCAGACACAAGAGAAATCTCCCGATTGTCGATTATACTGAAACTGCTGCAGAGCAATTCATTGATATTGATAAAGGTGTGTTCCCTTATTTAGGCACAGTTGTAAACAGTAAGCTAATCCGTAGGTTAACAAGAACCCTTGAAGCAGTAATAGATGAGACTGCCTCCGCTCTAGGTAACTTAACCGAAGAGCAATCTGCTATGAGATTTGTCGTTTTGCAAAATCGTCTCGTCCTTGACGTCATACTGGCCGATAGGGGCGGGGCCTGTAGAGTCCTCGGATCCAGTTGTTGCATTTTTATTCCAAATAACGCGCCGTCTGTTTATTCAGCTATAACCAGACTCCATAAAATTGCCCATCTGTTACACCGAGATCCAGGCACCTGGACATGGTCCGGCTGGTTCTGGAATGTAATTTCCGCATGGGGATGGAAAGTCCTGTCCTTTTTAGGTATTGCAGTAGCGATCATATTTAGCTGCTGCCTCTGTATACAATGTGGCCCTGCGATTTGCAGCATGTGTGCTACCTCTTGTATTCCTAGTCCCAAGCCCCGTTCTAAATCCCGTTCCAAGACAATTCGAGACGAGCAAATGATACTGTATGAAATGATAGATGGTATCATGAAAATTGATGTTTCCTGATGGAAACGTAGTGACAAGGAGGGAATGTGGAAAAGTAAATTTTGCCATGTTCTGTGTCCCTACGCTTCATCCATCATATGTTATGTGTGCATGACCAATATGCATATGTTATTCCCCATGCCTGATTAATGACGCAATTCCAGTTGTGTCCACCTCTAGTATGTTAGTTTCCAGTCCTCGTGAATACTACGAATATCAGGCCTATGTAAAGTAATGTTGCCACGTTTCCCAGTGTGCACGTTATTCCATTATAAAATCCCCGTTTCCAGGCCTCAAAAGGGCCCGGACCACAGATTCAGCTCCTGTCTCCTGAAAGCCTCGCTAAGGAGCGATACAGCCCCCACCTGTATCCTCGACCCTTCACTTACTTCCTGCCTCGCAGTACCCGGTGCAGCTTGGCCCTGCCTCTGAGTCTGCCAAAAGTATGTTATAGTTCCAGTTATCAGTTCAGTCCTCCTCCTCTGCATTCCTAAGCTACTGAACTGCATCAATAGTTTCCGTCATTGTCTAGCCTTCTCGTCTCCACGTTAGAGAAATACTGTATTTAATGGTCATTTAGTATTCTTCATCACGCACTACATGTAGAATAATGCATGGTCCAGTCTTAGAATCAAGTTAGCTTTTCCCCTCATGACTTCTAGTTTATATCAACATGTTCCCTAAACATCAGATACCAGATAGGGTTTAGGTACATGTCGCTCCGACCCTTCAGACTCTAGTCTCTGCTCCTAGCACAGAGTTCATAGCCCCCAGCTTCTCCTAGTAACACGTCATTGCCAGTTTTCGCGCACCATTAGGTTAGAGGTCCCGGCTCCTTAGGTAGCCCCCTCCAAAGTTTCCGCCCATTCATGACATATTCTGTTACGTTTGCATCACATGTCTATGTATACTCCCAGTTACACCTCTTTTTACTGTTATCTCTCGCGACTGCTACGCGTCACGTCTTCTGCTCCACCCACTGCTACGCCTACTGCAATGTAATGCTATGTGTTTGCGCTATGTATATAAATCAATGTTTTGTTATTGAATGTTAGCGCGCTCATCCCAGACCCAGCCCCGGCAGCTGCCGGGCCTTATTGTCCCATTCCCATGCAGGTTGTCCTGATCCTGTCCTTATGCTGTAATAAACCTGCAGAAACTCCTACTACCTCGAATCTTGACTCTTATTTTATTGAGCTATCTGTTATGCTATAAGTCTAGTCAAAAATAGGGTATTATTTATTTATTTACCACACACCTGTGAATGGAAGTTAGCTCTTTTGGTAGGGAAGGAGACCGGAGTATATTCATTTGTGGGTTGTGCAGGCTATCTTGAATTTCATCCTCGCTTCAATTGGAACCCAATGAAGTCGACTTAGGATGGGAGATATGTGATCAAATTCCTTGACTTCTGTGACTTAATTCTTGTGAAAGTGCAGTGGGAAAAGAAACACCTTTCTTTAAGTGGTTGCCAGTAATATATATTACTGTCTCCAATTCCAGGATGGGCACTATTTAATTAAAGCACAGGATTCCCCAAAAACCTCTGCTGGTCTCAATGATCATGCTCTGATAGCCTTCAGGAACATTCTAAAGGGCATAAGCAAGAACTATTTTCCCCCTCACTCTTGTTATTTTCCCTCGCCTTCGGGTTGAAATGCGCCCAGCTGGCATGCAATAACCTAATGTCTGCATGTACACAGCTAACCTATACGATTTTCTGAAGAACTTTCAACCGTTTAACCAAGATTCATGCATCAACAGAGCTGAGAGATGCCCAAGCGTGGCAGGAGGCAACTGTGCATTTGATTGATTGCTCATTACAACGGGATGAGTGTCAACCGGAGATTGTAGTGTGTAGACGCCATCTGTAAAAAGGACACCACAATCTGAAGACATAGTCAGACACTTCCTTCTAGGAACTACCTGATCACATCAGGAATTAATGTAACTGAAACCTCATAGCTTGAGCCAGAGCACTGTCTTTCAGCAAAGCGAAGCTTGTAAGGTACTCCAGATGAGCATTTCTAGTCATTCAGGGCCAACGCACTGCCACTTCTAGTGATTCAGGCACTGTTATTTGTGGAGATAGAGATGCAGAGCCCAAGGAAAGCAATCTCTGAAGATGCCAGGCCCATAGACGGTCACTCTTAGCAATGCTTGACCAACGGTTGTCAAATTCTAGAGTTGCAGGGTCCATGCACTGGCGTTTGGAGAGAGGAAGGGCTCACAGGGAGGTCATAAACTTCAGGAATTTTAGTTAATAGATTATTATTGGTGAAGGTAAAAAACTATTTGCCAATCTTCTCAATCGCAGATATTGAGCCTGCTTCTGTTTGGTTCGTATTGAGAGGCAAGGTATCTGCTTTTCCAAAGGACTGGCTTTAGGCTATACGTATGAGTCAGATACAGGATCCACAACTGCGCAAGACTAAACCCAGGGAGGTGATGCATCTCTTACACCCGTCTTCGAGATAAAGGGGTTGGGGGCAGGTTGCGCACACTAGACTTCACAACACAATATGTTTTATAATAAAGAGAAGCCTAAACACTAAATGGATTTCATTACTTTGTATTTGCTTTTATATATGCATACAGCTATGTAGCACACTGTATAGTGCAAACCCAGCTAAGATGCAAAAGAGAACTAACATACCAACTTCAAGTACATACAGAAGGGAAGTGCTCAGTAGACGCGTAAACAGACTCAGTACCATGTTGTCAAGCGGTGTCTAGTGTGAGGTAGATTACTTAACTTCCCCAGAAGGTCTGAGCTGCTGTCCGTCAGTGCAAATGTGACTTGACAGTTCATTTATCAGTGATTTCCCAAATGTCACCTAGTCTTCAAGTGATTTCACATTAGGCGTTTTGTACTGGAGAAATATTCATCTTTTGTGGAGGTCACAATATATGTGAAAAGATTAATGTAAATGGAATACATGTTAACAGGCCTATGATTCGGTTGTATGTCAGAATAGTAACTATAAAAATATTGTGCTACAAATATATTGTTACCAGGATATTGACTATCAAAATATGCCTACTTCGAAAAATATATGCATTGTCATGTGACATACATATAGAGCTATGGTTACCTTCATGATGATTTGTTGGTGGAAAAGTCTGCCTATGGTATTTTTGTTGCACTGGTCACTTTCACCTTTCAGAAGAAAGACCGCTTCGAGAATCTTTTTCCTGGATTTAAGCTCTTACTGCAGCTGCACAAATACATTTCATACACCTGCTTCAGAGAGTGCCATGTCACAATCGTGTTACATTCTTTAATATAAAAACATCGAAACAGATTAATGTTGCAACCTTTACTCAAAGATTAAAGTATCAGGACTGCAACGCATGTCAAGGTTTGTGAGTTATGTTCCTCTTTAGTTGACTGGGGCATTTTCTATTTCAAATGTTTCTGTAGCTTGCAAAACTTTAACTCCCCCACTCCCTCCATCAATCAAACAACAATAGAGCATGACAAGCAGTTAAATAAAAGAAGAACTTTGATTATAAGGCACAATGGTACATTTGAAGTGGATAGACTGGCAGATGGAACGTTAATTGCAGAGCTCTTTTGCAAAGGGACTCCCCTAATTTATTGTCCACCATAAGATTTGTTTCGAGGGTCCAGTGGCAATGGACAAAGAAAGCTCCTTGTGTGGGATGAAGATAAGGGGCCTACCTGGTTCCTTCATGGCTTCTGGAGTAAACATACTGTTACTATACATTCAGCTTCACCCAGATCAGCCACATGTCCTCCCCGTATCCTATACGTGGCGGCTTAGGGTTGGAGAGTAATGCTGAATGATAAGCAAGTCCACACAGGATTTCTGCTATGAAGGCGAAGGGCATACCAAATTAGGCTGTCTCTATGGTTCACTCATTTTCAATAAACCTTTGATTATAGTGTGAACCTGGATACGTGAGTCCACTTATTGTGAGATAACTCAATCTGGAGTGGCCTCCATGCCACTGCAACTGTGCCTTCTTAAGAATAACCTAATGGAGGAGGAGCTTGGCGGGCATCCGAGATGGCCGCTTGAGCACAGCGCTCTCCGGACCCTCGCCGCTCCCGACATTTTATCCTGGCTGAATCCTGATTTCTTGCAAGAATTCGTGTAGGGGACGCTTGGCTGATTACCCTGGCACTTTTCGGGAATCGATTTGGATCTCGTATTCCTGAGTTATGGTGCTCTGAACTTTTGGGCTCCGCCCTTGAGGTGCGCCCGGGACGGGGTGCGGTACTGTAGCCGTCCTGCAATTGAACAACAACGGCAGGAGATCTGGCCTTGTGGGTCCCCCCTTCCTAGGTTTCGGTTTCGATTCTGTTCCGACTTGGGCCACGGCTGTGGATGTCGCGTTGCGACTGAGACTTGGAGGCAGATCGGCTGTTGGGCTTTCATGTGACCTATTTGCTGGTTTGGCGACCTCTACCCGAGTTGTGCCCCCTTTTTCTGTACTTTTGATCCTGTACTTTGGGTGTCGGGCCCGTCGAACCTGGTGGCTCGTCCTGTGACGCATCTTCAAAATGGCGGGCAGAGGGGACAGAGAGACGCGCAAGACGAAAACACCTCTGCGCGGAGCTCCAGTTCAGTCGAATGTCATGGACCGTTATACCCATTCTAAGGGGTCCCCCGTAGCTGCCCTGCCTGGTTCTAGTATTGCGTCCGAACGAATTTTGGAAGAATCGGCGGAGCCCTCCTTACAGGATATCATGGGCGCCATCTCGGGTGTGAGAGAATCCATCGGCCTACAGTACGAGGCCTTGGCCCACAAACTTGACACCGTGGCTATTGAGGTGAATCTGATTCGTGCTGATCTCGGCAAGACGAATGAGAGGGTGCAATCACTGGATATTAAATCCTCTAGCCTTACGAATGACGTCTCGGAGCTCCAAACTGAGATTGGAAATCTCCGTAGGGGGAACGACTTCATGACCCGTCGCCTGGAGGACTTTGAAAATAGGGCGCGTCGCTGCAATGTTCGCCTGGTTGGTGTACCGGAAAACCCTGAACCCCACTCGGTGGATCTCCTGGTTGAGGATCTGGTCTTGAACCATTTGGCCCCTTCTGGTCTCACAAAATTTTTCACGGTGGAACGTGCACATCGTGTTCCAGGGGGCAAAGTCAAGCCGGGAGCCCCGCCGAGACCCATTGTAGCGAAGCTTTTTCATTATAGAGACCGGGACGCTATCCTGCAGGCCTCGCGGGTGAAGGGCCCGGTGGCCTTTGAGAACGCTACGGTGAACTTTTACCCGGACTTTTCCCAACAGGTTCAGAGACAACGTATGGAGTTTCGTGGTGCCAAGAAACGTCTCCGGGATCGGGGCCTACGTTACGCCATGCTCTTTCCCACTAGACTCCGGGTTGAATACAATGAACGTACCCTTTTCTTTGATCGACCAGATGCTGTTAATGACTGGCTGGACTCATTGCCTGACCGTCCTCCTGAGACAGACTCCGCCGCTCACCCTGGCGGTGCCGAAGGTGGTGTGGAGATCTAACTGTTCGGCTCTTATGTCTTATTTTGAATACATTCTCAGGAGTGTTGGCCGGCGTCCCTCTACATTGTGATCATTCTGTCTTTTCGTTTGTTATTTTTGTTCTTGCTGAGGTCGGGGGTGGATGGAACGGAGACCTTTCCTCCTCCGGGGTCTTTGTGTAGAATAGGGGTTCTTGGGCGACAGGCACACTGCAGGTTGGGGTGGCTCTTTAGCTTTTTGCAGGGGTGCAGGGTGGGGGGTGTTTCTCTTCAGTTTGGGGGAGGGGGGTTGGGAAGTTTTTTCTTTTCTGTGTGTTGTTTTCAAGGCGATTTGCTCCTGTGTTTGCTGCTGTTTCTGATGTCTAGCTCATGGACGAGGGGTCTTGGCTCGGGTGGTTGGGATGGGGGGTAGAGGGTTGAAATTTCTTTCCTGGAACGTTAATGGCCTGGGAGATCGTATTAAGCGCAGTGTGGTCTTAAAATGTATTCGACGTCTGTCACCGGACATTGTTTTCATGCAAGAAACCCATTTGATTGGTAATGTTTGTTATGCGATGAATAGATGGGGCTACCGCCTTGTGGCGCACTCAGGGTTTACCTCCGGATCTAGGGGTGTGGGTATTCTTGTTCGAACCTCCCTCCCCTTGGCTATAGATGAGGTGATTCATGATGACCGTGGGAGATATACTGTCCTGGTGGGTAGATATGAAGGCCGCACCCTATCTCTCTTCAATGTTTATGTTCCCCCGGGTTTGCAGGCCTCTACTTTTACTGACTTGGGCCGTGTTCTGTTGGATCTCCCTGATAGCACTCTCTTTCTTGCCGGTGATTTTAATTCGGTGCTTTCCGGCCTTCACGATCGCCATCCCCCTAGAGATACCCCGCAGGCTCAGCAGTGGTTGGGTGGGTTTTTAGATACCTTTGGCCTTGTGGACTGCTGGCGACTGTTGCATCCTACTCAACTCCAATACACCTTCCATTCTGGGGCCCATGGCAGTCTGTCCCGGCTGGATTATTTCCTGATGCCCGCAGCCCAATCATCGGCGGTTCGTGAGATTTTACACTTGCCGAGGGGTATTTCTGATCACTCGCCGCTCTGGCTTCGTTTCGAGGTTGGGGTGGAGGCGGCGGGCCGAGTGGCTCCCATTAACCCTTGGTATCTTTCCTCCCCTGAGACTCGTACCCTCTTGCTCAAGTCCATGGATTCGTATTTCCTGGAAAATGAGGGGTCGGTCTCTTCGGCTGTGTCCCTGTGGGAGGCTTTTAAAACTGTGATTCGTGGACAGGCCCTTTCCTTGATTGTTGAAGCTAAGAGGGCAGGGAGGAAGGAGGTGGTGGAACTTGAGGGGGAGATCTCTGCTTTGGAGGACGAGTTGGAATCTGGTGTCACGCCTGACAAACTCCATGCCCTGGGTCTCAAACAGTTTGCATATAAATCTCTGGTCACTGACGCTGCAAAGGTGATGTTTCGTGAGCAGCAGGGCAGATTGTATGATGTGGGTGACAAAGCGGGAAAACTCCTAGCGTGGTTGGACAAGAAAGAAAGGGTTAATCGTGTGGTGCCCGTGATTCAGTCTGCGAGTGGTGAGAAAGTGATAGATCCGACCGCCATTGTTGATCGTTTTGCGGAATATTTCCGTGTGGTATATGCTCCCGTGTCTGTGAGGGATGTTGCCGACTCCCGCCTTCTTCTGCGTGATATCGCTTTGCCCTGTGTCACCGACTTGGACCGTATTGCTTTGGACTCCCCTTTTACGAATGATGAGATAGCCAATGCAGTTCGATCGCTCCGTTCGGGCAAAGCACTGGGCCCGAACGGTTTGCCTATTGAGTTGTACAAATTATGCCCCGATAAGGTGGCGCCGTATCTCCGCGCCATGTTTCTAGAATCTCGTGAGCGGAACATGCTTCCCTATGATCAGCGTCTGGCGACAATCGTCGTCATTCCCAAAGAGGGTAAACCACGTGACCTCTGTTCCTCGTATAGGCCCATATCCCTATTAAACGTTGAACCTAAGGTGTTGGCTAAACTTTTGGCGACTCGTCTCCTTTCGGTTCTTGGAGAGTTGGTCCATCCGGATCAGTCTGGCTTTATCCCGCATCGCAACACTGCTCTGAATTTACGTCGCCTTCACGGCGCGCTGGCGAGGGCGGGGCTTTTGACTGAACCGGCCATTTTGGCGTCCCTGGATGCCTCCATGGCCTTTGATACTGTGGAGTGGCCCTATTTATGGGCGACACTTGAGAAATTTGGATTCGGGTGCGAGTTTATTAGCTGGATTAGGCTGTTGTACGCGAAACCTCTGGCGCAAGTTGTAGTGAACGGTAGAGTGTCGGCCCCCTTTTCCTTGGGCAGGGGTACCCGTCAGGGCTGCCCCTTGTCCCCTCTGTTGTTCGCGCTCGCTCTTGAACCGTTGGCGGCCTGGCTCCGTTGGGAGCCGTCCCTTAAAGGTATTCGTTGGGCCCCGGACTTCGAAGACCGCGTCTCGCTTTATGCGGACGACATCCTCTTGTATCTTACTTCCCCTCGCAAGTCTCTATCTGTTTTATTTGACGTTCTTGCGTCCTTTGGCGCTAACTCAGGCCTCGTCATCAACTGGTCTAAATCCTGTGTATACGTTTTGTCTGGTATCTTGCCTCCGTTGCCGAGTAGACTTCCTCTTCAGGTGGTCCGGGATGGTTTCAAATACTTGGGGGTGTTCGTTACCTTGGATCCGTCCCTTCGTTTTGATCGTAATCTCCTTCCCCCGTTGCTTAGGCTCCGTTTGGACGTTGCCCGCTGGCGCAAACTTCCCCTGTCTCCATTGGGTCGGGCGGCCCTGTTTAAGATGATGTCACTACCGCGGTTTCTCTACGCTCTCCAGAATTATTATGATCCTATCCCCAAGACCTATTTTCGGGAGATTGAGAGCCTTCAGAGGCAACTTATTTGGGATGGGCGACCGCGCATTGCTCTTGCTAAACTTTCCATCCCGTGGTACGATGGGGGCATGGCGCTCCCCGATATTAAGAGATACTACTGGGCTTCCCATCTGTCCGCTATTAATCACGCTATGTTCTCTCCGGGTCGTAATCCGGCGTTTGAGATGGATAAACTTCAGCTTCCGGGAGGTGACTTTAATAGAGTGCTCTATTCTCGCTCCGCTGGGCGCCATCTTGTGGGACCTACTTTGACTGCTTTGACTGTGTGGCGTGCTGCGAATGTGAGCCTGGGCTGGGAGGATCGCTTGACGTTGGCGACGCCGCTTTATGCTTCAGAACGTTTGGGCGGTCTTTGGTCTTCCAAGGGTTTTGACCGTTGGGACCTGATTGGGATCTCTAAAGTGGGGGATGTATATTCTAAGGGTTCGGTGCGCCCGTTTCAGGCCCTCCAGGCTGACTACGGCCTGAGTAGTCGGGAATTTTTTCGTTATTTACAGATCAAGCACGCTTTGGTTTCGGTGTTTGCTCCTGGTGAGATTCCGCCTGACTCTTCCCCACTTGAAGACCGTATCCTTGACGAACATCTTCCTGATAGCACTGTCTCCCTGATTTATAAAAAGTTGATTAACAATCGGACTGACTTATTGGCCCGGCTTCGGGAACAGTGGATGGGAGATGGGTTGGAACTTGATGATGAGGATTGGCAATCGGCCCTCTCCTCTCCGAAGGAGGTGGCTATACCGGCTCGACTCCGTTTGGTCCAATTGAAGATCCTTCATCGGGTGTACGTGACGGGACCGCGACTGATAGTGATGGGCTTTTCCTCCGATGGACTGTGTAAGCGTGGATGTGGTTTGCGTGCTACTTTCCTGCATATTCTTTGGGAGTGCCCGATGGTGGCTGCTTATTGGGTGGCCGTGCTTGATCTGATGACTGTGGTGACGGGGATATCCTTGCGACCGGAACCTCGTCGCTGTCTTTTGAATGTTTGGGAGCCCACGGACTATTCGGTGGCACAGACTAGATGGGCCACCCTGGGCTATATGATCGCGAAGCGAGATATTGCGCAACTCTGGGGGGCCTCCAGGCCCCCTGCCCTCTCGCAATGGGAGGATAATATGGATTGGTCCATGTTCCGTGAGAAAATTGTTTATGTGGCCAGGGGTAGACCCAGGGCATGGGTGAAGGTGTGGGGTCAATGGAACGAATACCGTGGCGACATTTGTACTCCTCCCCTTGTGGACACTGTCGAGATTACTCTATCTCCCTAGGCTGGCGTTCCCGGAATCTTCATATAGGGACTGAGCTGGTGTCACCGGCTCTTCCCCCCTTCTTCTTCCTGGTCTCTGCCCCCCTCCCCCCTCCCCCCCCCGCTCCATACTCCTTAGTGCTTAGGATATTATTATTGCACCTCCGCTGCTGTCCCCCCCTTGCGTCCCTTGGGCTGACCTTCAGTGATACACTCTCGCCTTTTTGTATGTTTGTTCTTTCTTATATATAAAACCTGTTTTGGTCCTGTATATAATGTGGAGTATTGCATTGTTGATTGACGGTTACCTCTGCGGGCTTATGTGATATGTCTCTCCTCCTTTTTAGCGGCTGGCCCGTGTGGTTGTAGGCCCATCCTTGTACATTTCTGCTTGCTCAAATAAAGGTTTTTAAAAAAAAAAAAAAAAAAAAAAAAAAGAATAACCTAATGGATTACTTCTGTGAGTTGTACCAGGTCTGTGCCATGCCCAGCCTCTTCTGTCCATCAACAGCCAGGTCTGCCAGGCTAGAGGCATCCCTGGCCACTCCTGCTGCTCGAACATAGGCCCCATGTGCCTGACCCTACTCTTTCAGTGCCTCTACCTACTGATCACATACTCGTTTGCCAGCATTGTTATCGCGTAACAGCTTTCAAATCACCAAGGAGACATTCTTCCCCACCAATGAAATTCTAACAGTGAAGGATAAGGGATCTGACTTATGAAGTGGTTTCATCAAAAATGAACCTGTGCGTGTGTGTCTCTGCCTCATGGTGCCTTTGATATCAAGAGAGAGCACTGAAGAAACATTATAGATTGACAACAGAAAGCCAGATAGACAACTGGCCTGGTTGCAGCAATGTATCTGGGCAGTATTTTGCTCCGCTTTGGATGTACTGAAACAGTACAGGACAGTCAAAGAGGATCTGTGCAATGAGCAGTTTCAGGCCTTCTAAATAAAGGGGGAAAAAACCAACACGACCTATATGCATTCTCTGTAGGCTTGCAACAGCTCTATGGGCTACCCTCTGCTGAACAGACAGATCAAACAGCTGATTGTATGAATTTTATCATTTTATTATATTTTATTATGTGCCAAAGTAAATGTCCGACCTTTTTCAGGGTAGAAAGACGATGGAGAGGAATTTGGGAATACCTTTAAATGTACATGTGTGTTGAGGTTCCTGAATTCCCAAGGCAAAACATGCCTTGGAATGCCCCTTTCCCACCCGTGGAGTAGGGGTTCTGAGTGTGGACTTCGCCATAGTCGTGCAAAGAAATCCATATTTATAAATGCATATCCGCCTGCCATGAATTCCTTTGTGAATTTTCAGCAGGTCGAAAAAAAGGTAAATTTGGTTACATTTATGACCACGTTTACATTTATGTTGCAGTTAAATCATGTATGTAAGTGGTACCTGTAAAAGACAAACCTAGGCAGTTAGCACCTTTCAATAAGGCCAGATTGTGTTTGTTTTGAAATCGTCACAGTGTTCAAACCACTATTTTCACAAACTGGGCTGTCACCAACAGAGACAGCTTCTCAAGGCAAATCTGAACCTGCTGAATGTTTTTTTAACTGATATTGAACTTTCTTTGCCTTAACCTACCTTAATGTCACCAGTCTAATTGAAGAACCCTCACAGCAGACGAATACTAGATGGGCGAAGACTTTTCTATGCAGGAAATATCAGTGCGAGAGTGCCTTGGCCTTCTGCATTTTTTCATGCCTACATGTAAGCCTCAAGATTCCCTTTCGGACCTTCAGTCAGAACCTATACAGAGATTTTTGCTCCAAAAGTCCAGCATTTAATAGCTTTATTTATTTCTGGCAGAGTTCCACATATATTGAAGAAAGTGCATGTAACATCACATTGAAATAAGCCCACAAAACATGAAGTTTCTTCGCACAATTACTTAATTGTACTGGGGCCATATTATATATGTGCCACGTTGTCCTTCATTGCGCCATATTATGATGAATGTGCTGCCCTCAAGCCAGCCGCAAATTCGCGCTGCCCTAGGGACAGCGCATTCATGTAAAAAATGGGGCAGCTGCTTTGTAAATGTAAATGTAAATGTAAATGTAATTGTATGTATACTTGTAAAGCACACTATCACCTTTCAGGCATCCTGGCGCTGTATACCGCTGTGGAACCCTTCCTGGCTTTCCCTGTGAGATGCCCCCTACTGGGCACCCCCAAGGTGAAGCCAGGCATCCCAGCGCTTTCGGGGCCGTTGTGGAGATTAAGCAAGCTATTGGCAGAGTTGCAGAGTGGGACCCATGATTAGAGTAGGCACCGAGGCGAGAATTATCGAGTCCGTGGACATTGAGCCCAAGACCCTGAAGCCTTTGAAGCCGCTCTGTGTTTTCACAAGGCAGACAGCCATCCCGCCTGCCCTTTTAAAGGGAAATTGAGATCTCCTTGCATGCGGGTGCAGTCAGTAACTGGACCCACCTGAAAGAGGATGTCTGGGGGGGAAACAACCTTTACAACGCAACTTTTACAACGCACTACCATTACAACGAAACTTTTACAATGCAACATCCATTACAACGCATGCATTTACAACGCAGTCATTACAACGCATGACACTACAATGCACACCACTACAACGCATGTCATTACAATGCAGTCATTACAACGCATACCATTACAACGCATAGCATTACAACATATAGTACCCTTACACTATCCTACACTTACCCTACTGTTGCACCCCCTGGAGTTAGAATAGTAATTTTTACCCATACACTATCCAACACTTACCCTACTGTTGCACCCCCTGGAGTTAGAATAGTAATTATTACCCCTACACTATCAAACACTTACCCTACTGTTGCACCCCCTGGAGTTAGAATAGTAATTATTACCCCTACACTATCCAATACTTACCTTACATGCAAAGTAATGTTATGCGTTGTAATGGTATGCGTTGTAAAGGTAGTATGCGATGTAATGGAATGCGTTGTAAAGGTAGTTTTAAAAATTTTGTTGTAAATGCATGCGTTGTAATGGAATGCGTTGTAATGGATGTTGCGCTGTAAAAAATGCGTTGTAAAGATAGGCGTTGTAAAAGTATGTGTTGTAACGTCATACATCCGTCTGGGGGGTCCATGGGAACCCCTTTTACCCCCATCAGAGAGTGGCCATTAGGGGGTACACTGACAGTGCGCTACCTTTAGATGGCGCTCTGTTAATGCTCCTCCAGAGAGCTTGTTTGCCTCTGTGTCCAGGCTGCGGCTGTCATACGGCATTGGATCAGAGGCAAAGGGAATCCCTCATTTGCATGGGGCACCCCCCCATGCAACTGAGGGAACACCGCCTGAAAATTGCACTGGCGCTTTATGTGTGCCAGTGCTATCGGTATTACAAAAGGGGGTCACACAAGCATCTGCAGCCCCTTCTGTTATACTAAAGTCCCCGGGGCACACAAAGCAGGCGCAAATGCCCATTGAGCCCATGCGGCACTTAGTGTAATACCGCCTCCGGTGGGCAAATGTACTGGAGAAAATGGTATGGTATGTTTGATCCTTTCCATTTTTGTGCTAGCCCCAGACATGGAATGGAGACAGTCCTGGCCTATGTCTGCTATGATCTGCTTCCCTCCTCAGATGAAGGAGACAGCTTACTTTGGAAAATGAGGAACCTCTGGGTGACTTTTCACACAGAGTACCATTCAATTGTACTGGAGCAGTGGCCGTGCCTCAGTTCGAGTCCTATGTTGTTTATTTCCTTTTTTGATGATAGTAGCAACTGTGAGAAGCTTCGCCCCTATGTTTCTTCACTTCTTCCTGTTCACTGTGGAGTTCCCCAAGGTTTTACCCCCTTTGAGCCTTTTGTTAATGTCTACTTCGAATCTCTGTTGTATCTGATTTACCACAAGGGTTTACATTTCCTTTGTGGACTGATGGCAAGCATATCTAACTATCAGTATCTGGAATGTCAGGCCTTTAAATCAAAAAGTTATCATTTTCATATAGCAGCATATTGGTTACATTTCAATGATCTACATCTCAATGCTTCCAAAACATAAGTAATGTTGATAGGAGTAGAACACACCTGTATGGGTCCAATGCTTTTCCCACCCTTTTTACCCTCATAGGCATTCCCATGAAATGTATTATGTATGTAAATGTATTATGAAAAAAGCAGATTTAGTTTGGGATTCCAACAACTGTTTGTTCCCTCATATTGTCAAGTTTACCAAGGATTGCTGGTGCAAGCTTCAGCAGCTTCCTAAGTCCTTTGTTATCTTCCTCCAGAATCTCAAAAAGTAGTGATAGTTGTTGTGATAGAATCATTTTTAAGTTGGAGTCGGTAACTGTTGTTGGAAGGCCAACTTGCAAGTCAGCAGAAGTTAACCTCCTCTTTGAACTATGGAAAATGAATCCATTTATGCATTTGTGGATATCTGTCTATTTTCTGGCAGTTAAAGCAGGGTCAGTTTCAATGTTCTGACACTTGTTTACAAATATCGTCAGGGTAGAGCATCATTGTATCTTTGACAAAAAAATATAAAATGTGTCCTCCTTGCAGCCAGCTGGTTTGTTACTTCTAACAGTTCCTCCAACAAAATGAAACCATAGGGTGACCAGGGATTCTGTGTTTGGTCTTACACCATGAAACAAGTTGCTCGACACAGGCAAAAAGAGCAATCTTTGCTCTATGTTTGTAAAGTCTTAAAATGTTGGTTTTTCTGTTAATTTTGCTGCTCTCCTGTTCTCATTCGCTCATTATTCCTAAATTGCTGACTTGTTTGGTCCCTAAATACAGTTGAGTCTGTTTAAAGCATGATACAAATAAAAGATAGATAAATATAAAACAAAATAAACAAAAGCAAATGAGAGCAAACAGTTGTCCCTAGGAGACAGTATACAGTTTTCATTTTGCAAATGGATACTATCTACTCAGGCCAACTTAATACTTTTCTGACACTTTTGCAGTCACAAAGCATAAAGTATATCCTACAAGTTGCAAGGGCGGGCATTATTTAAACGTACTGTATACTATATATATTGAGTAACTGTACATAACTAAAAAGAAATGTGATATGTAGGCCACATTTAAAACCAACCTCACAATAGAAATGTATTACCTGTGGAAACTAGAGATCCATTCATATACCTGGGATCTAATGTTTTCATAAATAATATTTAACCAGTAGTTCTCATTCTTTTTTTCAATGGCATATTTGGAATTCAATCGCATCTATTAAAAATATAATATGACTGTAATCCCATTGGCATATTCTAAATTCAATCTCATCTATGGAAAAATAATATGAATGTATTCTGAATTATTAACGTTCTCATTTATTTGTAGTTTAATGTGGGCCTAACTAGGCCTATATTTCTTTAGGTGAAGATGCCTTTTTCTCATTTTGCTTGCAATAACATTTTCCCCTGAAGGTGCCTTCTCGTGGATTCATTAGCAAGCAGTAGGAGAGCAATGTTCTAGTGATAGCGAGGCTAGAAAGAAAATCTTGGCAAGAACATGACGATTAACACGTTACATGAATGCCTCCTGCTCACCCTGTACCAGGAGTGGCACGTTGTTCAAGGTTGAGAACTGCTGTTTTATCTGAGGCCATGGGAATGGAGAGCCATGTTGAAAAGCATCAGAACACTGTTTTCTCATTGGATGATGGTGGGGTGATCGAGATAAGACCATCTGAATCTCATGTTTTCATACATCATGGAGTTCACACAGTTCGCAGTACAGCAGATTCTTTTGGACTTAGAGAAGTACAGAACTCTCTGCTTCCCTTATTCCTTCATGAGTGTGGCTTTATGCTAACACTTGTTCTCTTTTTGGAATACTTCTACAGAAGTTTCTACAATCCTGACACCTTTACTTCATGCTTCTGACTCTTTAGAGACTGGTGCTTAGAGCTGTCCCTATCCTAATTTAGATCCCAGAATAGATTATTTTACTGTCATAAATTATTTTTGAACTTTAAGTTAATGACTGCAAAGCTGATTTATTCTTAATGAGGAGAATCAGAGTTTCCTTAAGAAACATAGAATTATATTTCTAACCATCTGTATCTTTGTGATTGCCTTTGTTTCATGCCTTCAACTTCAAAAGCTGAACTTATTCTGAAATCTAAATTAACCTATTGCAATTCTGTATGTCAGTGACATAATAATGACCTGCATAAATTCTGGACCAATTGTAAACTTGTAATAAACCTACTAACCCTTACCCTTCGATTCCTGGTCTTCCTTGGCTGCACAGTTGTTAAATCGCCTGATTGCATGTTAACTCCCTTTTTGCCTCAGTAACACCAATACAATCCAAGTGGAAGGAGAAACAGGAGCTGCCCAAATCTGCTCCAACACCCACAAACATTGGAACGGTGTGGATGGATGCCACATATACATTTATTTATTTAAAGTTGTGTATAGCGCGAACATGACCCAAGTGGGTATCATACAGATCCGGGACTGAAAAACAGAGAGCGGGGAGGTTAGTTGGGATTGAGAGAAGCGTCCCCCATCCTTTGTGAGGATGTGGGGCGATGAGGAGGAGTATAAAAGTCATTCTCCTTCCCCACTCCCCATCCCAAACATTAAAATGCAAGATCTTCAGTTCCAGACTGGACACTATAGATCCACAGGAACTGTACCATTCCCGCAGATCAAAGGGGGGTTTGCGGGTACCACTGGTTATCGGTGAATCTCATTAGGGGCATAGAGCATGAACTTCCTGTGCCCAATACAATAGCCCTATTACCCTTTGGTCACAGGCTGCAGCTGTAATCAGCAAGCAAATAGCTTGGTCAGCTTGTCCTATGCCCAAAATCACGGCATATGGTGCTTGTTGCGCACAACTGACAGCTGTATAAGTAGGCATTATGGTATACCAACTCCCTGTACCTACGGGGTCATGCCTTTTGTCTAATACACCGGTTCCGGCACTAGGGAGTCACAGAATGCAGTGTTCTGTGACATTGTACTGTCTGTGGCAATTAAAAATTAATTGTAGTCCAAATAAACAGTTTTTGAGTCATTAGTTTACTGATTGACATACATTTGGACATTCATTAATATTAAGCAAAGGTTTAACCTACTAGTTAACCTGAAACGCCACCCATTCACAGATTTCATTTTACAATTACTGTATAGAGAAACACTCTTAAGCCGATGCCGACGGGGTCTGTTTAATGTGCCTCAGGCCATGTTTGTGGGTTCACGACGCAGATTTAACCCCTTGTGCTTTTGTTCTGTAAGTCATTACCATAATAGTCAGGGTTAAGGTGCAGGGCGAATTTTTTCGGAAAATACAGCCTGATTCATGTACGGGCCGTTTTGCGTGTCCCTAATAGCGATTAATAGCGACTCGCTATAGAGGAAACGCAAAACGGCATTCATGTACTTTTCGGGGAAAAAATAGCGACTCGCACGCGGGCGCTAAAGCCGTTAGCGACCTACAAAATACGCAGAAAAATCGCTATTCCCGGCTACCTGCGATCGGGATTGCGACTCGCAATCCCGATCGCACGGGATTGCGACTCGCAATCCCGTGCGATCGGGAATGCGAGTCGCATTCTCGCACGATCGGGAAAACGGGAAGACGCATTCCGAGCACCGTGATGACATCACAACCAGGAAGCAGCCAGTTCCCACCCCCAAACACCACAGTGACGCTATCCTTCGAGTGTGCACGTCGGAAAGCAGACGCTAAACCACCGTTAGCGACTCCAGAAACGGCAGAAATAGCGACCGCCATGTCTGAGGAACCTGTCCCTGGCCCCAGCAACAGCGCTGGACGAAAGCGCAAGCTCAAGTTCTCCGAGCAGGAGCTCGAGAACCTGATTGAAGGGGTGGTGGCCAACCATGACAGGCTGTTTGGCCCCAACTCCAGGAAGGTCCCAGAGCAGGACAAGCGGAGGATCTGGCTGGGGATAGCCTCCAGCGTAAACTCGGTGGGCGTGGCGGACAGGTCGTTGGAGGAGCTGAAGAAGCGCTGGTACGACCTCCGAGGTCGTGCCAAGGAGAGGGTGGCGGAGCGCCTTGGTGAGGCATCGGGCACTGGAGGTGGCGGACCGACTGTCCCACCCAACACACCCCTGGAGGACCAGGTTGAGAACACCTTGGAGAGGGAGGCGTGTGTTGGCGTGACCCCTCTGGACTCCTCCCGCCCCACCCAAGACACCCAAGGTAAGTGGCATGCGACTGCGACCCTGTCCCCTATGACCGTCCCTGACCAAATAGGCTCACTCATTGGCCCTTAGTCATGCCTATGTTGTGCATCAGGAAATGCCCTGAAGCATTGTGGGAGATGTAGTATGTCCACAATGTAGTAGTACCACAATGCGGCCAGTTAGGTTCCAAAGTGCGCAAATCCACAGCCATCCAGGGAATGACACCCAGCATGCATGTAACATCTGCACGTCTGACAGTCACATGCACCTAATGAGTATCCACTTACCCTCACAGGTGGCGATGATAGCAGTGACAGCGAGAGGCTGCAGATTGATGAGGAGGCCCAGGAGGAGGAATCACTACCCGAAACCCAGCCACCAGCCCCTGCCGCTGCACCAACACCAGCAGCCAGGCCCCCCACCGTACCTGCTCCTGCATCTGCCGCTGCACCAACACCAGCAGCCAGGCCCCCCACCGTACCTGCTCCTGCATCTGCCGCTGCACCAACACCAGCAGCCAGGCCCCCCACCGTACCTGCTCCTACATCTTCCGGCCAACCGGCTGCCAAGGCCAGGCCCCCCACCGTACCTGCTCCTACATCTTCCGGCCAACCGGCTGCCAAGGCCAGGCCCCCCACCGTACGTGCTCCTACATCTGCCGGCCAACCGGCTGCCAGAGCCAGGCACCCCACCAATGTGCCTCCAGTTCCTGCCGCACCAGCAACACCAGCTGCTACACCACCTGCAGCTCGTGCAACCAGATCTGGGCCTGCCACAGCCGCAACACAGCGGCCAAACAGCAGGAGGGGCAATGGGCATCTCCATGCCTGCATGAGCGTCGAGCGGCGCATGCTCCGAATCCACCAGCGCCAGTCGCAGCAGCAAGGAGCCATCCAGCTCCAGCTGCATAAAATTGGCCGCAATGTGGCGGGAGTTGGAGAGCGGATGGACCGCATGACGGCGGCCATGGACCGCATGACGGCGGCAATGGAGGACAATACTGCTGCGCTCGTCAAGCACCGCAGTGTTGCAAGCAGGCGCCACCACCAGCTGATGAGCCGGCTGTCGGCCTATAGTAGGTCAAATTATGTGGCAGCAAATGCCACCACCCAGCTGTCGCGGCGCTCTCTGACCCAGCAGCACCAACTGGTCCAGTGCTGCGAGGACATAACCAGGGTGCTGGAGCACCTGACCACCGCCGTGACGGCACTTCATACACCTGTGCTACCGGCCGGGAGACAATGCCAGTGAGGGTGCCTCCAGCGTGAGCAGCCACTCTGCCACGCAGGTCCCGCCACCTAGGCGCAGCACCAGGGCAACGCCTGGTACAGCTGCCCAGGATGAGGATGAGCCTCACAGGCGCCTGGGCATTACGCGCCGGAGGCGCCAATGACATTGTCTGAGGGACACTGCCACAGGCTGACGCTAAGCCTGCCAAGAACCTACTTCACACTGCAGTATGCAGGAATACTGTAATTTGTAAATAGTTGAAACCAGAACCTTTTTCTTGTGAATGGAACAAATACATTTATTTTGCTGCACACATTAGCCTTGTGTAATCATTAAATTTTGCATGCAATTGTGATATGTGGGTTGGGGGAAGAGGGTGGGCTAGAAATTGTTCGCTGTGATGTGGTTGCGACGTCTGTGGCCTTCAGCTGGGTTCTCCCCGCGTGCATGGTGCGCATGTGCTGGTGGCCGGTCGTCCCCCTCAGATTCACTGCCTGAGATGTCAACAGGTATCCGGCGCTTGGTTGCAATGTTATGAAGCATTGCACAGACAGCCACAATGCGGCAGCACGCTGCAGGACTGTAATACATCGCCCCACCTGTCTTGTGCAGAATACGGAACCTGCTCTTGAGCAGGCCGAATGTCCTTTCTATACAGTTCCTTGTCCGGATGTGCGCAACATTGTAGCGCCGTTGCTGAGGTGTGGCAGGGTTGAGGTAAGGGGTCAGGAGGTATTCCCGTAGGGCGTAGCCACTGTCACCTGAATGAGAGGAGCAGATGTTGATTGCCTGTGCAGCGCAGTTACTTCATAGCAATGTGACATGGTCGACAAAGTGTACTTACCAAGTAGGTGTCCTTCCCCAAACTCTCCCCTGAGCAGTCGTGTGTGGAGTCCGCTGTGCCTGAAGATAAAGGAGTCATGGGTACTCCCTGGGTACTGGGCCACAATGTCAGTGATGATGGTCTTGGCATTGCAGACCATCTGTATGTTGAGGGAGTGGTAGGACTTCCTGTTGCGGTACATATACTCCGTGGCAGCTGGTGAGCAGATGGCGACGTGGGTACAGTCTATGCAGCCGAGGACATGGGGAAAATGGGCGACATTGTAAAATTGTAGTTTTGTCAGGTCCAATTCCTGTTGGCTCGTGGGAAATGTGATGTGGCGGTGGAGCTGGCTGAGCATGCCGTCAACAAAAGTGTGGAGGCAGCGTGAAATGGTGGGCTGGGATATCCCCCCAGCAGCGGCTACTATGCCCTGGAAACTGCCGGAGGCCAGGAGGTGCAGGCTGCACAATACCTGCACATGTGTGGGCACAGAATTGTTTCGCCTTGTTGGGTGCTGCATGATGGGGTCGAGTTCTTGTATCAGCCAGGTGATCATTTCCCCATTCAGCCTGTATTTAGCATAAATCTGTTCTCTGGTTTGGCCCAGCAAGGTGACCCGCTGCCGGTAAATCCTTTCCTGCCTCATGCGTCTCCTCCGTGCTGCTCGCTGTAGCCTTCGCCGCCTCACCACCATGTACATCCCAGGCATTGTGGAACGCCTAATGCTGCTGCTGAATGTCCTTATGTGTGATTGGTCAGGCCTGGACCTGTTGGTGATTGGCCAACAGTTTTTCAAATTTTACTTAATCATGGCTTTTATGGTTACCACCTGCTTTGAGTTGTCCTTAAATTGCGCTGCGCAAACGTGCGAATTAGCGCTTTTTCGCTATTGTATTTATTTCATGAATGCCGATTGAGACAATATTGCGTTTCGCTATTCATTTCGCAGATTCCGTGGTTGGTCGCTATTTCCGTATCGCTAATGCTCGACTACCCGGAGTCTGCGACTATTATAGCGTAATCGCTATTTAAATCGCTATTATTTTTTTGCGAATTCGCTATTTCGTACTTGAATGCCGATTCCGTGTTTTGCACCCGCAATTGCATTTTCGCAGCCATTGCGGGCGCTATTTCGCTTCATGAATCAGGCTGTTAGTTCTTTTACACGAACAACAGTGATTCATAAAAGCAACATAAATTATCAATGCTGATTTTTACAATAATAAACCTTTGTGAAAATTATTACATTATGTGTGTATCTTCTACTCGTGAACACCACAGCATTCTATAAACCATACTTGCACCTGCAGACAGTAAAATGCTATTTTTCTGTAACTGCTCCATCAAGCACTGCAAATCAACGCATGCACAATTTTTCCTTTTTAACCTGTTTGTTCAAATTGCATAGGCAAACTGGAATAGAGTATTGTAAGTGGGCTCCCTTGCTCTGTCCTGGCGCATGCCTAAATGTGACTGGTGCAACATATGTTTTTAGGTAGGTGATTGTGTCCTGTGTCTTTGCAAACACCTTAGTTTGACATATTTTCTGATGGAGGGAAATTGTTAAAGATAGGCATGGTCTTGGCACCTGTTATTTTCTGCAGAGACCTGATGTGTGTATTTTAGCTGGGTATACTTGCATTTGCTGTGAGTTAAGAGTAGCATTCTAACGAATGCTACCTGATATGAAGGAAAAATATAGAGAATATACAATACTATTTTTAGGTATGGAAATGTTACTGGTAACACGAACAAGGTTCCCGTCTATCATTAACGTGACATTATTTTGCTGGGCACTTATTTCATTTTTGTGTGCACTGATAAGCAGCAATTTCGCCTTTGCTTTGACATTTATTTCTATGCAGTCTGGTGACGACGTCTGGCGCCGGGTAGCTATGGCAGCCACAAACACACCCCTCATGTTCCACAAATGTTTGCATTTTATAGAGCTGCCACAAAACGCACTACAATATCAGTAGGAAGTGATGAAAACCAACGTTTGTGCTCTGCAGTGGCACAGACTCAACAGTTCATCTTCTTTTATGAGACAACTAAATCCAAATGATAGCATTAGTTGTGAGCAGTCCTATATAAAAACAGGCTGGGGTTTTGTTCCTTCAGTCAACAGACCAGAGAGCCATTGAAAAGCGGCATTCTATGTCGAACTCACAGTTCACCTGTAACGTTTGAAATGCACTCCTGCCTCCTGATGATTACAAAATGTAATCTGGGCTGCCTTTTATGGATCAACAAGACATCCAGGCGACAGAACTCGTGGAACTCAAGCTGCAACCTCCTTGCCCTTCCTCACCCCCTTACTCTCTGCCCTTTACCCCAGCCAACCTGCCCTGCTCTGATCTGCAGCTGGATTTCCTTGATGTAATTCCACTTACACACAAACATGCTTCAAAGCATGAGCTACTTACATGTGTTTCCTAAACTAGGTTATCACAGTGTAGCAAGCTCAGCATGACGCCTAATAACCATGTTCCTGAAGACGTGCACTATTGGGATGTGGTTGCGCCCTGTTGGGGTTCAGTGTGGGTTATATGTATACATTTGTAGTGGGAAAAAAAGAAAATAGCAAAAGAGTTCTCTGAAAAAAACAGAACTAGAAGCTTCCTGGGGTTGATAAAATGCTTCCTGTAAAAAAGAGGATAAGAGTCTCATTTATAGAAGAAACGTCATTTTTTTGAAAGCAGAGTGCAATATATTCACACTTGCATCATTGACCGCCCACAAAGTCACCAAATACATACATTATACAAGGACTGGGTGACAGAGTACCACTGCTTTCTTATCACAGATGCCGGAGAGGAAACCATGTTTCCAACAGAGACATGGTGGCCTCAGTAGCACCAGAAGGAAATCCATTGTGATGCCGAGTAATGTTTTGTTGTTGGGTCTGGCTGCAACAGCTTTAGCAGTCTGTTGTCCACACCTTTTGCTTCCAATGTGCACAGAGTGGACTTTAGCTTGAGTGGACAGCTTTGTTGTCTATTACAGTTGTATCCTCTTGATTCAATGGATTTCCTGCCTAGACTTGTCTTTGTTATGTCCAGGAGTGGCGGCCGCTACTTACTGAGTGTGGCAGGCGGAGGAGAGGGGGAGAGTTAACCCCAAAATGCATGCATTCATTCTGATCGCACACGTTTTACCACAAAGTGAAGGGAATGACATAGGGTATGTCACTCACCAAGCCTAGGCAAGCATAGATTCGGCTTTCATAGAGCTTAATAGTCTTGCCACCAGACATTAGAACATGGTACATGAATGTAGCATTAGTCTTTTACTTCGAGAAAGAATAGCTAGAATTTTAATATTCGCTAAGATTTTAAGTGCATTATGGAGAAAACCATCACAAAGTACATAAAATCAATAACAGTGGAAACTGTGAATTTTTACTTTGAAGAGTAAAGAAGAAAACGCTTTAAATAGTGAAATCATATTTTCGTTCTTGATTATTCGTCCCTGTAGTGTTGGGTGTGTCATTATTGTTATAGATCTATTTTGCATTGTTTGAAGGTAGTTTTTATACTACAGCTGAGGGTCAGGTTTGGGTTAATTAGAAGTAGTGGTTTGAGAAAGGATGAGGCTCAGGGCTACTCTACATTTTGTGGCTGTTATGAGGGTCGAGGCTTCATCAAGAAAGTTATTGTCATGTTTATGTTTATATTAGGATTGCTCTAAGGGTTATATTTAAAATGAATTAGTGTCAAAATATTGTGTCTTAACATTGACTTGCTAATGTATTATATCCATAATATCAACTACTAACATATCCTGCGGGTGAGTATATATACACACACAAACACACGAGTATATTTTAGTATTGCACACTCCACATATACGTACCTTAACAATAAAATTGGTAGCTGATAACATCAATACAATATCTTTGCAAGTCGATACGCAAACTGAAATATAGTTTTATAACACAAATCAAAGTTAGAGTTAGACTTAGATTTGAGGTTAGCAACCTTGTTAGAATATGGACCTTGTTACGTGTTAGGATTTAAGACGGGTCAAGGTGGTTAGAGTCAGAGTTAGAGTTAAAAATTGTTCTCATACGGGCATTCTTCGTAACGCTTTCTTCGAATTCTGAACTTAAAATATTTTTCCTCATACTGAGCTTTTTTCTGTCTTCTTAAATGTGTGCAATAATTTCTGCATTCTTCATACCACATTCATCTGAAGCAAGCAGTAGCATCATGTTATTAATATGGTAATATATTCCGAACAAGGACTGGGTAATGGGTGAATATTATCTGAACTTCATCAAACTGTATTGCATCTACTGCTCCCTTTTCCATCTCATCTTGAAAATTAAATAAAGTTAAATGAATTTCACAAAATGATCTTGAAGGGGTTATGTTTTACTGGACCCATTAGATATCTGAACAACACGTATCCTGTTGCTAATGAAGGCACTTCCAGGAACATAAAGGCTGATAAGACCGCTACAGAGGTAGGGAATTTGCACAACATTTGACATTTGTATTTGCTGTCTCACTGGTATTTTATTATGCATTTGCTATGCAACCCAATTTAGCATTTTAGCTAGTCTAGCTGAGTCGCATGGAGCTAAAATAGTGTTGTATGCTGATGATACCCAATTACTATTTACCTGCGACAAAGATTCAGAGTTTGAGGGAGAAGCTATTGAGACCTGTCTGTCCTGTTTTCTTGGCTCCAACAGAATCAGCTTAAATGTAACTCCGACAAGTCGGAAATCATTTTCTTTGGTTGTCCATCTAACAACTTGTGGCAGAACTGGTAGCCTCAGGATATGCACCCTCCGGCTAATGTGGTGTTGTTCGTAAAAAATCTAGGTGTAAAACTGGACAACTCTCTGAGTATGAAGAAACAGGTTCAGACTGTGGCTGGTCAGTGCTTTGGTTTTTTGAAAATGCTTAAACAATTTCTGCCTCTCCTTCAGATTCCACAAAGGAAGACAGTGGTCCAGGCCCTGATTGGCTCTAGGCTGGATTATGTTAATATTCTACATCTTGGCCTCCCAGAATACCTGCTTTCCCACCTCCAGGTGGTGCAAAATGCTGCGGCCAGGGCTATTCTTTCTCTCTGCCCTAGGACCCGGATGTCGGCTCATCTGAACTCTCTTAACTGGCTACCGATCCGCAAGCGGATACAGTTCAAGGCCCTTGTTTTGGCTTTTAAGACCTTACATGGCTCAGGAGCCCCTTATTTAAGGAAGAGAGTCCAATGTTACCACCCGGACCGCTCTCTCCGTTCCGCCGCTTTGGCGTTAGTTTACACTCCGGTAGTGAAGTGCTCCCGAATAGGAGGATGCTCCTTCCACTTTCAAGTGGCTAACCTATGGAATAATCTTCCACTTGCTCTGAGACTTCTTCAGGATCTGCTTCCCTTCAGGAAGGCTCTTAAGACATGGTTGTTTCAGCAATAATTCAGCACTATTCTTCCCAGTATTTTTTTCCTTTCTTTTTATGCTAGTCTTCACTCACCCAGCGCCGGGACACTCAGCAGAGTAGCTGCGCGCTTTATAAAACCCCGGTTAACATAACATAACAGGTATTACTGTGCTGACAATGTGTGTGTAGCAGTCAGTGCTGTAAGACGTAAGCTTTGTTTCTGAACTGGCATGCCAGAACAGACACTGTGCATTAAAGTGTGCAGTTAAAATGATGTGCATTAAAGCATGCAGTTAAAATTCATGAACACTGAAGGGGAACCACTCAACCTTGGGACTGAGACTGACTCTCTCAAGTCTCAAATTAACTGACTTACGCTTTGGAAGGTAAATATATACATCATTTAGTTTGTAAAGAAGCTGATGCCTCTTCAAAACAGGCCAATCCAAGAGCACAGTAAAAGGCACTGGAAGATTTCCACTGGAGGTGATCAACTTTCCAACAGAAATGCATCAGTCCACCAACAGTACTCCATTTTCCTCCTGCAATGCCTGTGATCCTGAAAAGTTTGTACGCACTGGACTGTTCAGTATTATTAATTTGTCTATAGTATTTTTCATATCAAATGAGAAAATAACATAATCATTCTTCATACCATATAATATTTTGGATTAGTACACTACCATCTTGTCAACCAGTAATACTTTAATGTTCCTGACGTATTTAGTCTCACTGAAGCTCAACAGAAAGGTATAGCTTAGCCCAAACCTAAGTAAGGGACAAAGTACAGCTGCAACCATGATGCAGTTGTGCATTCTGGCTCTGGTATTGAATCAACATCTGGAGGGTATTATATCTTAAAAATACTTCTTTTAGAATCAATTCACAGGTGTTTTAATACATTAATACCCCTCTAGTGGTCCAACAATGCCTCCAGTGGGTAGGTCTTCTGTTGCTTCTGGGTGGAATCTGTATAGTCATTAATTTGGCCAGTTTGGACACAAAAGGAAATAATAAAACCACATTTACAAGTATAAATACTTCTAAAAACATCGACATAAGACCAAGATAAAAGGTATCACCTCAAAACAATCATTATATAAAAATATGCATTACACATGAGCGTATACAAAAAAAACGCAACTCAGATGCTACATAGCCCAGGCATTACAGTTTTGTAGAACCACCTGAAGTACAATAATAGTACAAATAAATACCTTAGGACCTAATTAGGTCGGCGTACACATTCCTAATTTTTAAGGCCCAACGTATATAACTGATCACTGTGACAAATAGATTCCAATTCTAGACTGTGTAAAAATTGAAAGCCGTCTTTGTATGATACAAACCCTTGTCCTCGCAGAACTGGACGTCTAAAACAAATTCTCGGAGAGTCATACAATTTACAATTACAAAAGCATTACATGGATAGTTGATTGAAATAATTTGGAGTCACATGGGCAACCGGGTAGGGAGGACCAGCAACTGTTAATGGGAAGGCGGCTAAAAAGTGCAAAGTCCATAGCTTCAAGCATGTAAGATAAGATCTAAATTCTGGGTATGTAATCCATGATAAGTATGGCTCTACCAAATCAGTGGTCGAGATCGATAAATAGTGAAGGATGGAATTCATGGTATACAATCTGACCCTTCTGCCTTCCCCACAGGACAGGTAAAATAATTAATTTACTAAGCCTTGTGGGGGGGAGGGGTGGTAAGGTGAATATTGGGAGAAAAATTGAAATATTCAGACCTGCCAATATCTTGGAAGGCTTGATTCCGTATAGTATGACCTTTTTTTTTGCAGATTTATATAGCGCGAACTCGACCCGAAGGTATTGGAGCTCTTTACATGAGCACCAGTTACTTTACACAAGGACACAATATTTTTTGGGTAGGCATCATCTTGATGGTTTGACATGGTCTCCAATGTGTTAGGTCTTTTAATGCTGATGGATGACTCCATTATACCCTAATGAGCCACAATGAGGCACATCTACAAATGTTAAGCAGCCAGATATGTGGTTAGAGCCAGAAATGCAGCAGTATTATTCCTCACTAATTGCTTATGGCCTTGTGTTTAACAACCCTACCTGTTCATTGTAACCTACTGATATTAGGCATGTTCTTTATAAATCGTTTAATAATTGTTGATCTAGTGGCAGTCGCGACTACATTGTTATAGTTAAGTCTGTTTTTTCATAGATGGAATGTGCTTGGTTTGCTGATACATTTGGCCCCATTGGACAAATCTTCATGAAACTTTCCAAAATAAAATTCATCCACCTCAGCTCCAGTTTTGGAGTGATCCCTCAAGCGAGGGCTCAGAAAAAGCATGGTCCCAAAACGCAAAATCCACATGCATTTTCCATAGACTTCTTTAAGACAGTTACAGCAAAAGCTGCTGAACGGAACTACACCAATTTCAGCAGGAAGCTAGATCTTGGTCCGCACATTGTGCTTTTTGTAAATCAGTTCAGTAGTTTTAAAGATATTAGGAGTAAAAAAGAATTATATATTTTGGCAGTTGGGTCCGCAAGAGTCTTTGTGACTCTCACGGGAGAGCCAATTTAAAAATAGGGCAATCTGATTCACCCAGGGAGCTTTATTTCCCATAAGCCATCTTGCTCCCGCAGCACTCAGACCCCGGCGAGGGTGAACCCTCTGATTGGCTGCCTGCAACATGGGAAAAATGTTAATTGAAGTGTTGGCAGCTAATCAGATATCAGCACAGGGACTGTTGGATCCCTGGAGGATCCGCATCCCTAGATATACAAATTTGGATTTCAATTAACTTCTCAAAAACTACTGAACAGATCTGCACCAAATAAAAATAAGAACGATTTCTGGACCAAGAGCTACCTTTTTGCAAAATTTGGTGTAAATCTGTCCAGCTGTTCGGGCTGTAGTCGTGTTCAAAATCCCTATGGGAATTAACATGGAAAACTCATTTTTTTAACCCTATTTTTTCTCAACTTCCACTTGACAGATCCCCCTGAAACTTTCCATGCACAACAAGAATCACTGGCGCACTTTTTAGGTTTTGCCTAGCGAAAGCTGCGCTCTGCGCAGCTTTTCGCGCAGGCGAAATCCTGTTGAGAACTGTAGGGTGCTTTGGGTCGGCCCTCGTCATTGATTGGCTGGCTCCGTAAACGGAGCCTTGCCATTGGACGAGGGGCCTGTCCGTCAATGCCGGACCAGACACGGGGGCGTTCCTGACATTCTTTGCCTTTTGCCGACGTCACGCGACGCCGGGAACGCCCCCGAGTCTGGTCCGGCATTGCCGGCACCTCCCTTGCTCTACTGTCATCACCACAACACTGCGCCCATTTTATCCCAAGCTAAACACTCGGAGAGGCGCAGTGACCGGGTCTTTGAAGGCCGCTCTCCCAATGAAAACAAGTTTTCTCTCCGAGTCAGCACGAGCAGGAAGACGAGCAGCGCGCCTCCCAGCTGGCCTCTCGCATCAGCATCCAGAGCTGCCCTGCGCGGTGTGTAGCTTCAGTGGAGCTTCAGAGTGCAGAGTGGAGCTTCAGAGTGGAGCTTCAGAGTGGAGCTTCAGAGTGGAGCTTCAGAGTGGAGCTTCAGAGTGCAGAGTGGAGCTTCAGAGTGGAGCTTCAGAGTGCAGAGTGGAGCTTCAGAGTGCAGATTCAGAGTGGAGCTTCAGAGTGCAGAGTGGAGCTTCAGAGTGCAGATTCAGAGTGGAGCTTCAGAGTGCAGAGTGGAGCTTCAGAGTGCAGATTCAGAGTGGAGCTTCAGAGTGCAGAGTGGAGCTTCAGAGTGGAGCTTCAGAGTGCAGATTCAGAGTGGAGCTTCAGAGTGCAGAGTGGAGCTTCAGAGTGCAGATTCAGAGTGGAGCTTCAGAGTGCAGAGTGGAGCTTCAGAGTGGAGCTTCAGAGTGGAGCTTCAGAGTGGAGCTTCAGAGTGGAGCTTCAGAGTGGAGCTTCAGAGTGCAGCTTCAGAGTGGAGCTTCAGAGTGGAGCTTCAGAGTGCAGCTTCAGAGTGGAGCTTCAGAGTGGAGCTTCAGAGTGCAGCTTCAGAGTGGAGCTTCAGAGTGCAGAGTGGAGCTTCAGAGTGCAGATTCAGAGTGGAGCTTCAGAGTGCAGAGTGGAGCTTCAGAGTGCAGATTCAGAGTGGAGCTTCAGAGTGCAGAGTGGAGCTTCAGAGTGGAGCTTCAGAGTGCAGAGTGGAGCTTCAGAGTGCAGAGTGGAGCTTCAGAGTGGAGCTTCAGAGTGCAGAGTGGAGCTTCAGAGTGGAGCTTCAGAGTGCAGAGTGGAGCTTCAGAGTGGAGCTTCAGAGTGGAGCTTCAGAGTGGAGCTTCAGAGTGGAGCTTCAGAGTGGAGCTTCAGAGTGGAGCTTCAGAGTGCAGAGTGGAGCTTCAGAGTGGAGCTTCAGAGTGGAGCTTCAGAGTGGAGCTTCAGAGTGGAGCTTCAGAGTGCAGCTTCAGAGTGCAGCTTCAGAGTGCAGAGTGGAGCTTCAGAGTGCAGATTCAGAGTGCAGAGTGGAGCTTCAGAGTGCAGATTCAGAGTGGAGCTTCAGAGTGCAGAGTGGAGCTTCAGAGTGCAGAGTGGAGCTTCAGAGTGCAGAGTGGAGCTTCAGAGTGCAGAGTGGAGCTTCAGAGTGCAGAGTGGAGCTTCAGAGTGCAGAGTGGAGCTTCAGAGTGGAGCTTCAGAGTGGAGCTTCAGAGTGGAGCTTCAGAGTGGAGCTTCAGAGTGGAGCTTCAGAGTGGAGGAGTGGAGCTTCAGAGTGGAGCTTCAGAGTGCAGATTCAGAGTGGAGCTTCAGAGTGCAGAGTGGAGCTTCAGAGTGCAGATTCAGAGTGGAGCTTCAGAGTGCAGAGTGGAGCTTCAGAGTGCAGATTCAGAGTGGAGCTTCAGAGTGCAGAGTGGAGCTTCAGAGTGCAGATTCAGAGTGGAGCTTCAGAGTGCAGAGTGGAGCTTCAGAGTGGAGCTTCAGAGTGCAGAGTGGAGCTTCAGAGTGGAGCTTCAGAGTGGAGCTTCAGAGTGCAGAGTGAAGCTTCAGAGTGGAGCTTCAGAGTGGAGCTTCAGAGTGGAGCTTCAGAGTGCAGAGTGGAGCTTCAGAGTGGAGCTTCAGAGTGGAGCTTCAGAGTGGAGCTTCAGAGTGGAGCTTCAGAGTGGAGCTTCAGAGTGGAGCTTCAGAGTGGAGCTTCAGAGTGGAGCTTCAGAGTGGAGCTTCAGAGTGCAGATTCAGAGTGGAGCTTCAGAGTGCAGATTCAGAGTGGAGCTTCAGAGTGCAGAGTGGAGCTGCAGAGTGCAGAGTGGAGCTTCAGAGTGCAGAGTGGAGCTTCAGAGTGCAGAGTGGAGCTTCAGAGTGCAGAGTGGAGCTTCAGAGTGCAGAGTGGAGCTTCAGAGTGCAGAGTGGAGCTTCAGAGTGGAGCTTCAGAGTGGAGCTTCAGAGTGGAGCTTCAGAGTGGAGCTTCAGAGTGGAGCTTCAGAGTGGAGCTTCAGAGTGGAGCTTCAGAGTGGAGCTTCAGAGTGCAGAGTGGAGCTTCAGAGTGGAGCTTCAGAGTGGAGCTTCAGAGTGGAGCTTCAGAGTGGAGCTTCAGAGTGGAGCTTCAGAGTGGAGCTTCAGAGTGGAGCTTCAGAGTGCAGAGTGGAGCTTCAGAGTGCAGATTCAGAGTGGAGCTTCAGAGTGCAGAGTGGAGCTTCAGAGTGGAGCTTCAGAGTGCAGAGTGGAGCTTCAGAGTGGAGCTTCAGAGTGGAGCTTCAGAGTGGAGCTTCAGAGTGGAGCTTCAGAGTGGAGCTTCAGAGTGGAGCTTCAGAGTGGAGCTTCAGAGTGGAGCTTCAGAGTGCAGATTCAGAGTGGAGCTTCAGAGTGCAGAGTGGAGCTTCAGAGTGCAGAGTGGAGCTTCAGAGTGCAGATTCAGAGTGGAGCTTCAGAGTGGAGCTTCAGAGTGGAGCTTCAGAGTGGAGCTTCAGAGTGGAGCTTCAGAGTGGAGCTTCAGAGTGGAGCTTCAGAGTGGAGCTTCAGAGTGCAGATTCAGAGTGGAGATTCAGAGTGCAGATTCAGAGTGGAGATTCAGAGTGGAGCTTCAGAGTGCAGAGTGGAGCTGCAGATTCAGAGTGGAGCTGCAGATTCAGAGTGGAGCTGCAGAGTGCAGATTCAGAGTGCAGAGTGGAGCTTCAGAGTGCAGATTCAGAGTGGAGCATCAGAGTGCAGATTCAGAGTGGAGCATCAGAGTGCAGATTCAGAGTGGAGCTTCAGAGTGCAGAGTGGAGCTTCAGAGTGGAGCTTCAGAGTGGAGCTTCAGAGTGGAGCTTCAGAGTGGAGCTTCAGAGTGGAGCTTCAGAGTGGAGCTTCAGAGTGGAGCTTCAGAGTGGAGCTTCAGAGTGCAGAGTGGAGCTTCAGAGTGCAGAGTGGAGCTTCAGAGTGGAGCTTCAGAGTGGAGCTTCAGAGTGGAGCTTCAGAGTGGAGCTTCAGAGTGGAGCTTCAGAGTGGAGCTTCAGAGTGGAGCTTCAGAGTGCAGAGTGGAGCTTCAGAGTGCAGAGTGGAGCTTCAGAGTGCAGATTCAGAGTGGAGCTTCAGAGTGCAGAGTGGAGCTTCAGAGTGCAGATTCAGAGTGGAGCTTCAGAGTGCAGAGTGGAGCTTCAGAGTGGAGATTCAGAGTGCAGAGTGGAGCTTCAGAGTGCAGAGTGGAGCTTCAGAGTGGAGCTTCAGAGTGCAGAGTGGAGCTTCAGAGTGGAGCTTCAGAGTGCAGAGTGGAGCTTCAGAGTGGAGCTTCAGAGTGGAGCATCAGAGTGGAGCATCAGAGTGGAGCATCAGAGTGGAGCATCAGAGTGGAGCATCAGAGTGGAGCATCAGAGTGGAGCTTCAGAGTGGAGCTTCAGAGTGGAGCTTCAGAGTGGAGCTTCAGAGTGGAGCTTCAGAGTGGAGCATCAGAGTGGAGCATCAGAGTGCAGAGTGGAGCTTCAGAGTGCAGAGTGGAGCTTCAGAGTGCAGATTCAGAGTGGAGCTTCAGAGTGCAGAGTGGAGCTTCAGAGTGCAGATTCAGAGTGGAGCTTCAGAGTGCAGAGTGGAGCTTCAGAGTGCAGATTCAGAGTGCAGAGTGGAGCTTCAGAGTGGAGCTTCAGAGTGGAGCTTCAGAGTGGAGCTTCAGAGTGGAGCTTCAGAGTGGAGCTTCAGAGTGGAGCTTCAGAGTGGAGCTTCAGAGTGCAGATTCAGAGTGGAGCTGCAGAGTGCAGATTCAGAGTGCAGAGTGGAGCTTCAGAGTGCAGATTCAGAGTGCAGAGTGGAGCTTCAGAGTGCAGATTCAGAGTGGAGCATCAGAGTGCAGATTCAGAGTGGAGCTTCAGAGTGCAGAGTGGAGCTTCAGAGTGCAGATTCAGAGTGGAGCTTCAGAGTGCAGAGTGGAGCTTCAGAGTGGAGCTTCAGAGTGGAGCTTCAGAGTGGAGCTTCAGAGTGGAGCTTCAGAGTGGAGCTTCAGAGTGCAGAGTGGAGCTTCAGAGTGCAGAGTGGAGCTTCAGAGTGCAGATTCAGAGTGGAGCTTCAGAGTGCAGAGTGGAGCTTCAGAGTGCAGATTCAGAGTGGAGCTTCAGAGTGCAGAGTGGAGCTTCAGAGTGGAGCTTCAGAGTGCAGAGTGGAGCTTCAGAGTGGAGCTTCAGAGTGCAGATTCAGAGTGGAGCTTCAGAGTGCAGCTTCAGAGTGCAGATTCAGAGTGCAGATTCAGAGTGGAGCTTCAGAGTGCAGATTCAGAGTGCAGATTCAGAGTGGAGCTTCAGAGTGGAGCTTCAGAGTGGAGCTTCAGAGTGGAGCTTCAGAGTGGAGCTTCAGAGTGGAGCTTCAGAGTGGAGCTTCAGAGTGGAGCTTCAGAGTGGAGCTTCAGAGTGGAGCTTCAGAGTGGAGCTTCAGAGTGCAGATTCAGAGTGCAGATTCAGAGTGGAGCATCAGAGTGCAGATTCAGAGTGGAGCTTCAGAGTGCAGAGTGGAGCTTCAGAGTGCAGATTCAGAGTGGAGCTTCAGAGTGCAGAGTGGAGCTTCAGAGTGCAGATTCAGAGTGGAGCTTCAGAGTGCAGAGTGGAGCTTCAGAGTGCAGAGTGGAGCTTCAGAGTGCAGATTCAGAGTGGAGCTTCAGAGTGCAGAGTGGAGCTTCAGAGTGCAGATTCAGAGTGGAGCTTCAGAGTGCAGAGTGGAGCTTCAGAGTGGAGCTTCAGAGTGCAGAGTGGAGCTTCAGAGTGGAGCTTCAGAGTGCAGATTCAGAGTGGAGCTTCAGAGTGGAGCTTCAGAGTGGAGCTTCAGAGTGGAGCTTCAGAGTGGAGCTTCAGAGTGGAGCTTCAGAGTGGAGCTTCAGAGTGGAGCTTCAGAGTGCAGCTTCAGAGTGGAGCTTCAGAGTGGAGCTTCAGAGTGCAGCTTCAGAGTGGAGCTTCAGAGTGCAGATTCAGAGTGCAGATTCAGAGTGGAGCTTCAGAGTGCAGATTCAGAGTGGAGCTTCAGAGTGCAGATTCAGAGTGGAGCTTCAGAGTGGAGCTTCAGAGTGCAGATTCAGAGTGGAGCTTCAGAGTGGAGCTTCAGAGTGGAGCTTCAGAGTGGAGCTTCAGAGTGGAGCTTCAGAGTGGAGCTTCAGAGTGGAGCTTCAGAGTGGAGCTTCAGAGTGGAGCTTCAGAGTGGAGCTTCAGAGTGCAGAGTGGAGCTTCAGAGTGCAGATTCAGAGTGGAGCTTCAGAGTGCAGATTCAGAGTGGAGCTTCAGAGTGGAGCTTCAGAGTGGAGCTTCAGAGTGGAGCTTCAGAGTGGAGCTTCAGAGTGGAGCTTCAGAGTGGAGCTTCAGAGTGCAGAGTGGAGCTTCAGAGTGCAGAGTGGAGCTTCAGAGTGCAGAGTGGAGCTTCAGAGTGCAGATTCAGAGTGGAGCTTCAGAGTGCAGAGTGGAGCTTCAGAGTGCAGATTCAGAGTGGAGCTTCAGAGTGCAGAGTGGAGCTGCAGAGTGGAGCTTCAGAGTGCAGAGTGGAGCTTCAGAGTGCAGAGTGGAGCTTCAGAGTGGAGCTTCAGAGTGGAGCTTCAGAGTGCAGAGTGGAGCTTCAGAGTGGAGCTTCAGAGTGCAGAGTGGAGCTTCAGAGTGCAGAGTGGAGCTTCAGAGTGGAGCTTCAGAGTGGAGCTTCAGAGTGGAGCTTCAGAGTGGAGCTTCAGAGTGGAGCTTCAGAGTGGAGCTTCAGAGTGCAGAGTGGAGCTTCAGAGTGCAGAGTGGAGCTTCAGAGTGCAGCTTCAGAGTGCAGAGTGCAGCTTCAGAGTGCAGAGTGGAGCTTCAGAGTGCAGAGTGGAGCTTCAGAGTGCAGAGTGGAGCTTCAGAGTGCAGAGTGGAGCTTCAGAGTGGAGCTTCAGAGTGTCAAGAGCAATGCCAATAGCTCTAACTTTAACAAAGGCAAAACCATTGCATTGTAAATGCTTGTTTGAGAATGTTTTGTGAAGATTTGTCAAACAGCGCTAAAGCTATAGGCAAGTAAAAAAAGCTTTCACAATGGAAACATGGTCCTAACTATAACTACCTACTGGCGACCGCCAGCAGGTGATTTTTATTTCTATGTGTGTATGCGGGTTCGTGCGTGCATGCATGTGTGTGTTATAATGTATATATGGGTGTTAAAATGTTGTGCTTCTACCAACTCAACAGCTGCATATAGGCCAATCCCCAAACCATGCCATTTCAGCCAGAAACACTGCAGGGCACCCGGACTTCGATGCACTGGATGCATCGCTATGTACATACCACAATCAGATCTCCCAAAAGGCGCTTTCCGCCTTGGAAAGGGTAAAAAAGCACAATAAAAATTCCAATGAAATGCAATTGTAACCTCTTATCACCACAGAGCACTCGGAGATTGTAAAGGGGATG